>NC_142291.1:17999109-18599503 GCF_965620075.1 Prunus avium | reverse complement strand
CAATAGGTGTGAGAAATTGGACAATTCAAGTTCAACGGCAGTTCGTTCCTAATTGGAGTGGTTGGTGTATTGCATACTTCTAGCGATTGGATTTCACTCAAAACACACTAAATGACTCCTCCCACCATATTATGATGTTGCCCAAGTTTTGGTGTCGATCCGAAAGCAATAGGTGTTCCAAATTGGACAATTCAAGTTCAACGGCAGTTCGTTCCTAATTGGAGTGGTTGGTGTATTCCATACTTCTAGCGATTGGATTTCACTCAAAACTCACCAAATGACTCCTCCCACCATATTATGTTGTTGCCCAAGTTTTGGGCTCGATCCGAAATCAATAGGTGTTCCAAATTGGACAATTCATGTTCAACGGCAGTTCGTTCCTAATTGGAGTGGTTGGTGTATTCCATACTTCTAGCGATTGGATTTCACTCAAAACTCACCAAATGACTCCTCCCACCATATTATGTTGTTGCCCAAGTTTTGGGCTCGATCCGAAATCAATAGGTGTTCCAAATTGGACAATTCATGTTCAACGGCAGTTCGTTCCTAATTGGAGTGGTTGGTGTATTCCATACTTCTAGCGATTGGATTTCACTCAAAACTCACCAAATGACTCCTCCCACCATATTATGATGTTGCCCAAGTTTTGGGCTCGATCCGAAATCAATAGGTGTGAGAAATTGGACAATTCAAGTTCAACGGCAGTTCGTTCCTAATTGGAGTGGTTGGTGTATTGCATACTTCTAGCGATTGGATTTCAATCAAAACACACTAAATGACCCCTCCCACCATATTATGATGTTGCCCAAGTTTTGGTGTCGATCCGAAAGCAATAGGTGTTCCAAATTGGACAATTCAAGTTCAACGGCAGTTCGTTCCTAATTGGAGTGGTTGGTGTATTCCATACTTCTAGCGATTGGATTTCACTCAAAACTCACCAAATGACTCCTCCCACCATATTATGTTGTTGCCTAAGTTTTGGGCTCGATCCGAAATCAATAGGTGTTCCAAATTGGACAATTCATGTTCAACGGCAGTTCGTTCCTAATTGCAGTGGTTGGTGTATTCCATACTTCTAGCGATTGGATTTTACTCAAAACTTACCAAATGACTCCTCCCACTATATTATGATGTTGCCCAAGTTTTGGGCTCGATCCGAAAGCAATAGGTGTGAGAAATTGGACAATTCAAGTTCAACGGCAGTGCGTTCCTAATTGGAGTGGTTGGTGTATTCCATACTTCTAGCGATTGGATTTCACTCAAAACTCACCAAATGACTCCTCCCACTATATTATGTTGTTGCCCAAGTTTTGGGCTCGATCCGAAATCAATAGGTGTTCCAAATTGGACAATTCAAGTTCAACGGCAGTTCGTTCCTAATTGCAGTGGTTGGTGTATTCCATACTTCTAGCGATTGGATTTCACTCAAAACTCACCAAATGACTCCTCCCACCATATTATGATGTTGCCCAAGTTTTGGGCTCGATCCGAAATCAATAGGTGTGAGAAATTGGACAATTCAAGGTCAACGGCAGTTCGTTACTAATTGGAGTGGTTGGTGTATTCCATACTTCTAGCGATTGGATTTCACTCAAAACTCACCGAATGACTACTCCCACCATATTATGACGTTGCCCAAGTTTTGGGCTCGATCCGAAATCAATAGGTGTTCCAAATTGGACAATTCAAGTTCAACGGCACTTCGTTCCTAATTGGTGTGGTTGGTGTATTCCATACTTCTAATGATTGGATTTCACTGAAAACTCACCAAATGACTCCTCCCACCATATTATGATGTTGCCCAAGTTTGGGGCTCCATCCGAAATCAATAGGTGTGAGAAATTGGACAATTCAAGTTCAACGGCAGTTCATTCCTAATTGGAGTGGTTGGTGTATTCCATACTTCGAGCGATTGGATTTCACTCAAAACTCACTAAACGACTCCTCCCACCATATTATTATGTTGCCCAAGTTTTGGTCTCGATCCGAAATTAATAGGTGTTCCAAATTGGACAATTCAAGTTCAACGGCAGTTCGTTCCTAATTGTAGTGGTTGGTGTATTCCATACTTCTAGCGAATGGATTTCACTCAAAACTCACCAAATGACTCCTCCCACCATATTATGATGTTGCCCAAGTTTTGGGCTCGATCCGAAATCAATAGGTGTTCCAAATTGGACAATTCAAGTTCAACGGCAGTTCGTTCCTAATTGGAGTGGTTGGTGTATTCCGAACCTCTAGCGATTGGATTTCACTCAAAACTCACCAAATGAGTCCTCCCACCATATTATGATGTTGCCCAAGTTTTGGGCTCGATCCGAAATCAATTCGTGTGAGAAATTGGACAATTCAAGTTCAATGGCAGTTCGTTCCTAATTGGAGTGGTTGGTGTATTCCATACTTCTAGCGATTGGATTTCACTCAAAACTCACCGAATGACTCCTCACACCATATTACGATGTTGCCCAAGTTTTGGGCTCGATCCGAAATCAATAGGTCTTCCAAATTGGACAATTCAAGTTCAACGGCAGTTCGTTCCTAATTGTAGTGGTTGGTGTATTCCATACTTCTAGGGAATGGATTTCACTCAAAACTCACCAAATGACTCCTCCCACCATATTATGATGTTGCCCAAGTTTTGGGCTCGATCCGAAATCAATAGGTGTTCCAAATTGGACAATTCAAGTTCAACGGCAGTTCGTTCCTAATTGAAGTGGTTGGTGTATTCCAAACCTCTAGCGATTGGATTTCACTCAAAACTCACCAAATGACTCCTCCCACCATATTATGAAGTTGCCCAAGTTTTGGGCTCGATCGGAAATCAATACGTGTGAGGAATTGGACAATTCAAGTTCAACGAGAGTTCGTTCCTAATTGGAGTGGTTGGTGTATTCCATACTTCTAACAATTGGATTTCACTCAAAACTCACCAAATGACTCCTCCCACCATATTATGATGTTGCCAAAATTTTGGGCCCGATCCGAAATCAATAGGTGTTCCAAATTGGACAACTCAAGTTCAACGGCAGTTCGTTCCTAATTGGATTGGTTGGTGTATTCCATACTTCTAACGATTGGATTTCACTCAAAACTCACCAAATGACTCCTCCCATCATATTATGACGTTGCACAAGTTTGGGGTTCCATACGAAATCAATAGGTGTTCGAAATTGGACAATTCAAGTTCAACGGCAGTTCGTTCCTAATTGGAGTGGTTGGTGTATTCCATACTTCTAGCGATTGGATTTCACTCAAAACTCACCAAATGACTCTTCCCATCATATTATGATGTTGCACAAGTTTGGGGTTCCATACGAAATCAATAGGTGTGAGAAATTGGAGAATTCAAGTTCAACGGCAGTTCGTTCCTAATTGGAGTGGTTGGTGTATTCCATACTTCTAGCGATTGGATTTCACTCAAAACTCACCAAATGACTCCCCCCACCATATTATGATGTTGCCCAAGTTTTGGGCTCGATCCGAAATCAATAGGTGTGAGAAATTGGACAATTCAAGTTCAACGACAGTTCGTTCCTAATTGGAGTGGTTGGTGTATTCCATACTTCTAGCCATTGGATTTCACTCAAAACTCACCAAATGACTCCTCCCGCCATATTATGATGTTGCCCAAGTTTTGGGCTCGATCCGAACTCAATAGGTGTGCGAAATTGGACAATTTAAGTTCAACGGCAGTTCGTTCCTAACTGGAGTGGTTGGTGTATTCCATACTTCTAGCGATTGGATTTCACTCAAAACTCACCAAATGACTCCTCCCATCATATTATGATGTTGCACAAGTAAGGGGTTCCATACGAAATCAATAGGTGTGAGAAATTGGACAATTCAAGTTCAACGGCAGTTCGTTCCTAATTGGAGTGGTTGGTGTATTCCATACTTCTAGCGATTGGTTTTCACTCAAAACTCACCAAATGACTCCTCCCACCATATTATTTTGTTGCCCAAGTTTTGGGCTCGATCCGAAATCCATAGGTGTTCCAAATTGGACAATTCAAGTTCAACGGCAGTTCGTTTCTAATTGGAGTGGTTGGTGTATTCCATACTTCTAACGATTGGATTTCACTCAAAACTCCCCAAATGACTCCTCCCACCATATTATGATGTTGCCCAAGTTTGGGGCTCGATCCGAAATCAATAGGTGTGAGAAATTGGACAATTCAAGTTCAACGGCATTTCGTTCCTAATTGGAGTGGTTGGTGTATTCCATACTTCTAGCGATTGGATTTCACTTAAAAGTCACCAAATGACTCCTCCCAACATATTATGATGTTGCCCAAGTTTGGGGATCGATCCGAAATCAATAGGGGTGAGAAATTGGACAATTCAAGTTCAACGGCAGTTCGTTCCTAATTGGAGTGGTTGGTGTATTCCATACTTCTAGCGATTGGATTTCACTCAAAACTCACCAAATGACTCCTCCCACCATATTATGATGTTGCCCAAGTTTTGGGCTCGATCCGAAATCAATAGGTGTTCCAAATTGGACAATTCAAGTTCAACGGCAGTTCGTTCCTAATTGGAGTGGTTGGTGTATTCCGAACCTCTAGCGATTGGATTTCACTCAAAACTCACCAAATGAGTCCTCCCACCATATTATGATGTTGCCCAAGTTTTGGGCTCGATCCGAAATCAATTCGTGTGAGAAATTGGACAATTCAAGTTCAATGGCAGTTCGTTCCTAATTGGAGTGGTTGGTGTATTCCATACTTCTAGCGATTGGATTTCACTCAAAACTCACCGAATGACTCCTCCCACCATATTACGATGTTGCCCAAGTTTTGGGCTCGATCCGAAATCAATAGGTCTTCCAAATTGGACAATTCAAGTTCAACGGCAGTTCGTTCCTAATTGTAGTGGTTGGTGTATTCCATACTTCTAGGGAATGGATTTCACTCAAAACTCACCAAATGACTCCTCCCACCATATTATGATGTTGCCCAAGTTTTGGGCTCGATCCGAAATCAATAAGTGTGAGAAATTGGACAATTCAAGTTCAACGGCAGTTCGTTCCTAATTGGAGTGGTTGGTGTATTCCATACTTCTAGCGATTGGATTTCACTCAAAACTCACCACATGACTCCTCACACCATATTACGATGTTGCCCAAGTTTTGGGCTCGATCCGAAATCAATAGGTGTGAGAAATTGGACAATTCAAGTTCAACGGCAGTTCATTCCTAATTGGAGTGGTTGGTGTATTCCATACTTCTAGAGATTGGATTTCACTCAAAACTCACCAAATGACTCCTCCCACCATATTATGATGTTGCCCAAGTTTTGGGCTTGATCCGAAATCAATAGGTGTTCCAAATTGGACAATTCAAGTTCAACGGCAGTTCGTTCCTAGCTGGAGTGGTTGGTGTATTCCATACTTCTAGCGATTGGATTTCACTCAAAACTCACTAAATGACTCCTCCCACCATATTATGATGTTGCCCAAGTTTTCGGCTCGATCCGAAATCAATAGGTCTGAGAAATTGGATAATTCAATTTCAACGGCAGTTCGTTCCTAATTGGAGTGGTTGGTATATTCCAAACTTCTAGCGATTGGATTTCACTGAAAACTCACCAAATGACTCCTCCCACCATATTATGATATTGCCTAAGTTTGGGGCTCGATCCGAAATCAATAGGTGTTCCAAATTGGACAATTCAAATACAACGGCAGTTCGTTCGTAATTGGAGTGGCTGGTGTATTCCATACTTCTAGAGATTGGATTTCACTCAAAACTCACCAAATGACTCCTCCCATCATATTATGATGTTACACAAGTTTGGGGTTCCATCCGAAATCAATAGGTGTGAGAAATTGGACAATTCAAGTTCAACGGCACTTCGTTCCTAATTGGAGTGGTTGGTGTGTTCCATACTTCTAGCGATTGGATTTCACTCAAAACTCACCAAATGACGCCTCCCAACATATTATGATGTTGCCCAAGTTTTGGGCTCGATCCGAAATCAATAGGTGTGAGAAATTGGACAATTCATGTTCAACGGCAGTTCGTTCCTAATTGGAGTGGTTGGTGTATTCCATACTTCTAGCGATTGGATTTCACTAAAAACTCACCAAATGACTCCTCCCACCATATTATGATGTTGCCCAAGTTTTGGGCTCGATCCGAAATCAAGAGGTGTTCCAAATTGGACAATTCAAGTTCAACGGCAGTTCGTTCCGAATTGGAGTGGTTGGTGTATTCCATAGTTCTAGCGATTGGATTTCACTCAAAACTTACCAAATGACTCCTCCCACCATATTATGATGTTGCCCAAGTTTTGGGCCCGATCCGAAATCAATAGATGTGAGAAATTGGACAATTCAAGTTCAACGGCAGTTCGTTCCTCATTGGAGTGGTTGGTGTATTCCATACTTCTAGCGATTGGATTTCACTCAAAACTCACCAAATGACTCCTCCCACCATATTATGATGTTGCCCAAGTTTGGGGCTCGGTCCGAAATCAATAGGTTTGAGAAATTGGACAATTCAAGTTCAACGGCAGTTCGTTCCTAATTGGAGTGGTTGGTGTATTCCATACTTCTAGCGATTGTATTTCACTCAAAACTCACGAAATGACTCCTCCCATCATATTATGATGTTGCACAAGTTTGGGGTTCGATACGCAATCAATAGGTATTCCAAATTGGACAATTCAGGTTCAACGGCAGTTCGTTCCTAATTGGAGTGGTTGTTGTATTCCATACTTCTAGCGATTGGATTTCACTCAAAACTCACCAAATGACTCCTCCCAACATATTATGATGTTGCCCAAGTTAGGGGTTCGATCCGAAATCAATAGGTGTGAGAAATTGGACAATTGAAGTTCAACGGCAGTTCGTTCCTAATTGGAGTGGTTGGTGTATTCCATACTTCTAGCGATTGGATTTCACTCAAAACTCACTAAATGACTCCTCCCACCATATTATGATGTTGACCAAGTTTTGGTCTCGATCCGAAATCAATAGGTGTTCCAAATTTGACAATTCAAGTTCAACGGCAGTTCGTTCCTAATTGGAGTGGTTGGTGTATTCCATACTTCTAGCGATTGGATTTTACTCAAAACTCACCAAATGACTCCTCCCGCCATGTTATGTTGTTGCCCAAGTTTTGGGCTCGATCCGAAATCAATAGGTGTGAGAAATTGGACAATTCAAGTTCAACGGCAGTTCGTTCCTAATTGGAGTGGTTGGTGTATTCCATACTTCTAGCGATTGGATTTCACTCAAAACTCACGAAATGACTCCTCCCATCATATTATGATGTTGCACAAGTTTGGGGTTCCATACGAAATCAATAGGTGTTCCAAATTGGATAATTCAGGTTCAACGGCAGTTCGTTCCTAATTGGAGTGGTTGGTGTATTCCATACTTCTAGCGATTGGATTTCACTCAAAACTCACCAAATGACTCCTCCCACCATATTACGATGTTGCCCAAGTTAGGGGCTCGATCCGAAATCAATAGGTGTGAGAAATTGGACAATTCAAGTTCAACGGCAGTTCGTTCCTAATTGGAGTGGTTGGTGTATTCCGTACTTCTAGCGATTGGATTTCACTCAAAACTCACCAAATGACTCCTCCCATCATATTATGATGTTGCCCAAGTTTTGGGCTCGATTCGAAATCAATAGGTGTGAGAAATTGGACAATTCAAGTTCAACGGCAGTTCGTTCCTAATTGGAGTGGTTGGTGTATTCCATACTTCTAGCGATTGGATTTCACTCAAAAATCACCAAATGACTCCTCCCACCATGTTATGATGTTGCCCAAGTTTTGCGCTCGATCCGAAATCAATAGGTGTTCCAAATTGGACAATTCAGGTTCAACGGCAGTTCGTTACTAATTGGAGTGGTTGGTGTATTCCATACTTCTAGCGATTGGATTTCACTCAAAACTCACCAAATGACTCCTCCCACCATATTATGATGTTGCCCAAGTTAGGGGCTCGATCCGAAATCAATAGGTGTGAGAAATTGGACAATTGAAGTTCAACGGCAGTTCGTTCCTAATTGGAGTGGTTGGTGTATTCCATAGTTCTAGCGATTGGATTTCACTCAAAACTCACTAAATGACTCCTCCCACCATATTATGATGTTGCCCAAGTTTTGGTCTCGATTCGAAATCAATAGGTGTTCCAAATTGGACAATTCAAGTGCAACGGCAATTCGTTCCTAATTGGAGTGGTTGGTGTATTCCATACTTCTAGCGATTGGATTTCACTCAAAACTCACCAAATGACTCCTCCCTCCATATTATGATTATTATGTTGCCCAAGTTTTGGAATCGATCCGAAATCAATAGGTGTGAGAAATTGGACAATTCAAGTTCAACGGCAGTTTATTCCGAATTGGAGTGGTTGGTGTATTCCATACTTCTAGCATTTGTATTTCACTCAAAACTCACCAAATGACTCCTCCCACCTTATTATGATGTTACCCAAGTTTTGGGCTCGATCCGAAATCAATAGGTGTTCAAAATTGGACAATTCAAGTTCAACGGCAGTTCGTTCCTAATTGGAGTGTTTGGTGTATTCCATATTTCTAGCGATTGGATTTTACTCAAAACTCACCAAATGACTCCTCCCACCATATTATGATGTTGCCCAAGTTAGGGGTTCGATCCGAAATCAATAGGTGTGAGAAATGGGACAATTCAAGTTCAACGGCAGTTCGTTCCTAATTGGAGTGGTTGGTGTATTCCATACTTGTAGCGATTGGATTTCACTCAAAACTCTCCAAATGACTCCTCCCACCATATTATGATGTTGCCCAAGTTTTGGGCTCGATCCGAAATCAATAGGTGTGAGAAATTGAACAATTCAAGTTCAACGGCAGTTCGTCCCTAATTGGAGTGGTTGGTGTATTCCATACTTCTAGCGATTGTATTTCACTCAAAACTCACCAAATGACTCCTCCCACCATATTACGATGTTGCCGAAGTTTTGGGCTCCATCCGAAATCAATAGGTGTTCCAAATTGGACAATTCAAGTTCAACGGCAGTTCGTTCCTAATTGGAGTGGTTGGTGTATTCCATACTTCTAGCGATTGGATTTCACTCAAAACTCACCAAATGACTCCTCCCACCATATTATGATGTTGCCCAAGTTTTGGGCTCGATCCGAAATTAATAGGTGTTCCAAATTGGACAATTCAAGTTCAACGGCAGTTCGTTCCTAATTGGAGTGGTTGGTGTATTACATACTTCTAGCGATTGGATTTCACTCAAAACTCACCAAATGACTCCTCCCACCATATTATGATATTGCCCAAGTTTTGGGCTCGATCCGAAATGAATAGGTGTGAGAAATTGGACAATTCAAGTTCAACGGCAGTTCGTTCCTAATTGGAGTGGTTGGTGTATTCCATACTTCTAGCGATTGGATTTCACTCAAAACTCACGAAATGACTCCTCCCATCATATTATGATGTTGCACAAGTTTGGGGTTCCATACGAAATCAATAGGTGTGAGGAATTGGACAATTCAGGTTCAACGGCAGTTCGTTCCTAATTGGAGTGGTTGGTGTATTCCATACTTCGAGCGATTGGATTTTACTCAAAACTCACCAAATGACCCCTCCCACCATGTTATGTTGTTGCCCAAGTTTTGGGCTCGATCCGAAATCAATAGGTGTGAGAAATTGGACAATTCAAGTTCAACGGCAGTTCGTTCCTAATTGGAGTGGTTGGTGTATTCCATACTTCTAGCGATTGGATTTCACTCAAAACTCACGAAATGACTCCTCCCATCATATTATGATGTTGCACAAGTTTGGGGTTCCATACGAAATCAATAGGTGTTCCAAATTGGATAATTCAGGTTCAACGGCAGTTCGTTCCTAATTAGAGTGGTTGGTGTATTCCGTACTTCTAGCGATTAGGTTTCACTCAAAACTCACCAAATGACTCCTCCCACCATATTATGATGTTGCCCAAGTTTTGGACAAGATCCGAAATCAATAGGTGTGAGAAATTGGACAATTCAAGTTCAACGGCAGTTCGTTCCTAATTGGAGTGGTTGGTGTATTCCATACTTCTAGCGATTGGATTTCACTCAAAACTCACCAAATGACTCCTCCCACCATATTATGATGTTGCCCAAGTTTTGGTCTCGATCCGAAATCAATAGGTGTTCCAAATTGGACAATTCAAGTTCAACGGCAGTTCGTTCCTAATTGGAGTGGTTGGTGTATTCCATACTTCTAGCGATTGGATTTCACTCAAAACTCACCAAATGACTCCTCCCACCATATTATGATGTTGCCCAAGTTTTGGTGTCGATCCGAAATCAATAGGTGTTCCAAATTGGACAATTCAAGTTCAACGGCAGTTCGTTCCTAATTGGAGTGGTTGGTGTATTCCATACTTCTAGCGATTGGATTTCACTCAAAACTCACCAAATGACTCCTCCCACCATATTATGATGTTGCCCAAGTTTTGGGCTCGATCCGAACACAATAGGTGTGAGAAATTGCACAATTTAAGTTCAACGGCAGTTCTTTCCTAATTGGAGTTGTTGGTGTATTCCATACTTCTAGCGATTGGATTTCACTCAAAACTCACCAAATGACTCCTCCCACCATATTATGATGTTGCCCAAGTTTTGGGCTCGATCCAAAATCAATAGGTGTGAGAAATTGGACAATTCAAGTTCAACGGCAGTTCGTTCCTAATTGGAGTGGTTGGTGTATTCCGTACTTCTAGCGATTGGATTTCACTCAAAACTCACCAAATGACTCCTCCCACCATATTATGATGTTGCCCAAGTTTTGGACTCGATCCGAAATCAATAGGTGTGAGAAATTGGACAATTCAAGTTCAACGGCAGTTCGTTCCTAATTGGAGTGGTTGGTGTATTCCATACTTCTAGCGGTTGGATTTCACTCAAAACTGACCAAATGACTCCTCCCACCATATTATGATGTTGCCCAAGTTTTGGGCTCGATCCGAAATCAATACGTGTTCCAAATTGGACAATTCAAGTTCAACGGCAGTTCGTTCCTAATTGGAGTGGTTGGTGTATTCCATACTTCTAGCGATTGGATTTCACTCAAAACTCACCAAATGACTCCTCCCACCATATTATGATGTTGCCCAAGTTTTGGGCTCGATCCGAAATCAATAGGTGTTCCAAATTGGACAATTCAAGTTCAACGGCAGCTCGTTCCTAATTGGAGTGGTTGGTGTATTCCATACTTCTAGCGATTGGATTTCACTCAAAACTCACCAAATGACTCCTCCCACCATATTATGATGTTGCCCAAGTTTGGGGCTCGGTCCGAAATCAATAGGTTTGAGAAATTGGACAATTCAAGTTCAACGGCAGTTCGTTCCTAATTGGAGTGGTTGGTGTATTCCATACTTCTAGCGATTGGATTTCACTCAAAACTCACCAAATGACTCCTCCCACAAAATTATGATGTTGCCCAAGTTTGGGGCCCGATCCGAAACCAATAGGTGTGAGAAATTGGACAATTCAAGTTCAACGGCAGTTCGTTCCTAATTGGAGTGGTTGGTGTATTCCATACTTCCAGCGATTGGATTTCACTCAAAACTCACAAAATGATCCCTCCCACCATATTATGATGTTGCCCAAGTTTTGGGCTCGATCCGAAATCAACAGGTGTGAGAAATTGGACAATTCAAGTTCAACGGCAGTTCGTTCCTAATTGGAGTGGTTGGTGTATTCCACACTTCTAGCGATTGCATTCCACTCAAAACTCACCCCCACCATATTATGATGTTGCCCAAGTTTTCGGCTCGATCCGAACTCAATAGGTGTGAGAAATTGGACAATTTAAGTTCAACGGCAGTTCGTTCCTAATTGGAGTGGTTGGTGTATTCCATACTTCTAGCGATTGGATTTCACTCAAAACTCACCAAATGCCTCCTCCCACCATATTATGATGTTGCACAAGTTTGGGGTTCGATCCGAAATCAATAGGTGTGAGAAATTGCACAATTCAAGTTCAACGGCAGTTCGTTCCTAATGGGAGTGGTTAGTGTATTCCTTACTTCTAGCGATTGGATTTCACTCAAAACTCACCAAATGACTCCTCCCACCATATTATGATGTTGCCCAAGTTTTGGGCTCGATCCGAAATCAATAGGTGTTCCAAATTGGACAATTCAAGTTCAACGGCAGTTCGTTCCTAATTGGAGTGGTTGGTGTATTCCATACTTCGAGCGTTGGGATTTCACTCAAAACTCACCAAATGACTCCTCCCACCATATTATGATGTTGCCCAAGTTTTGGGCTCGATCCGAACTCAATAGGTGTGAGAAATTGAACAATTCAAGTTCTACGGCAGTTCGTTCCAAATTGGAGTGGTTGGTGTATTCCGTACTTCTAGCAATTGGATTTCACTCAAAACTCACCAAATGACTCCTCCCACCATATTATGATGTTGCACAAGTGTGGGGTTCCATCCGAAATCAATAGGTGTGAGAAATTGGACAATTCAAGTTCAACGGCAGTTCGTTCCTCATTGGAGTGGTTGGTGTATTCCGTACTTCTAGCGATTGGATTTCACTCAAAACTCACCAAATGACTCCTCCCACCATATTATGATGTTGCCCAAGTTTTGGGCTCGATCCGAACTCAATAAGTGTGAGAAATTGGACAATTTAAGTTCAACGGCAGTTCGTTCCTAATAGGAGTGGCTGGTGTATTCCACACTTCTAGCGATTGGATTTCATTGAAAACTCACCAAATGACTCCTCCCAACATATTATGATGTTGCCCAAGTTTTGGGCTCGATCCGAAATCAATAGGTGTGAGAAATTGAACGATTCAAGTTCAACGGCAGTTCGTTCCTAATTGGGGTGGTTGGTGTATTCCACACTTCTAGCGATTGGAATTCACTCAAAACTCACCAAATGACTCCTCCCACCATATTATGATGTTGCACAAGTTTGGGGTTCCATCCGAACTCAATAGGTGTGAGAAATTGGACAATTTAAGTTCACCGGCAGTTCGTTCCTAATTGGTGTGGTTGGTGTATTCCATACTTCTAGATCTTGGATTTCACTCAAAACTCTCCAAATGACTCCTCCCACCATATTATGATGTTGCCCAAGTTTTGGGTTCGATCCGAACTCAATAGGTGTGAGAAATTGGACAATTCAAGTTCAACGGCAGTTCGTTCCTAATTGGAGTGGTTGGTGTATTCCATACTTCTAGCGATTGGATTTCACTCAAAACTCACCAAATGACACCTCCCACCATATTACGATGTTGCCCAAGTTTGGGGCTCGATCCGAAATCAATAGGTGTGAGAAATTGGACAATTCAAGTTCAACGGCAGTTCGTTCCTAATTGGAGTGGTTGGTGTATTCCGTACTTCTAGCGATTGGATTTCACTCAAAACTCACCAAATGACTCCTCCCACCATATTATGATGTTGCCCAAGTTTGGGGCTCGATCCGAAGTCAATAGGTGTGAGAAATTGGACAATTCAAGTTCAACGGCAGTTCGTTCCTAATTGGAGTGGTTCGTGTATTCCATACTTCTAGCGATTGGATTTCACTCAAAACTCACCAAACGACTCCTCCCACCATAATATGATGTTGCACAAGTTTGGGGTTCGATCCGAAATCAATAGGTGTGAGAAATTGGACAATTCAAGTTCAACGGCAGTTCGTTCCTAATGGGAGTGGTCGGTGTATTCCATACTTCTAGCCATTGGATTTCACTCAAAACTCACCAAATGACTCCTTCCACCAAATTATGATGTTGCCCAAGTTTTGGGCTCGATCCGAAATCAATAGGTGTGAGAAATTGGGCAATTCAATTTCAACGACAGTTCGTTCCAAAATGGTGTGGTTGGTGTATTCCATACTTCTAGCGATTGGATTTCACTCAAAACTCACCAAATGACTCCTCCCACCATATTATGATGTTGCCCAAGTTTTGGGATCTATCCGAAATCAATAGGTGTGAGAAATTGGGCAATTCAATTTCAACGGCAGTTCGTTCCAAAATGGAGTGGTTGGTGTATTCCATACTTCTAGCGATTGGATTTCACTCAAAACTCACCAAATGACTCCTCCCACCATATTATGATGTTGCCCAAGTTTTGGGGTCGATCCGAAATCAATAGGTGTTCCAAATTGGACAATTCAAGTTCAACGGCAGTTCATTCCTTATTGGAGTGGTTGGTGTATTCCATACTTCTTGCGATTGGATTTCACTCAAAAATCACCAAATGACTTCTCCCACCATATTATGATGTTGCCCAAGTTTTGGGCTCGATCCGAAATCAATAGGTGTTCCAAATTGGACAATTCAAGTTCAACGGCAGTTCGTTCCTAATTGGAGTGGTTGGTGTATTCCGTACTTCTAGGTATTGGATTTCACTCAAAACTCACCAAATGACTCATCCCACCGTATTATGATGTTGCACAAGTTTTGGGCTCGATCTGAAATCAATAGGTGTGAGAAATTGGTCAATTCAATTTCAACGATAGTTTGTTCCTAACTGGAGTGGTTGGTGTATTCCATACTTCTAGCAATCGGATTTCACTCAAAATGCACCAAATGACTCCTCCCACCATATTATGATGCTGCCCAAGTTTGGGGCTCGATCCGAAGTCAATAGGTGTGAGAAATTGGACAATTCAAGTTCAACGGCAGTTCGTTCCTAATTGGAGTGGTTCGTGTATTCCATACTTCTAGCGATTGGATTTCACTCAAAACTCACCAAACGACTCCTCCCACCATAATATGATGTTGCACAAGTTTGGGGTTCGATCCGAAATCAATAGGTGTGAGAAATTGGACAATTCAAGTTCAACGGCAGTTCGTTCCTAATGGGAGTGGTCGGTGTATTCCATACTTCTAGCGATTGGATTTCACTCAAAACTCACCAAATGACTCCTCCCACCATATTATGATGTTGCCCAAGTTTTGGGCTCGATCCGAAATCAATAGGTATGAGAAATTCGACAATTCAAGTTCAACAGCAGTTCGTTCCTAATTGGAGTGGTTGGTGTATTCCATACTTCTAGCGATTGGATTTCACTCAAAACTCACCAAATGACTCCTCCCACCATATTATGATGTTGCCCTAGTTTTGCGCTCGATTCGAAATCAGTAGGGGTGAGAAATTGGACAATTCAAGTTCAACGGCTGTTCGTTCCTAATTGGAGTGGTTGGTGTATTCCATACTTCTAGCGATTGGATTTCACTCAAAACTCACCAAACGACTCCTCCCACCATATTATGATGTTGCCCAAGTTTTGGGCTCGATCCGAAATCAATAGGTGTGAGACATTGGAAAATTCAAGTTCAACGGCAGTTCGTTCCAAAAAGGAGTGGTTGGTGTATTCCATACTTCTAGCGATTGGATTTCACTCAAAACTCACCAAATGACTCCGTCCACCATATTATGATGTTGCCCAAGTTTTGGGCTCGATCCGAAATCAATAGGTGTTCCAAATTGGACAATTCAAGTTCAACGGCAGTTCGTTCCTAATTGGAGTGGTTGGTGTATTCCGTACTTCTAGCGATTGGATTTCACTCAAAACTCACCAAATGACTCCTCCCACCATATTATGATGTTGCCCATGTTTTGGCCTCGATACGAAATCAATAGCTGTTCCAAATTGGACAATTCAAGTTCAACGGCTGTTCGTTCCTAATTGGAGTGGTTGGTGTATTCCGTACTTCTAGCTATTGGATTTCACTCAAAACTCACCAAATGACTCCTCCCACCATATTATGATGTTGCCCAAGTTTGTGGCTCGGTCCGAAATCAATAGGTGTGAGAAATTGGCCAATTCAATTTGAACGGCAGTTCGTTCCTAATTGGAGTGGTTGGTGTATTCCATACTTCTAGCGATTGGGTGCTAGTCCTCGAGCAAAACAACACAAAACAAAGTTAAAAACAATAAGTTAACTAAACCACTTTCGTAGGTAACTCGATTGCATTGAGCGTATGCAACAAGCCTTTAAACCTCTAGGCATCCCTAGTAGGAGGAGTTGTGTCTCCTGAGGGTTTAACAGAAACGATACCCACAAACGCATTACTAACTCTACAAAACAAAGTGGTTAGTAAAACTTGAAATCAACTAATGAGAACGAAAGAAAACTTTAGTCATACCTCCAACACCGTAGAGTTGCCAAGATAGGTGATCAATCAGTGTGTAATGTGGAAGCTATAGCTCAAAGGCACACGGTTTCAAAGCAAGCACACTCAAACCTTGAATAAAGAACATGATTCGACTCTAATTCTCACAGATAACACTCAATCACTCAGAACCAATGGTTTTATTCTCTCAAACAAGCTAAAGTGAGTATATGAAATAGAAGCACAATATTTGGTTAGATCTCATGAAGGGAATCAAATACTAAGAATAGAGATACACACATACCTACCAGCACCCATGAATACATCCTCAAAGATCAGCTAGGTCTTTCACAAGGTTTGTAATGAAAGGTAAGGTTAGGGGAAATGGAAGAATTGGAAGAAAAAACAGGTAACTTAAGAACATACCAAGGTTGCATTCTTCATTGATCTGCAAGGTAGCATTGACTTATAATGGCATGGCTGCAAACTTCATGGTACCACCTGGCATAGACTTTATTTATTTATTTATTTATATTTTTTTTTACACTTAGATCAAATCGAAACACTTTCATCTTCGTTGATTTGATCTGCATCTTCATTAACTTCATTGCACAGAATCACACCATCTTTCATTTAGGCACATGGCAGCAACTTCCTTGCTTCAAACTTTATCTTGGCACACCTTGGTATATTTCTAAGCTATAGGGTATGGCTACAATAGGTGAAGTATCTCAGATTGAGATACAAAGGTAGGGAAATGATGAGGGTGATAGAAGAAAAGGCTTTAAGTGTTTGGCTTCAAGAGGGTTGATGGAACACACATATAGGTAGGGTGAAAAGAAAGCACATCGAATGGTTATGCACACATAGCCTAGCATCACTTCAATGAGTTCATTCATGAATGAGAGCAAGCACATGATATCTGCAAAAGAGAATCATCCTTAGTATTCAATCAAAATGGAATAATGAGATCATTTAGAGTGAAATGAAGAAAATAAATTGGGATGAGAAGTAGAAACACTTTAAACCCTCTCAAGAAAGCAATTGGGCTCAATATAGCTCACTAAGGTAGTCTCCACTATTCTCCTTCGAGAATTTGAGCATGGTACTTTAGCCACCAGAATTCTAGGAGCCAAAGCTTTGTGAAGTGCAAAATTCTGATATGAAAACCTCAATGGCAGCTCCATAGCATCGATTGTATGACATTAAAAAAAAAAATTAGTGACAAATGAACGAAAATTGAAAACACAAATGAATGAAATTTGAAAACCTTCCCCCCAGACCTGAATTGAACATTGTCCTCAATGTTAAAGCAAAGTAAAGAAGATTGAGAACAAGTAAATGATAAAGGGAAAAGTTAACTCGCAATTGTACGGGGCAATTAGTAATATAGCAAGACAAGTACGAGGTCGTACCCACGAAGACTGAGAAGTTCAAATTAGTTATGTACGTAGATTACCGAATTCAAGAAGTTAGGAAGTTAAGTCTAAAACAGAAATTAAAGTGAGAGTGATTGTGATTGTGAAAGGAAGTGAGCAAACTGAAATTGCGAATGAAAGCAAATAAACAAGTGTAACAAAGAGTGGTTTTAAGAGTTGGAAAACAGATTTGGAGACTAGGGCATTCGAATCACCATAACAATTCAATTCTGGGTTATATGGAGTCAAGTAACAAGTCTAATTCAGATTCAAAGATTGATTCTAGCTAAAGTATGATTAGGCCATGGTGTTTGATCCTAACCTTGTGTTCCTAATTCCCTAATTTGATCATTTGTTGTCTAACCTAAAATTAAGCATTAGGAACCCATTAAGCATAGAAGAACAATTTAAACAACCAAGCATGTATCTAATCCCTGTTGTCGAATGTCCATACATACTCTTCCTATTCATAGTTCAATTCGAATTAAAGCATGGTGTCTACTCTTAATTCAAACCAAGATAGTTAACAAACAAGTTCTAATGGTGATCAATTGTGGCTGCCTTTTGCTGCCAACCCATGTGGTCTTCTTTTGGTTGTTGAACAAAAACGAGTCTTCTGAACCAGACTTGGTGTAGGAAGGCCAGAGGTTTCAAAACTTATCCAATGGGGCTCAAATCTGGATATGTTATAGTAGACACCCATTGGAACAACCTCTATGAAGAAAGTATTCCCATCGGAGCAATAGAAGTATGCGTTTTGGGCCTTGCAATTTGGCTGCCGAACAGAGACTGGAATTGACTTCATTTCATTTATGCTTTACATGCATGCACATGCTTTCTCTATAATAACTCCAGCATGTACCAACTTGATCCTTTAGAATTTCATAGCTGGAATGCCTCCCCACTTCACTCATTATGTTGGATCCAAAGTCAGTTGCAGCATGGGTGAGGCACATGGAGGCACATGACAAAGCTGGCAGCTGCAAATCCTCCTGAGCAGGGTTGATTGTTGGGCGGGCTGAGCACTCCACAAATGTCCAATTGGGCTGCAATTTGGATATGTTGTACTAGACACCCATTGGAACAACTTTCATGAAGATCTTCACCTCATCCAAGCCCCATAGCATGCTGATCCAAGGCCAAGAAGCTGACCTACGAAATTGGGCTGGAAAGGAGTTGTAGCCAAAATGTGTTTGTCTTTAAGCCCTTCTTCCATTCACCCAAATCAAGCCTTAACATGCATGGATTGCATCATTTCCTATCCAAAGTCATCATTGTTACCTAAATGTCAATTAACTGAAAGATAAACACAAAAAGGATTAAAAGCACAAGTTTAACTCAAACACATAGCCAAATCATAAGCTAGAAGGGTACAAAATGATATACAATTATGAACCGATCATTGGGTTTCACTCAAAACCCACCAAATGACTCCTCCCACCATATTATGATGTTTCCCAAGTTTTGGGCTCGATCCGAAATCAATAGGTGTTCCAAATTGGACAATTCCAGTTCAACGGCAGTTCGTTCCTAATGGGAGTGGTTGGTGTATTCCATACTTCTAGCGATTGGATTTCACCCAAAACTCACCAAATGACTCCTCCCACCATATTATGATGTTGCCCAAGTTTGGGGCTCGGTCCGAAATCAATAGGTGTGAGAAATTGGCCAATTCAATTTCAACGGCAGTTCGTTCCTAATTGGAATGGTTGGTGTATTCCATACTTCTAGCGATTGGATTTCAATCAAAACTCACCAAATGACTCCTCCCACCATATTATGATGTTGCCCAAGTTTGGGGCTCGGTCCGAAATCAATAGGTTTGAGAAATTGGACAATTCAAGTTCAACGGCAGTTCGTTCCTAAATGGAGTGGTTGGTGTATTCTATACTTCTAGCGATTGGATTTCACTCAAAACTCACCAAATGACTCCTCCCACCTTATTATGATGTTGCCCAAGTTTTGGGCCCGATCCGAAATCAATAGGTGTTCGAAATTGGACAATTCAAGTTCAACGGCAGTTCGTTCCTAATTGGAGTGGTTGGTGTATTTCATACTTCTAGCGATTGGATTTCACTCAAAACTCACCAAACGACTCCACCCACCATATTATGATGTTGCCCAAGTTTTGGGCTCGGTCCGAAATCAATAGGTGTGAGAAATTGGACAATTCAAGTTCAACGGCAGTTCGTTCCTAATTCGAGTGGTTGGTGTATTCCATACTTCTAGCGATTGGATTCCACTCAAAACTCTCCAAATGACTCCTCCCACCATATTATGATGTTGCCCAAGTTTTGGGCTCGATCTGAAATCAATAGGTGTGAGAAATTGGTCAAGTCAATTTCAACGACAATTCGTTCCTAATTGCAGTGGTTGGTGTATTCCATACTTCTAGCGATTGGATTTCACTCAAAACTCACGAAATGACTCCTCCCACCATATTATGATGTTGCCCAGGTTTTGGGCTCGATCCGAAATCAATAGGTGTGAGAAATTGGACAATTCAAGTTCAACGGCAGTTCGTTCCTAATTGGAGTGGTTGGTGTATTCCATACTTCTACCGATGGGATTTCACTCAAAACTCACCAAATGACTCCTCCCACCATATTATGATGTTTCCCAAGTTTTGGGCTCGATCTGAAATCAATAGGTGTTCCAAATTGGACAATTCCAGTTCAACGGCAGTTCGTTCCTAATTGGAGTGGTTTGTGTATTCCATACTTCTTGCGATTGGACTTCACTCAAAACTCACCAAATGACTCCTCCCACCATATTATGATGTTGCCCAAGTTTTGGGCTCCATCCGAAATCAATAGGTGTTTGTTGTTAATATTATGTTAACTCGCAATTGTACGGGGCAATTAGTAGTATAGCAAGACAAGTACGAGGTCGTACCCACGAAGACTGAGAAGTTAAAACTAGTTATGTACTTAGATTACCAAATTCAAGAAAGTAGGAGGTTATGTCTAAAACAGAATTTAAAACAAGAGTGGTTGTGATTGTTGAACAAAAGAAGCAAAATGGAAGAATTGCAAACAAAAACAAGTAAACAAATGTAACAAAGAGTGGTTTTAAGAGTTGGAAAACAGATTTTGAGACTAGGGCATTCGAATCACCATAACAATTCAATTCTGGGTTATAAAGATTCAAGTAACAAGTCTAATTCAGATTCAAAGATTGATTCTAGCTAAAGTATGATTAGGCCATGGTGTTTGGTCCTAACCTTGTGTTCCTAATTCCCTAATTTGATCATTTGTTGTCTAACCTAAAATTAAGCATTAGGAACCCATTAAGCATAGAAGAACATTTTAAACAACCAAGTATGTATCTAATCCCTGTTGTCGAATGTCCATACATACTCTTCCTATTCATAGTTCAATTCGAATTAAAGCATGGTGTATACTCTTAATTCAAACCAAGATAGTTAACAAACAAGTTCTAATGGTGATCAATCATTCAAACAAGCATGTTAACTTATAAGCATAATGAATAAGAACATGAATCATGAATCAAACTTGAAACTCCAAACTTATAAACCCAGAATATTCATGTTAGGTTACATCGAAGCCCTAGTTATGGATTTAGCTACTCATAATGGAAAAGAGACTTGAACAGAAATGAGAAAACATAATGAATACAATAAGAGTAGAAAAACCCTTTTTCTGAAGTTCTTGTGGTGTCCAAGGCTTCTCCAAGTGCTTCTCCACTTCTAATGCTTCTCCAAGAGCTTCCCCACTTCTAGAAAGATGTATGAAGGATATGGAGGTGATTTGGGATGAGTTTGAGTGAGTGGTGATGGCTAAGGAAGATGAAATTCGTAGGGAAATGGAAGAGAGGTTTGCTGGAGTTGTTTTGGTGATTGTTGGAGTGTTTGGGATTTTGAGAGTGTTTGAGGATGGTTGGAGTGAATTGTGGGGGTTGTGAATCTCAGGATTTGTTGTGTCTTGAATGTGGAATGGATGTGGTATTTATAGGGAGAGGGGAGTGACAAATCTGAATTCAATATGGCTAATGCATACAACACTTGCATTATAAAAGATGAATTGGTTGATGCACTTCACTAATGCATACAACACTTGCATTATAAAATCTGAATTGGTTGATGCACTTCACCAATAGATCCCACCAGCAGCCCTAGCTCATCTTCATGTCACCATGACCAAGCTTCCAACCAGAAATGATAGCTCATACCTAGCTCACCATGACCAAGCATCCAACCAGCACATGCTGAGGTCAGCATAACCAGCAACTTCAAGGGCTTACAACTTGGGCTTCTCTTAATCAAATTAGGACTTTAAGCACTCGAAATTAAAGTTCAGAATGTCTTCTTTCCAGCCATATGTCATTTGGGCCAATCCAAGGTTGGAGGAGGAAGTTAAGGCCAAAACAAATTGCTAACTCATTTTGCGCGCTGATAAAATCCATCCTGAGCATGGCTCTGTGTTTGCTAGGTAACAGACTCCATATTTATCCAATGGGGCTGAATTTTGGATATGTTATAGTACACACCCATTGGAACAACGTTCATGAAGAATGCTGCCTCATCCGAGCTGTGTAGGTTGCTGAAACAAAGCTTGCAATATGACCTACGGAACTGGACTGGCAGGGGGCTGTAGCCAAAATGAGTTTGTCTTTTAAGCTCTTCTTCCATTCATCCAAATTAGGCCTTAACATGCTTGAATTGCATGAATTATGCTCTCTTGCTCTATTGGCCTACAAAACACACAAAGGGAGGGAAATAACTTAGAATTATAGGAACTAAGCAAAAGAAGTAAGTAAATTGGGCATGTATATGTATGAAATTATGAGCTTAACACACCCCCAAACTTAGATTTTTTTGGGCCATCAAGAAGTTAAATTTTGATCTAGACAAGGCAGGCCATGCAAGAAAGTTTCAGCTGAATGAATTGGAAGAAATTAGACATGAGTCTTATGAGAATGCAAAGCTTTACAAAGAACGAACCAAGAGCTACCATGACAGAAACATTCAACGGAAAGAGTTCTCCAAAGGTATGTCAGTTCTTTTGTTTAACTCACGTTTGCGTCTCTTTCCAGGAAAATTGAAGTCTAGATGGCAAGGCCCATTCACCGTGGTCAATGTTTCTCCCTATGGAGCTGTGGAGATTCAAAACCCTAAAGATGGCTCGACTTTCAAAGTAAATGGACAACGTTTAAAGCCATTCTATGAGGGAGTTTCAGCTGGCATCCAAACTGGCCATGTGGTAGATCAACTTCCCTTCGTACCATCAACTTAGCTGATTGCACAATGTCTTGCCAAGACAGTAACTAAGGCGCTTCTTGGGAGGCAACCCATGTGTTCAAGAAGAATGTGCTTGGTAGCAATCGACCTAATCGCATCAAGGGGGAGCATTTCAATCCTTTCTCTTTACTTGTTATTATTTTAAATTTCTGTTTTTTTTTTTTTTATAAAAATTTAAAAAAAAATAAAAAAATTTAAAAATTTAAAAAGATTTTTCATATGAGCTAACTTATGGTAACTCCAGTGAGCACTTCCGTCAATACAGTGTCTAGGAGTTCTTTAGGCGACACCTTCGGTGTCTAAGAAGTTTGAGTTTTAAGCGGGACCATTGTGACCCCTCCAACCTTCCCGGATCCCCTGGCTGTGTTTTCTGAGGCCCTTAACTGGTCATCCATGAGTTGCTTATATATTCATTTTTTTTATTTTTTATTTTTCCTAAACCTTCTTCTAAACTTTTCCCTTTATCATTTGTTTGTTCTCAATCATCTTTTGTATGCTTTCACATTGAGGACAATGTTCAATTCAGGTCTGGGGGGAAGGTTTTCAATTTCAATTTTCTTATCCATTTGTGTTTTCAATTTTCGTTCTCTTGTCACAATTTTTATTTTTATTTTTATTTTTATTTTTTATTTTATTTATTATTATTTTTTTTAAAGAATGTCATACAATCAATGCTATGGAGCTGCTATTTGAGGTTTTCATATCAGAATTTTGCACTTCACAAAGCTTTTGCTCTTAGAATTCTGGTGGCTAAAGTACCACGCTCAAATTCTTGAAGGAAAATAGTGGAGACTACCCTAGTGAGCTATATCGAGCCTAATTGCTTTCTTGAGAGGGTTTAAAGTGTTCTATTTCTCATCCATACTTATTTTCTTCAATTCACTCTAATTGATCTCATTATTCCATTTTGATTGAATACTAAGGATGATTCTCTTTTGCAGATATCATGTGCTTTCTCTCATTCATGAATGAACTCATTGAAGTGATGCTAGGCTATGTGTGCATAACCATTCTATGTGCTTTCTTTTCACCCTACCTATATGTGTGTTCCATCAACCCTCTTGAAGCCAAACACTTAAAGCCTTTTCTTCTATCACCCTCATCATTTCCCTACCTTTGTATCTCAATCTGAGATACTTGACCTATTGTAGCCATACCCTATAGCTTAGAAATATACCAAGGTGTGCCAAGATAAAGTTTGAAGCAAGGAAGTTGCAGCCATGTACCTAAATAAAGATGATGTGAATCTGTGCAATGAAGTTAATGAAGATGCAGATCAAATCAACGAAGATGAAAGTGTTTCGATTTGATCTAAGTGTGAAAAATAAAGTCTATGCCAGGAGATACCATGAAGTTTGCTGCCATGCCAATCTAAATCAATGATGCCTTGCAGATTAATGAAGCATGCAACCTTGGTATGTTCTTAAGTTATTTGTTTTTCCTTCCAATTCTTCCATTTCCCCTAAACCTTAGCCTTTCATTACAACATTGTGAAAGACCTAGCTGATCTTTGAGGATGTATTCATGGGTGCTGGTAAGTATGTGTGTATCTCTATTCTTAGTATTTAATTCCTTTCATGAGATCTAACCAAATTTGTGCTTCTATTTCATACACTCACTTATGCTTTCTTGAGAGAATTAAAACATAGGTTCTGAGTGATTAAGTGTTATCTGTGAGAATTAGAGTCGAAGCATGTTCTCTATTCAAGGTTTGAGTGTGCTTGCTTTGAAACTGTGTGCCTTTGAGCTATAGCTTCCACTTGTACACACTGATTGATGACCTATCTTGGCAACTCTATGGTGTTGGAGGTATGACTAAAACTTTCTTTCATTTTCATTAGTTGATTTCAAAGTTGTTTTTCTAACCATTTTGTTTTGTAGAGTTAGAAAAACGTTTGTGGGTATCGTATCTGTTAAACCCTCAGGAGACACAACTCCTCCTACTAGGGATGCCTAGAGGTTTAAAGGCTTGTTGCATACGCTCAATGCAATCGAGTTACCTACGAAAGTGGTCTAGTTAACTTCTTGTTTTGTTTTTATCTTTGTTTCTCTTTTGTTTTGCTCGAGGACTAGCAAAACAAAAGAGAAACAAAGATAAAAACAAAACAAGAAGTTAACTAGACCACTTTCGTAGGTAACTCGATTGCATTGAGCGTATGCAACGGCGCCAAAATTTGTTGTTAATATTATGTTAACTCGCAATTGTACGGGGCAATTAGTAGTATAGAAAGACAAGTACGAGGTCGTACCCACGAAGACTGAGAAGTTAAAACTAGTTATGTACTTAGATTACCAAATTCAAGAAAGTAGGAGGTTATGTCTAAAACAGAATTTAAAACAAGAGTGGTTGTGATTGTTGAACAAAAGAAGCAAAATGAAATTGCAAACAAAAACAAGTAAACAAATGTAACAAAGAGTGGTTTTAAGAGTTGGAAAACAGATTTTGAGACTAGGGCATTCGAATCACCATAACAATTCAATTCTGGGTTATAAAGATTCAAGTAACAAGTCTAATTCAGATTCAAAGATTGATTCTAGCTAAAGTATGATTAGGCCATGGTGTTTGGTCCTAACCTTGTGTTCCTAATTCCCTAATTTGATCATTTGTTGTCTAACCTAAAATTAAGCATTAGGAACCCATTAAGCATAGAAGAACATTTTAAACAACCAAGTATGTATCTAATCCCTGTTGTCGAATGTCCATACATACTCTTCCTATTCATAGTTCAATTCGAATTAAAGCATGGTGTATACTCTTAATTCAAACCAAGATAGTTAACAAACAAGTTCTAATGGTGATCAATCATTCAAACAAGCATGTTAACTTATAAGCATAATGAATAAGAACATGAATCATGAATCAAACTTGAAACTCCAAACTTATAAACCCAGAATATTCATGTTAGGTTACATCGAAGCCCTAGTTATGGATTTAGCTACTCATAATGGAAAAGAGACTTGAACAGAAATGAGAAAACATAATGAATACAATAAGAGTAGAAAAACCCTTTTTCTGAAGTTCTTGTGGTGTCCAAGGCTTCTCCAAGTGCTTCTCCACTTCTAATGCTTCTCCAAGAGCTTCCCCACTTCTAGAAAGATGTATGAAGGATATGGAGGTGATTTGGGATGAGTTTGAGTGAGTGGTGATGGCTAAGGAAGATGAAATTCGTAGGGAAATGGAAGAGAGGTTTGCTGGAGTTGTTTTGGTGATTGTTGGAGTGTTTGGGATTTTGAGAGTGTTTGAGGATGGTTGGAGTGAATTGTGGGGGTTGTGAATCTCAGGATTTGTTGTGTCTTGAATGTGGAATGGATGTGGTATTTATAGGGAGAGGGGAGTGACAAATCTGAATTCAATATGGCTAATGCATACAACACTTGCATTATAAAAGATGAATTGGTTGATGCACTTCACCAATAGATCCCACCAGCAGCCCTAGCTCATCTTCATGTCACCATGACCAAGCTTCCAACCAGAAATGATAGCTCATACCTAGCTCACCATGACCAAGCATCCAACCAGCACATGCTGAGGTCAGCATAACCAGCAACTTCAAGGGCTTACAACTTGGGCTTCTCTTAATCAAATTAGGACTTTAAGCACTCGAAATTGAAGTTCAGAATGTCTTCTTTCCAGCCATATGTCATTTGGGCCAATCCAAGGTCGGAGGAGGAAGTTAAGGCCAAAACAAATTGCTAACTCATTTTGCACGCTGATAAAATCCATCCTGAGCATGGCTCTGTGTTTGCTAGGTAACAGACTCCATATTTATCCAATGGGGCTGAATTTTGGATATGTTATAGTACACACCCATTGGAACAACTTTCATGAAGAATACTGCCTCATCCGAGCTGTGTAGGTTGCTGAACCAAAGCTTGCAATATGACCTACGGAACTGGACTGGCAGGGGGCTGTAGCCAAAATGAGTTTGTCTTTTAAGCCCTTCTTCCATTCATCCAAATTAGGCCTTAACATGCTTGAATTGCATGAATTATGCTCTCTTGCTCTATTGGCCTACAAAACACACAAAGGGAGGGAAATAACTTAGAATTATAGGAACTAAGCAAAAGAAGTAAGTAAATTGGGCATGTATATGTATGAAATTATGAGCTTAACAGTATTCCATACTTCTAGCGATTGGATTTCACTCAAAACTCACTAAATGACTCCTCCCACCATATTATGATGTTGACCAAGTTTTGGTCTCGATCCGAAATCAATAGGTGTTCCAAATTGGACAATTCAAGTTCAACGGCAGTTCGTTCCTAATTGGAGTTGTTGGTGTATTCCATACTTCTAGCGATTGGATTTCACACAAAACTCACCAAATGACTCCTCCCACCATATTATGATGTTGCCCAAGTTTTGGGCTCGATCCGAAATCAATAGTTGTGAGAATTTGGACAATTCAAGTTCAACGACTATTCGTTCCTAATGGGAGTGGTTGGTGTATTCCATACGTCTAGTGATTGGATTTCACTCAAAACTCACCAAATGACTCCTCCCACCTGATTATGATGTTGCCCAAGTTTTGGGCTCGGTCCGAAATCAATTGGTGTGAGAAATTGGACAATTCAAGTTCAACGGCAGTTCGTTCCTAATTGGAGTGGTTGGTGTATTCCATACTTCTAGCGATTGGATTTCACTCAAAACTCACCAAATGACTCCTGCCACTATATGATGATGTTGCCCAAGTTTGGGGCTCGATCCGAAACCAATAGGTGTTCCAAATTGGACAATTCAAGTTCAACGGCAGTTCGTTCCTAATTGGAGTGGTTGGTGTATTCCACACTTCTAGCGATTGGATTTCACTCAAAACTCACCCAATGACCCCTCCCACCATATTATGATGTTACCCTATGTTTTGGGCTCGATCCGAAATCAATAGGTGTGAGAAATTGGACAATTCAAGTTCAACGGCAGTTCGTTCCTAAATGGAGTGGTTGGTGTATTCCATACTTCTAGCGATTGGATTTCACTCAAAACTCACCAAATGACTCCTCCCACCATATATTATGGTGTTGCCCAAGTTTTGGGCTCAATCCGAAATCAAAAGGTGTGAGAAATTGGACAATTCAATTTCAACGGCAGTTCGTTCCCAATGGGAGTGGTTGGTGTATTCCATACTTCTAGCGATTGGATTTCACTCAAAACTCACCAAATGACTCCTCCCACCACATTATGATGTTGCCCAAGTTTTGGGCTCGATACGAAATCAATAGGTGTGAGAAATTGGACAATTCAAGTTACACGGCAGTTCGTTCCTAATTGGAGTGGTTGGTGTATTACATACTTCTAGCGATTGTATTTCACTCAAAACTCAGCAAATGACTCCTTCCACCATATTATGATGTTGCCCACGTTTTGGGCTCGATCCGAAATCAATAGGTGTTCCAAATTGGACAATTCAAGTTCAACGGCAGTTCGTTCCTAATTGGAGTGGTTGGGGTATTCCAAACTTCTAGCGATTGGATTTCACTCAAAACTCACCGAATGACTCCTCCCACCATATTATGATGTTGCCCAAGTTTTGGGCTCGATCCGAAATCAATAGGTGTGAGAAATTGGACAATTCAAGTTCAACGGCAGTTCATTCCTAATTGGAGTGGTTGGTGTATTCCATACTTCTAGCGATTGGATTTCACTCAAAACTGTCCAAATGACTCCTCCCACCATATTATGATGTTTCCCACGTTTTGGGCTCGATCCGAAATCAATAGGTGTTCCAAATTGGACAATTCAAGTTCAACGGCAGTTCGTTCCTAATTGGAGTGGTTGGTGTATTCCACACTTCTAGCGATTGGATTTCACTCAAAACTCACCAAATGACTCTTCCCACCGTATTATGATGTTGCCCATGTTTTGGGCTCGATCCGAAATCAATAGGTGTTCCAAATTGGACAATTCAAGTTCAACGGTAGTTCGTTCCTAATTCGAGTGGTTGGTGTATTCCATACTTCTAGCGATTGGATTTCACTCAAAACTCCCCAAATGACTCCTCCCACCATATTATGTTGTTGCCCAAGTTTTGGGCTCGATCCGAAATCAATAGGTGTGAGAAATTGGACAATTCAAGTTCAACGGCAGTTCGTTCCTAATTGGAGTGGTTGGTGTATTCCATACTTCTAGCGATTGGATTTCACTCAAAACTCACCAAATGACTCCTCCCACCATATATTATGGTGTTGCCCAAGTTTTGGGCTCAATCCGAAATCAATAGGTGTGAGAAATTGGACAACCCAATTTCAACGGCAGTTCGTTCCTAAGGGGAGTGGTTGGTGTATTCCATACTTCTAGCGATTGGATTTCACTCAAAACTCACCAAATGACTCCTCCCACCACATTATGATGTTGCCCAAGTTTTGGGCTCGATACGAAATCAATAGGTGTGAGAAATTGGACAATTCAAGTTACACGGCAGTTCGTTCCTAATTGGAGTGGTTGGTGTATTCCATACTTCTAGCGATTGTATTTCACTCAAAACTCAGCAAATGACTCCTTCCACCATATTATGATGTTGCCCACGTTTTGGGCTCGATCCGAAATCAATAGGTGTTCCAAATTGGACAATTCAAGTTCAACGGCAGTTCGTTCCTAATTGGAGTGGTTGGGGTATTCCAAACTTCTAGCGATTGGATTTCACTCAAAACTCACCGAATGACTCCTCCCACCATATTATGATGTTGCCCAAGTTTTGGGCTCGATCCTAAATCAATAGGTGTGAGAAATTGAGCAATTCAAGTTCAACGGCAGTTCGTTCCTAATTGGAGTGGTTGGTGTATTCCATACTTCTAGCGATTGGATTTCACTCAAAACTCACCAAATGACTACTCCAACAATATTATGGTGTTGCACAAGTTTTGGGCTCGATCCGAAATCAATAGGTGTTCCAAATTGGACAATGCAAGTTCAACGGCAGTTCATTCCTAGTTGGAGTGGTTGGTGTATTCCATACTTCTAGCGATTGGATTTCACTCAAAACTGTCCAAATGACTCCTCCCACCATATTATGATGTTGCCCACGTTTTGGGCTCGATCCGAAATCAATAGGTGTTCCAAATTGGACAACTCAAGTTCAACGGCAGTTCGTTCCTAATTGGAGTGGTTGGGGTATTCCAAACTTCTAGCGATTGGATTTCACTCAAAACTCACCGAATGACTCCTCCCACCATATTATGATGTTGCCCAAGTTTTGGGCTCGATCCTAAATCAATAGGTGTGAGAAATTGAGCAATTCAAGTTCAACGGCAGTTCGTTCCTAATTGGAGTGGTTGGTGTATTCCATACTTCTAGCGATTGGATTTCACTCAAAACTCACCAAATGACTACTCCAACAATATTATGATGTTGCACAAGTTTTGGGCTCGCTCCGAAATCAATAGGTGTTCCAAATTGGACAATTCAAGTTCAACGGCAGTTCGTTCCTATTTGGAGTGGTTGGTGTTTTCCATACTTCTAGCGATTGGATTTCACTCAAAACTCACCAAATGACACCTCCCACCATATTACGATGTCGCCCAAGTTTGGGGCTCGATCCGAAATCAATAGGTGTGAGAAATTGGACAATTCAAGTTCAACGGCAGTTTGTTCCTAATTGGAGTGGTTGGTGTATTCCATACTTCTAGCGATTGATTTTCACTCAAAACTCACCAAATGACTCCTCCCACCATATTATGATGTTGCCCAAGTTTTGGGCTCGATCCGAAATCAATAGGTGTGAGAAATTGGACAATTCAAGTTCAATGGCAGTTCGTTCCTAGTTGGAGTGGTTGGTGTATTCCATACTTCTAGCGATTGGATTTCACTCAAAACTCACCAAATGACTACTCCAACAATATTATGATGTTGCCCAAGTTTTGGGCTCGATCCGAACTCAATAGGTGTGAGAAATTGGACAATTCAAGTTCAACGGCAGTTTGTTCCAAATTGGAGTGGTTGGTGTATTCCATACTTCTAGTGATTGGATTTCACTGAAAACTGTCCAAATGACTCCTCCCACCATATTATGATGTTGCCCAAGTTTTGGGCTCGATCCGAACTCAATGGGTGTGAGAAATTGGACAATTCAAGTTCAACGGCAGTTCGTTCCTAATTGGAGTGGCTGGTGTATTCCATACTTCTAGCGATTGGATTTCACTGAAAACTTTCCAAATGACTCCTCCCAACATATTATGATGTTGCCCAAGTTTTGGGCTCGATCCGAAATCAATAGGTGTGAGAAATTGGACAATTTAAGTTCAACGGCAGTTCGTTCCTAATTGAAGTGGTTGGTGTATTCCATACTTCTAGCGATTGGATTTCACGGAAAACTCACCAATTGACTCCTCCCAACATATTATGATGTTGCCCAAGTTTTGGGCTCGATCCGAAATCCATAGGTGTGAGAAATTGAGCAATTCAAGTTCAACGGCAGTTCGTTCCTAATTGTAGTGGTTGGTGTATTCCATACTTCTAGCGATTCCATTTCACTGAAAACTCCCCAAATGACTCCTCCCAACATATGATGATGTTGCCCAAGTTTTGGGCTCGATCCGAAATCCATAGGTGTGAGAAATTGAGCAATTCAAGTTCAACGGCAGTTCGTTCCTAAATGGAGTGGTTGGTGTATTCCAAACTTCTAGCGATTGGATTTCACTCAAAACTCACCAAATGACTCCTCCCACCATATTATGATGTTGCCCAAGTTTTGGGCTCGATCCGAAATCAATAGGTGTAAGAAATTGGACAATTCAAGTTCAACGGCAGTTCGTTCCTAATTGGAGTGGTTGGTGTATTCCATACTTCTAGCGATTGGATTTCGCTCAAAACTCACCAAATGACTCCTCCCGCCATATTATGATGTTGCCCAAGTTTTGGGCTCGATCCGAAATCAATAGGTGTGAGAAATTCGACAATTCAAGTTCAATGGCAGTTCATTCCTAGTTGGAGTGGTTGGTGTATTCCATACTTCTAGCGATTGGATTTCACTCAAAACTCACCAAATGACTACTCCAACAATACTATGATGTTGCCCAAGTTTTGGGCTCGATCCGAAATCAATAGGTGTTCCAAATTGGACAATTCAAGTTCAACGGCAGTTCGTTCCTAATTGGAGTGGTTGGTGTATTCCATACTTCTAGCGATTGGATTTCACTCAAAACTCACCAAATGACTCCTCCCACCATATTACGATGTTGCCCAAGTTTGGGGCTCGATCCGAAATCAATAGGTGTGAGAAATAGGACAATTCAAGTTCAACGGCAGTTCGTTCCTAATTGGAGTGGATGGTGTATTCCATACTTCTAACGATTGGATTTCACTCAAAACTCACCAAATGACTCCACCCACCATATTATGATGTTGCCCAAGTTTGGGGCTCGGTCTGAAGTCAATAGGTGTTCGAAATTGGACAATTCAAGTTCAACGGCAGTAAGTTCCTAATGGGAGTGGTTGGTGTATTCCATACCTCTAGCGATTGGATTTCACTTAAAGCTCACCAAATGACTCCTCCCACCATATTATGATGTTGCCCAAGTTTTGGGCTCGATCCGAAATCAATAGGTGTGAGAAATTGGACAATTCAAGTTCAACGGCAGTTCGTTCCTAATTGGAGTGGTTGGTGTATTCCATACTTCTAGCGATTGGATTTCACTCAAAACTCAACAAATGACTCCTCCCACCATATTATGACGTTACCCAAGTTTGGGGCTCGATCCGAAATCAATAGGTGTTCCAAATTGGACAATTCAAGTTCAACGGCAGTTCATTCCTAATTGGCGTGGTTGGTGTATTCCGTACTTCTAGTGATTGGATTTCACTCAAAACTCACCAAATGACTCCTCCCACCATATTACGATGTTGCCGAAGTTTGGGGCTCGATCCGAAATCAATAGGTGTGAGAAATTGGACAATTCAAGTTCAACGGCAGTTCGTTCCTAATTGGAGTGGTTGGTGTATTCCATACTTCTAGCGATTGCATTTCACTCAAAACTCACCAAATGACTGCTCCCACCATATTATGATGTTGCCCAAGTTTGGGGCTCGATCCGAAATCAATAGGTGTGAGAAATTGGACAATTCAAGTTCAACAGCAGTTCGTTCCTAATTGGAGTGGTTGGTGTATTCCGTACTTCTGGTGATTGGATTTCACTCAAAACTCACCAAATGACTCCTCCCACCATATTACGATGTTGCCCATGTTTGGGGCTCGATCCGAAATCAATAGGTTTGAGAAATTGGACAATTCAAGTTCAACGGCAGTTCGTTACTAATTGGAGTGGTTGGTGTATTCCATACTTCTAGCAATTGGATTTCACTCAAAACTCACCAAATGACTCCACCCACCATATTATGATGTTGCCCAAGTTTGGGGCTCGGTCTGAAGTCAATAGGTGTTCGAAATTGGACAATTCAAGTTCAACGGCAGTAAGTTCCTAATGGGAGTGGTTGATGTATTCCATACCTCTAGCGATTGGATTTCACTTAAAACTCACCAAATGACTCATCCCACCATATTATGATGTTGCCCAAGTTTTGGGCTCGATCCGAAATCAATAGGTGTGAGAAATTGGACAATTCAAGTTCAACGGCAGTTCGTTCCTAATGGGAGTGGTTGGTGTATTCCATACTTCTAGCGATTGGATTTCACTCAAAACGCACCAAATGACTCCTCCCACCATATTATGTTGTTGCCAAAGTTTTGGGCTCGATCCGAAATCAATAGGTGTTCCAAATTGGACAATTCAAGTTCAACGGCAGTTCGTTCCTAATTGGAGTGGTTGGTGTATTCCATACTTCTAGCGATTAGATTTCACTCAAAACTCACCAAATGACTCCCCCCACCATATTATGATGTTGCCCAAGTTTTGGGCTCGATCCGAAATCAATAGGTGTTCGAAATTGGAAAATTCAAGTTCAACGGCAGTTTGTTCCTAATTGGAGTGGTTGGTGTATTCCATACTTCTAGCGATTGGATTTCACTCAAAACTCTCCAAATGACTCCACCCACCATATTATGATGTTGCCCAAGTTTTGGGCACGATCCGAAATCAATAGGTGTTCCAAATTGGACAATTCAAGTTCAACGGCAGTTCGTTCCTAGTTGGAGTGGTTGGTGTATTCCATACTTCTAGCGATTGGATTTCACTCAAAACTCACCAAATGACTCCTCCCACCATATTATGATGTTGCCCAAGTTTTGGGCTCGATCCGAAATCAATAGGTGTGAGAAATGGGACAATTCAAGTTCAACGGTAGTTCGTTCCTAATTGGAGTGGTTGGTGTACTCCATACTTCTAGCGATTGGATTTCACTCAAAACGCACCAAATGACTCCTCCCACCATATTATGTTGTTGCCAAAGTTTTGGGCTCGATCCGAAATCAATAGGTGTTCCAAATTGGACAATTCAAGTTCAACGGCAGTTCGTTCCTAATTGGAGTGGTTGGTGTATTCCATACTTCTAGCGATTAGATTTCACTCAAAACTCACCAAATGACTCCCCCCACCATATTATGATGTTGCCCAAGTTTTGGGCTCGATCCGAAATCAATAGGTGTTCGAAATTGGAAAATTCAAGTTCAACGGCAGTTTGTTCCTAATTGGAGTGGTTGGTGTATTCCATACTTCTAGCGATTGGATTTCACTCAAAACTCTCCAAATGACTCCACCCACCATATTATGATGTTGCCCAAGTTTTGGGCACGATCCGAAATCAATAGGTGTTCCAAATTGGACAATTCAAGTTCAACGGCAGTTCGTTCCTAGTTGGAGTGGTTGGTGTATTCCATACTTCTAGCGATTGGATTTCACTCAAAACTCACCAAATGACTCCTCCCACCATATTATGATGTTGCCCAAGTTTTGGGCTCGATCCGAAATCAATAGGTGTGAGAAATGGGACAATTCAAGTTCAACGGTAGTTCGTTCCTAATTGGAGTGGTTGGTGTACTCCATACTTCTAGCGATTGGATTTCACTCAAAACTCACCAAATGACTCCACCCACCATATTATGATGTTGCCCAAGTTTGGGGCTCGGTCTGAAGTCAATAGGTGTTCGAAATTGGACAATTCAAGTTCAACGGCAGTAAGTTCCTAATGGGAGTGGTTGATGTATTCCATACCTCTAGCGATTGGATTTCACTTAAAACTCACCAAATGACTCATCCCACCATATTATGATGTTGCCCAAGTTTTGGGCTCGATCCGAAATCAATAGGTGTGAGAAATTGGACAATTCAAGTTCAACGGCAGTTCGTTCCTAATGGGAGTGGTTGGTGTATTCCATACTTCTAGCGATTGGATTTCACTCAAAACTCTCCAAATGACTCCACCCACCATATTATGATGTTGCCCAAGTTTTGGGCACGATCCGAAATCAATAGGTGTTCCAAATTGGACAATTCAAGTTCAACGGCAGTTCGTTCCTAGTTGGAGTGGTTGGTGTATTCCATACTTCTAGCGATTGGATTTCACTCAAAACTCACCAAATGACTCCTCCCACCATATTATGATGTTGCCCAAGTTTTGGGCTCGATCCGAAATCAATAGGTGTGAGAAATGGGACAATTCAAGTTCAACGGTAGTTCGTTCCTAATTGGAGTGGTTGGTGTACTCCATACTTCTAGCGATTGGATTTCACTCAAAACTCACCAAATGACTCGTCCCACCATATTATGATGTTACCCAAGTTTTGGGCTCGATACGAAATCAATAGGTGTGACAAATTGGACAATTCAAGTTCAACGGCAGTTCGTTCCTAATTGGAGCGGTTGGTGTATTCCCTCCTTCTAGCGATTGGATTTCACTCAAAACTCACCTAATGACTCCGCCCAGCATATTATGATGTTGCCCAAGTTTTGGGCTCGATCCGAAATCAATAGGTGTTCCAAATTGGACAATTCAAGTTCAACGGCAGTTCGTTCCTAGTTGGAGTGGTTGGTGTATTCCATACTTCTAGCGATTGGATTTCACTCAAAACTCACCAAATGACTCCCCCCACCATATTATGATGTTGCCCAAGTTTTGGGCTCGATCCGAAATCAATAGGTGTTCGAAATTGGAAAATTCAAGTTCAACGGCAGTTTGCTCCTAATTGGAGTGGTTGGTGTATTCCATACTTCTAGCGATTGGTTGTTCGGTTCATTTTTACACATGATTTTTCATGTTATTCACCCACTATTTTGAGTTAGTTCTTGACATTTTATAGCTTTTTACTTCCTTTTTGTGTTTTCTTAGATTTTACCTTGGTTGGGATGAAAATGTGCTAAAAGTGCATTATTAGTTATAAATTCTGTTTTTGTTCATTTTCGTAGGTCAACTTCTTGGCCTGGGATCAACATGCTCTGGTGCTCGGATGAGGTCATGATCTTCATGAGACTTGTTCCAATGGATGTTAAATACAACATATCCAAATTTGAGCTCCATTGGACAAGTATTGCCTATCCAACCAATCCAGCATGTTACCACAGCTCTGGAAATCCGGATTTGGCCAGCTTTTACCTCCTTTGTGTCATCTTAATTTCTTGTTACCATAACTCTTGGTAACAAGGAATTACCTTTGTAAATGAGATATTTTCTGAAGCTTTTGGCATCTTTGTGAAGTCAAAGCTTCATCATGGCAAGGGGACAATGGGCAAAGGCTTTAGAGGAAAGAATGAGTTTTATATTAAAAGTGTGAGCTGGAAATGATGGGGAAAGGAGCAAAGGGAAGTGCAATCTGAAGTGGGAGAGGTTTTGAACGTGGGAAGCCAATTCAATTCATCATTCTACACATTGAGAGCAGATTTTGGAGAGTTTTTGGAGCTTGGAGAAAGCCAAGGTGCAGCCAAGAAAAGTGGAGAAGAAGACTTCCACCATTGATGATCTTGAAGCTTTCATCATTTTCTGAAAATCTGTAAACTCTTTCTAATTTCATTTTGAGTTTGTATTTGAAATAAGTATGAGCAACTAAACTCTATAGCTAGGGCTTAGGTTGAAGCCCTAAACATGATTACCTTATTGTTTTGATACTTGAGTGTATGAATTTCTAGATATTGTTGATGAATTCCAATTCACCAAATTAATCTATCCTTGATGTGTGTTTTTCCTTGGTTGGCCATCTTTGAAAGCATGCTTCTTGAGATTGTTGGGATTATGTGTATCTTCATGTTATCCTAAGCAATAAATGGATGAAGTAAGAATCATCCATGTGAATTGGTTTCTTGAATACCTAATGTAAACACCATGCTATTAGGATTCTTGTGATGTTCATATTCTCTTTGAACTTAATGGGTTCTCCTTGTAATTGAATCAAAGTACGAACCATACCTAGGTTCGGTTATGAGGAGGGCACAAGTATTGTAGCACGAACCATGCACTTTATGTATATTAGAGAGAATCAATGCGTCTTGAGCCACGACCCATGGCCTTGATTGCGAACATTTTCATCAACACGTTTAGAGTTCATCACTTGAGTATTCATGAACTTGGGTAGAATTGTTTAGGGTGGATTCCGAAACCCTAGTGTTTGTTACATTTTGATTCCACTCTTTGATAATTCATCTCTGCCATTCTCATTTAATTTCAAAGTCCATTTACTTTCATGCAATAGAAATAGGTCACTTCAAACAAATCAAAACCCCCCCCAATGTGTGTGTGAGTTGCGTGTTTGACACGTTATGTGTCTTTGTTACTAAATTTTATCTGTTTACGTAATTGTTTTGGACCTTTGGTCCGCGCTGTGTTCTTGCATTTTCTGTGCTGAATCCAACCGTATAAAGAACGTGAATTTTGGACGTACGGTTGGAAAGTTATAGGCAAAACACTGGACAGAGGTCGAAACTGAAAAACAGAGAAACGAATCTGCCAAAAAACGACCGGTCGTTACTGTTTAGGCGACCGGTCGCACATGAATCTGTCCAAAAACGACCGGTCGTCACTGTTCACGACCGGTCGCACTGTTCACTGTTCACGGCACTGTTCACTGTCCACGGCACTGTTCATTGTTCACAGTACTGTTCACAGGTGATAAAGTGGTGATAAAATGGCGATAGAAAATGCTGTTTGTGTTTTTGTTTAGTTTTCTTGTGTTGTTTCATTTCTTTTACACTTCTTTACTCATTTTTAGTTTCCATTTTGCATTTGTGCATTTGTGGTGTGTCAATTAAGTGTTCTTTACGTACTCAAATTAGAACTTATAGGAAGCCGACAAGTTCTTCGTGGGATCGACCCCATACTTACATAATCTATACTTCAATAGATTCGTGCACTTGCGGGTATTTTTAATTGGTTGTTTGCACATTAATTTGTGTCCCCTTAGGAATGCAACATTGGATTTCACTCAAAACTCTCCAAATGACTCCACCCACCATATTATGATGTTGCCCAAGTTTTGGGCACGATCCGAAATCAATAGGTGTTCCAAATTGGACAATTCAAGTTCAACGGTAGTTCGTTCCTAGTTGGAGTGGTTGGTGTATTCCATACTTCTAGCGATTGGATTTCACTCAAAACTCACCAAATGACTCCTCCCACCATATTATGATGTTGTCCAAGTTTTGGGCTCGATCCGAAATCAATAGGTGTGAGAAATTGGACAATTCAAGTTCAACGAAAGTTCGTTCCTAATTGGAGTGGTTGGTGTATTCCATACTTCTAGCGATAGGATTTCACTCAAAACTCACCAAATGACTCCTCCCACCATATTAGAATGTTGCCCAAGTTTTGGGCTCGATCCGAAATCAATAGGTGTTCCAAATTGGACAATTCAAGTTCAACGGAAGTTCGTTCCTAATTGGAGTGGTTGGTGTATTCCATACTTCTAGCGATAGGATTTCACTCAAAACTCACCAAATGACTCCTCCCACCATATTATGATGTTGCCCAAGTTTTGGGCTCGATCCGAAATCAATAGGTGTGAGAAATTGGACAACTGAAGTTCAACGGAAGTTCGTTCCTAATTGGAGTGGTTGGTGTATTCCAAACCTCTAGCGATTGGATTTCACTCAAAATTCCCCAAATGACTCCTCCCACCATATTATGAAGTTGCCCAAGTTTTGGGCTCGATCCGAAATCAATAGGTGTGAGAAATTGGACAACCGAAGTTCAACGGAAGTTCGTTCCTAATTGGAGTGGTTGGTGTATTCTAAACCTCTAGCGATTGGATTTCACTCAAAACTCCCCAAAGGACTCCTCCCACCATATTATGAGGTTGCCCAAGTTTTGGGCTCGATCGGAAGTCAATAGGTGTTAGCAACTGGACAATTCAAGTTCAACGGCAGTACGTTCCTAATTGGAGTGGTTGGTGTATTCCATACTTCCAGCGATTGGATTTCACTCAAAACTCCCCAAATGACTCCCCCCACCATATTATGATGTTGCCCAAGTTTTGGGATCGATCCGAAATCAATAGGTGTTCCAAATTGGACAATTCAAGTTCAACGGCAGTTCGTTCCTAATTGGAGTGGTTGGTGTATTCCATACTTCTAGCGATTGGATTTCAGTCAAAACTAACCAAATGACTCCTCCCACCATATTATGATGTTGCCCAAGTTTTGGGCTCGATCCGAAATCAATAGGTGTGAGAAATTGGACAATTCAAGTTCAACGGCAGTTCGTTCCTAATTGGAGTGGTTGGTGTATTCCATACTTCTAGCGATTGGATTTCACTCAAAACTCACCAAATGACTTCCCCCACCATATTATGATGTTGCCCAAGTTTTGGGCTCGATCCGAAATCAATAGGTGTGAGAAATTGGACAGTTGAAGTTCAACGGAAGTTCGTTCGTAATTGGAGTGGTTGGTGTATTCCATACTTCTAGCGATTGGATTTCACTCAAAACTAACCAAATGAGTCCTCCCACCATATGATGATGTTGCCCAAGTTTTGGGCTCGATCCGAAATCAATAGGTGTGAGAAATTGGACAGTTGAAGTTCAACGGAAGTTCGTTCGTAATTGGAGTGGTTGGTGTATTCCATACTTCTAGCGATTGGATGTCACTCAAAACTCACCAAATGACTCCTCCCACCATATTATGATGTTGCCCAAGTTTTGGGCTCGATCCAAAATCAGTAGGTGTGAGAAATTGGACAATTGAAGTTCAACGGAAGTTCGTTCCTAATTGGAGTGGTTGGTGTATTCCGTACTTCTAGCGATTGGATTTCACTCAAAACCCACCAAATGACTCTTATCACGATATTATGATGTTGCCCAAGTTTTGGGCTCGATCCGAAATCAGTAGGTGTGAGAAATTGGACAATTGAAGTTCAACGGAAGTTCGTTCCTAATTGGAGTGGTTGGTGTATTCCATACTTCTAGCGATTGGATTTCACTCAAAACCCACCAAATGACTCCTCCCAAGATATTATGATGTTGCCCAAGTTTTGGGCTCGATCCGAAATCAGTAGGTGTGAGAAATTGGACAATTGAAGTTCAGCGGAAGTTCGTTCCTAATTGGAGTGGTTGGTGTATTCCGAACTTCTAGCGATTGGATTTCACTCAAAACCCACCAAATGACTCCTATCACGATATTATGATGTTGCCCAAGTTTTGGGCACGATCCGAAATCAATAGGTGTTCGAAATTGGACAATTCAAGTTCAACGGCAGTTCGTTCCTAATTGGAGTGGTTGGTGTATTCCATACTTCTATCGATTGGATTTCACTCAAAACTCACCAAATGACTCCCCCCACCATGTTATGATGTTGCCCAAGTTTTTGGCTCGATCCGAAATCAATAGGTGTTCGAAATTGGACAATTCAAGTTCAACGGCTGTTCGTTCCTAATTGGAGTGGTTGGTGTATTCCATACTTCTAGCGATTGGATTTCACTCAAAACTCTCCAAATGACTCCTCCCACCATATTATGATGTTGCCCTGGTTTGGGGCTCGATCCGAAATCAATAGGGGTGAGAAATTGGACAATTCAAGTTCAACGGTAGTTCGTTCCTAATTGGAGTTGTTGGTGTATTCCATACTTCTAGCGATTGGATTTCACTCAAAACTCACCAAATGACTCCTCCCACCATATTATGATGTTGCCGAAGTTTTGGGCTCGATCCGAAATCAATAGGTGTGAGAAATTGGACAATTCAAGTTCAACGACAGTTCGTTCCTAATTGGAGTCGTTGGTGTTTTCCATACTTCTAGCGATTGGATTTCACCCAAAACTCACCAAATGACTCCTCCCACCATATTATGTTGTTGCCCAAGTTTTGGGCTCGATCCGAAATCAATAGGTGTTCGAAATTGGACAATTCAAGTTCAACGGCAGTTCGTTTCTAATTGGAGTGGTTGGTGTATTCCATACTTCTAGCGATTGGATTTCACTCAAAACTCACCAAATGACTCCTCCCACCATATTATGATGTTGCCCAAGTTTTGGGCCCGATCCGAAATCAGTAGGTGTGAGAAATTGGACAATTGAAGTTCAACGGAAGTTCGTTCCTAATTGGAGTGGTTGGTGTATTCCATACTTCTAGCGATTGGATTTCACTCAAAACTCACCAAATGACTCCTCCCACCATATTATGATGTTGCCCTGGTTTGGGGCTCGATCCGAAATCAATAGGGGTGAGAAATTGGACAATTCAAGTTCAACGGTAGTTCGTTCCTAATTGGAGTTGTTGGTGTATTCCATACTTCTAGCGATTGGATTTCACTCAAAACTCACCAAATGACTCCTCCCACCATATTATGATGTTGCCCAAGTTTTGGGCTCGATCCGAAATCAATAGGTGTTCGAAATTGGACAATTCAAGTTCAACGGCAGTTCGTTCCTAATTGGAGTGGTTGGTGTATTCCATACTTCTAGCGATTGGATTTCACTCAAAACTCACCAAATGACTCCTCCCACCATATTATGATGTTGCCCTGCTTTTGGGCTCGATCCGAAATCAATAGGGGTGAGAAATTGGACAATTCACGTTCAACGGTAGTTCGTTCCTAATTGGAGTTGTTGGTGTATTCCATACTTCTAGCGATTGGATTTCACTCAAAACTCACCAAATGACTCCTCCCACCATATTATGATGTTGCCGAAGTTTTGGGCTCGATCCGAAATCAATAGGTGTGAGAAATTGGACAATTCAAGTTCAACGGCAGTTCGTTCCTAATTGGAGTCGTTGGTGTTTTCCATACTTCTAGCGATTCGATTTCACTCAAAACACACCAAATGACTCCTCCCACCATATTATGGTGTTGCCCAAGTTTTGGGCTCAGTCCGAAATCAATAGGTGTGAGAAATTGGACACTTGAAGTTCAACGGAAGTTCGTTCCTAATTGGAGTGGTTGGTGTATTCCATACTTCTAGCGATTCGATTTCACTCAAAACACACCAAATGACTCCTCCCACCATATTATGATGTTGCCGAAGTTTTGGGCTCGATCCGAAATCAATAGGTGTGAGAAATTGGACAATTCAATTTCAACGGCAGTTCGTTCCTAATTGGAGTGGTTGGTGTATTCCATACTTCTAGCGATTCGATTTCACTCAAAACTCACCAAATGACTCCTCCCACCATATTATGTTGTTGCCCAAGTTTTGGGCTCGATCCGAAATCAATAGGTGTTCGAAATTGTACAATTCAATTTCAACGGCAGTTCGTTCCTAATTGGAGTGGTTGGTGTATTCCATACTTCTAGCGATTCGATTTCACTCAAAACACACCAAATGACTCCTCCCACCATATTATGGTGTTGCCCAAGTTTTGGGCTCAGTCCGAAATCAATAGGTGTGAGAAATTGGACACTTGAAGTTCAACGGAAGTTCGTTCCTAATTGGAGTGGTTGGTGTATTCCATACTTCTAGCGGTTGGATTTCACTCAAAACTCACCAAGTGACTCCTCCCACCATATTATGATGTTGCCCAAGTTTGGGGCTCGATTCGAAATCAATAGGGGTGAGAAATTGGACAATTCAAGTTCAACGGCAGTTCGTTCCTAATTGGAGTGGTTGGTGTATTCCATACTTCTAGCGATTGGATTTCACTCAAAACTCACCAAATGACTCCTCCCACCATATTATGATGTTGCCCAAGCTTTGGGCACGATCCGAAATCAATAGGTGTTCGAAATTGGACAATTCAAGTTCAACGGCAGTTCGTTCCTAATTGGTGTGGTTGGTGTATTCCATACTTCTAGCGATTGGATTTCACCCAAAACTCACCAAATGACTCCTCCCACCATATTATGTTGTTGCCCAAGTTTTGGGCTCGATCCGAAATCAATAGGTGTTCGAAATTGTACAATTCAATTTCAACGGCAGTTCGTTCCTAATTGGAGTGGTTGGTGTATTCCATACTTCTAGCGATTGGATTTCACTCAAAACTCACCAAATGACCCCTCCCACCATATTATGATATTGCCCAAGTTTTGGGCACGATCCGAAATCAATAGGTGTTCGAAATTGGACAATTCAAGTTCAACGGCAGTTCGTTCCTAATTGGAGTGGTTGGTGTATTCCATACTTCTAGCGATTGGATTTCACTCAAAACTCACCAAATGACTCCTCCCACCATATTATGATGTTGCCCAAGTTTTGGGCTCTATCCGAAATCAGTAGGTGTGAGAAATTGGACAATTGAAGTTCAACGGAAGTTCGTTCCTAATTGGAGTGGTTGGTGTATTACATATTTCTAGCGATTGGATTTCACTCAAAACTCACCAAATGACTCCTCCCACCATATTATGATGTTGCCCAAGTTTTGGGCTCGATCCGAAATCAGTAGGTGTGAGAAATTGGACAATTGAAGTTCAGCGGAAGTTCGTTCCTAATTGGAGTGGTTGGTGTATTCCGTACTTCTAGCGATTGGATTTCACTCAAAACCCACCAAATGACTCCTATCACGATATTATGATGTTGCCCAAGTTTTGGGCTCGATCCGAAATCATTAGGTGTTCGAAATTGGACAATTCAATTTCAGTGGCAGTGCGTTCCTAATTGGAGTGGTTGGTGTATTCCATACTTCTAGCGATTGGATTTCACTCAAAATTCACCAAATGACTCCTCCCACCATATTATGATGTTGCCCAAGTTGTAAGTTCGATCCGAAATCAATAGGTGTGAGAAATTGAACAATTCAAGTTCAAAGGCAGTTCGTTCCTACTTGGAGTGGTTGGTGTATTCCATACTTCTAGCGATTGGATTTCACTCAAAACTCACGAAATGACTCCACCCACCATATTATGATGTTGCCAAAGTTTGGGGCTCGGTCCGAAATCAATAGGTGTGAGAAATTGGACAATTCAAGTTCAACGGCAGTTCGTTCCTAATTGGAGTGGTTGGTGTATTCCATACTTCTAGCGATTGGATTTCACTCAAAACTCACCAAATGACGCCTCCAACCATATTAGGACGTTGCCCAAATTTTGGGCTCGATCCGAAATCAATAGGTGTTCCAAATTGGACAATTCCAGTTCAACGGCAGTTCGTTCCTAACTGGAGTGGTTGGTGTATTCCATACTTCTAGCGATTGGATTTCACTCAAAACTCACCAAATCACTCCTCCCACCATATTATGATGTTGCCCAAGTTTTGGGGTCGATCCGAAATGAATAGGTGTGAGAAACAGGACAATTCAAGTTCAACGGCAGTTCGTTCCTAATTGGAGTGGTTGGTGTATTCCATACTTCTAGCGATTGGATTTCACTCAAAACTCACCAAATGACGCCTCCCACCATATTATGACGTTGCCCAAATTTTGGGCTCGATCCGAAATCAATAGGTGTTCCAAATTGGACAATTCAAGTTCAACGGCAGTTCGTTCCTAACTGGAGTGGTTGGTGTATTCCATACTTCTAGCGATTGGATTTCACTCAAAACTCACCAAATGACTCCTCCCACCATATTATGATGTTGCCCAAGTTTTGGGGTCGATCCGAAATGAATAGGTGTGAGAAACTGGACAATTCAAGTTCAACGGCCGTTCGTTCCTAATTGGAGTGGTTGGTGTATTCCATACTTCTAGCAATTGGATTTCACTCAAAACTCACCAAATGACTCCTCCCACCATATTATGATGTTGCCCAAGTTGTAAGTTCGATCCGAAATCAATAGGTGTGAGAAATTGAACAATTCAAGTTCAAAGGCCGTTAATTCCTACTTGGAGTGGTTGGTGTATTCCATACTTCTAGCGAATTGATTTCACTCAAAACTCACCAAATGACTCCACCCACCATATTATGATGTTGCCCAAGTTTGGGGCTCGGTCCGAAATCAATAGGTGTGAGAAATTGGACAGTTGAAGTTCAAGGGAAGTTCGTCCCTAATTGGAGTGGTTGGTGTATTCTATACTTCTAGCGATTGGATTTCACGCAAAACTCACCAAATGACTCCTCCCACCATATTATGATGTTGCCCAAGTTTGGGCTCGATCCGAAATCAATAGGTGTGAGAAATTGGACAATTTAAGTTCAACGGCAGTTTGTTCAGACTTGGAGTGGTTGGTGTATTCCATACTTCTAGAGATTGGATTTCACTCAAAACTCCCCAAATGACTCCTCCCACCATATTATGATGTTGCCCAAGTTTTCGGCTCGATCCGAAATCAATAGGTGTTCCAAATTGGACAATTCAAATTCAACGGCAGTTCGTTCCTAATTGGAGTGGTTGGTGTATTCCATACTTCTAGCGATTGGATTTCACTCAAAACTCACCAAATGAATCCTCCCACCATATTATGATGTTGCCCAAGTTTTGGGCTCGATCCGAAATCAATAGGTGTGAGAAATTGGACAATTCAAGTTCAACGGCAGTTCGTTCCTAATTGGAATGGTTGGTGTATTACATACTTCTAGCAATTGGATTTCACTCAAAACTAAGCAAATGACTCCTCCCACCATATTATGATGTTGCCCAAGTTTGGGGCTCGATCAAAAAACAATAGGTGTTCCAATTTGGACAATTTAAGTTCAACGGCAGTTTGTTCCGAATTGGAGTGGTTGGTGTATTCCATACTTCTAGCGATTGGATTTCACTCAAAACTCACCAAATGAATCCTCCCACCATATTATGATGTTGCCCAAGTTTTGGGCTCGATCCGAAATCAATAGGTATGAGAAATTGGACAATTCAAGTTCAACGACAGTTCGTTCCTAATTGGAGTGGTTGGTGTATTCCATACTTCTAGCGATTGGATTTCACTCAAAACTCACCAAATGACTCCTCCCACCATATTATGATGTTGCACAAGTTTGGGGCTCGATCCGAAATCAATAGGTGTGAGAAATTGGACAATTCAAGTTCAACGGCAGTTCGTTCCTAATTGGAGTGGTTGGTGTATTCCATACTTCTAAAGATTGGATTTCACTCAAAACTCACCAAATGACTCCTCCCACCATATTATGATGTTTCCCAAGTTTTGGGCTCGATCCGAAATCAATAGGAGTTCGAAATTGGACAATTCAAGTTCAACGGCAGTTCGTTCCTAATTGGAGTGGTTGGTGTATTCCATACTTCTAGCGATTGGTTTTCACTCAAAACTCACCAAATGACTCCTCCCACCATATTATGATGTTGCCCAAGTTTTGGGCTCGATTCGAAATCAATAGGTGTTCCAAATTGGACAATTCAAGTTCAACGGCAGTTCGTTCCTAATTGGAGTGGTTGGTGTATTCCATACTTCTAGCGATTGGATTTCACTCAAAACTCACCAAATGACTCCTCCCACCATATTGTGATGTTGCCCAAGTTTTTGGTTCGATCCGAAATCAATAGGTGTGAGAAATTGGAAAATTTAAGTTCAACGGCAGTTTGTTCCCAATTGGTGTGGTTGGTGTATTCCATACTTCTAACGATTGGATTTCACTCAAACCTCACCAAATGACTCCTCCCGCTATATTATGATGTTGCCTAAGTTTTGGGCTCGATCCGAACTCAATAGGTGTGAGAAATTGGACAATTTAAGTTCAACGGCAGTTTGTTCCTAACTGGAGTGGTTGGTGTATTCCATACTTCTAGCGATTGGATTTCACTCAAAACTCACCAAATGACTCCTCCCACCATATTATGATGTTTCCCAAGTTTTGGGCTCGATCCGAAATCAATAGGAGTTCGAAATTGGACAATTCAAGTTCAACGGCAGTTCGTTCCTAATTGGAGTGGTTGGTGTATTCCATACTTCTAAAGATTGGTATTCACTCAAAACTCACCAAATGACTCCTCCCACCATATTATGATGTTTCCCAAGTTTTGGGCTCGATCCGAAATCAATAGGAGTTCGAAATTGGACAATTCAAGTTCAACGGCAGTTCGTTCCTAATTGGAGTGGTTGGTGTATTCCATACTTCTAGCGATTGGTTTTCACTCAAAACTCACCAAATGACTCCTCCCACCATATTATGATGTTGCCCAAGTTTTGGGCTCGATCCGAAATCAATAGGTGTTCCAAATTGGACAATTCAAGTTCAACGGCAGTTCGTTCCTAATGGGAGTGGTTGGTGTATTCCATACTTCTAGCGATTGGATTTCACTCAAAACTCACCAAATGACTCCTCCCACCATATTGTGATGTTGCCCAAGTTTTTGGTTCGATCCGAAATCAATAGGTGTTCCAAATTGGACAATTCAAGTTCAACGGCAGTTCGTTCCCAATTGGTGTGGTTGGTGTATTCCATACTTCTAACGATTGGATTTCACTCAAACCTCACCAAATGACTCCTCCCACCATATTATGATGTTGCCCAAGTTTGGGGCTCGATCCGAAATCAATAGGTGTGAGAAATTGGACAATTCAAGTTCAACGGTATTTCATTCCTAATTGGAGTGGTTGGTGTATTCCATACTTCTAGCGATTGGATTTCACTCAAAACTCACCAAATGACTCCTCCCAACATATTATGATGTTGCCCAAGTTTGGGGCTCGATCCGAAATCAATAGGGGTGAGAAATTGGACAATTCAAGTTCAACGGCAGTTCGTTCCTAATTGGAGTGGTTGGTGTATTCCATACTTCTAGCGATTGGATTTCACTCAAAACTCACTAAATGACTCCTTCCACCATATTATGATGTTTCCCAAGTTTTGGGCTCGATCCGAAATCAATAGGTGTTCGAAATTGGACAATTCAAGTTCAACGGCAGTTCGTTCCTAATTGGAGTGGTTGGTGTATTCCATACTTCTAGCTATTGGATTTCACTCAAAACTCACCAAATGACTCCTCCCACCATATTATGATGTTGCCCAAGTTTTGGGGTCGATCCGAAATCAATAGGTGTGAGAAATTGGACAATTCAAGTTCAACGGCCGTTCGTTCCTAATTGGAGTGGTTGGTGTATTCCATACTTCTAGAGATTGGATTTCACTCAAAACTCCCCAAATGACTCCTCCCACCATATTATGATGTTGCCCAAGTTTTCGACTCGATCCGAAATCAATAGGTGTTCCAAATTAGACAATTCAAGTTCAACGGCAGTTCGTTCCTAATTGGAGTGGTTGGTGTATTCCATACTTCTAGCGATTGGATTTCACTCAAAACTCACCAAATGACTCCTCCCACCATATTATGATGTTTCCCAAGTTTTGGGGTCGATCCGAAATCAATAGGTGTGAGAAATTGGACAATTCAAGTTCAACGGCCGTTCGTTCCTAATTGGAGTGGTTGGTGTATTCCATACTTCTAGAGATTGGATTTCACTCAAAACTCCCCAAATGACTCCTCCCACCATATTATGATGTTCCCCAAGTTTTGGTCTCGATCCGAAATCAATAGGTGTTCCAAATTAGACAATTCAAGTTCAACGGCAGTTCGTTCCTAATTGGAGTGGTTGGTGTATTCCATACTTCTAGCGATTGGATTTCACTCAAAACTCACCAAATGACTCCTCCCACCATATTGTGATGTTGCCCAAGTTTTTGGTTCGATCCGAAATCAATAGGTGTTCCAAATTGGACAATTCAAGTTCAACGGCAGTTCGTTCCCAATTGGTGTGGTTGGTGTATTCCATACTTGTAGCAATTGGATTTCACTCAAAACTCACCAAATGACCCCTCCCACCATATTATGATGTTGCCCAAGTTTGGGGCTCGATCCGAAATCAATAGGTGTGAGAAATTGGACAATTCAAGTTCAACGGCAGTTCGTTCCTAATTGGAGTGGTTGGTGTATTCCATACTTCTAGCGATTGGATTTCACTAAAAACTCACCAAATAACTCCTCCCACCATATTATGATGTTGCCCAAGTTTTGGGCTCGATCCGAAATCAATAGGTGTTCCAAATTGGACAATTCAAGTTCAACGGCAGTTCGTTCCCAATTGGTGTGGTTGGTGTATTCCATACTTGTAGCAATTGGATTTCACTCAAAACTCACCAAATGACCCCTCCCACCATATTATGATGTTGCCCAAGTTTGGGGCTCGATCCGAAATCAATAGGTGTTCCAAATTGGACAATTCAAGTTCAACGGCAGTTCGTTCCTAATTGGAGTGGTTGGTGTATTCCATACTTCTAGCGATTGGATTTCACTCAAAACTCACTAAATGACTCCTCCCACCATATTATGATGTTGCCCAAGTTTTGGGCTCGATCTGAAATCAATAGGTGTGAGAAATTGGACAATCCAAGTTCAACGGCAGGTCGTTCCTAATTGGAGTGGTTGGTGTATTCCATACTTCTGGCGATTGGATTTCACTCAAAACTCACCAAATGACTCCTCCCACCATATTATGATGTTGCCCAAGTTTTGGGCTCGATCCGAAATCAATAGTTGTGAGAAATTGGACAATTCAAGTTCAACGGCAATTCGTTCCTAATTGGAGTGGTTCGTGTATTCCATACTTCTAGCGATTGGAGTTCACTCAAAACTCACCAAATGACTCCTCCCACCATATTATGATGTTGCCCAAGTTTTGGGCTCGATCCGAAATCAATAGGTGTTCCAAATTGGACAATTCAAGTTCAACGGCAGTTTGTTCCTAATTGGAGTGGTTGGTGTATTCCATACTTCTAGCGATTGGATTTCACTCAAAACTCACCAAATCACTCCTCCCACCATATTATGGTGTCGCCCAAGTTTTGGGCTCGATCCAAAATCAATAGGTGTTCCAAATTGGACAATTCAAGTTCAACGGCAGTTCGTTCCTAATTGGAGTGGTTGGTGTATTCCATACTTCTAGCGTTTGGATTTCACTCAAAACTCACCAAATGACTTCTCCCACCATATTGTGATGTTGCCCAAGTTTTGGGCTCGATCCGAACTCAATAGGTGTGAGAAATTGGACAATTTAAGTTCAACGGCAGTTCGTTCCTAATTGGAGATGTTGGTGTATTCCATACTTCTAGCGATTGGATTTCACTCAAAACTCACCAAATGACTCCACCCACCATATTATGATGTTGCACAAATTCGGGGTTCCATCCGAAATCAATAGGTGTGAGAAATTGGACAATTCAAGTTCAACGGTAGTTCGTTCCTAATTGGAGTGGTTGGTGTATTCCATACTTCTAGCGATTGGATTTCACTCAAAACTCACCAAATGACTCCTCCCACCATATTGTGATGTTGCCCAAGTTTTGGGCTCGATCTGTAATCAATAGGTGTGAGAAATTGGACAATTCAAGTTCAACGGCAGTTCGTTCCTAATTGGAGTGGTTGGTGTAATCCATACTTCTAGCAATTAGAGTTCACTCAAAACTCACCAAATGACTCCTCCCGCCATATTATGATGTTGCCCAAGTTTTGGGCTCGATCCGAAATCAATAGGTGTGAGAAATTGGACAATTCAAGTTCAACGGCAGTTCGTTCCTAATTGGAGTGGTTGGTGTATTCCATACCTCTAGCGATTGGATTTCACTCAAAACTCACCAAATGACTCCTCCCACCATATTATGATGTTGCCCAAGTTTTGGGCTCGATCCGAAATCAATAGGTGTGAGAAATTGGACAATTCAAGTTCAACGGCAGTTCATTCCTAATTGGAGTGGTTGGTGTATTCCATACTTCTAGCGATTGGATTTCACTCAAAACTCACAAAATGACTCCTCCCATCATATTATGATGTTGCACAAGTTTGGGGTTCCATACGAAATCAATAGGTGTGAGAAATTGGACAATTCAAGTTCAACGGCAATTCGTTCCTAATTGGAGTGGTTGGTGTATTCCATACTTCTAGCGATTGGATTTCACTCAAAACACACTAAATGACTCCTCCCACCATATTATGATGTTGCCCAAGTTTTGGTCGCGATCCGAAATCAATAGGTGTTCCAAATTGGACAATTCAAGTTCAACGGCAGTTCGTTCCTAATTGGAGTGGTTGGTGTATTCCATACTTCTAGCGATTGGATTTCACTCAAAACTCACCAAATGACTCCTCCCACCATATTATGATGTTGCCCAAGTTTTGGGCTCGATCCGAAATCAATAGTAGTGAGAAATTGGACAATTCAAGTTCAACGGCAGTTGGTTCCAAATTGGAGTGGTTGGTGTATTCCATACTTCTAGCGATTGGATTTCACTCAAAACTCACTGCATGACTCCTCCCACCATATTATGATGTTGCCCAAGTTTTAGTCTCGATCCGAAATCAATAGGTGTTCCAAATTAGACAATTCAAGTTCAACGGCAGTTTGTTCCTAATTGGAGTTGTTGGTGTATTCCATACTTCTAGCGATTGGATTTCACTCAAAACTCACCAAATGACTCCTCCCACCATATTATGATGTTGCCCAAGTTTTGGGCTCGATCCGAAATCAATAGGTGTCGGAAATTGGACAATTCAAGTTCAACGGCAGTTCGTTCCTAATTGAAATGGTTGGTGTATTCCACACTTCTAGCGATTGGGTTTCACTCAAAACTCACCAAATGACTCCTCCCAAAATATTATGATGTTGCCCAAGTTTTGGGCTCGATCCGAAATCAATAGGTGTGAGAAATTGAACAATTCAAGTTCAACGGCAGTTCGTTCCTAATTGGAGTGGTTGGTGTATTCCATACTTCTAGCGATTGGATTTCACTCAAAACTCACCAAATGACTCCTCCCACCATATTATGATGTTGCCAAAGTCAGGGGTTCGATCCGAAATCAATAGGAGTGAGAAATTGGACAATTCAAGTTCAACGGCAGTTCGTTCCTAATTGGAGTGGTTGGTGTATTCCATAATTCTAGCGATTTGATTTCACTCAAAACTCACCAAATGACTCCTCCCACCATATTATGATGTTGCCCAAGTTTTGGGCTCGATCCGAACTCAATAGGTTTGAGAAATTGGACAATTTCAGTTCAATGGCAGTTCGTTCCTAATTGGGGTTGTTTGTGTATTCCGTACTTCTAGCGATTGGATTTCACTCAAAACTCACCAAATGACTCCTCCCACCATATTACGATGTTGCCCAAGTTTTGGGCTCGATCCGAAATCAATAGGTGTTCCAAATTGGACAATTCAAGTTCAACGGCAGTTCGTTCCTAATTGGAGTGGTTGGTGTATTCCATACTTCTCGCGATTGGATTTCACTTAAAACTCACCAAATGACTCCTCCCACCACAATATGATGTTGCCCAAGTTTTGGGCTCGATCCTAAATCAATAGGTGTGAGAAATTGGACAATTCAAGTTCAACGGCAGTTCGTTCCTAATTGGAGTGGTTGGTGTATTCCATATTTCTAGCGATTGGATTTCACTTAAAACTCACTAAATGACTCCTCCCACCATATTATGATGTTGCCCAAGTTTTGGTCGCGATCCGAAATCAATAGGTGTTCCAAATTGGACAATTCAAGTTCAACGGCAGTTCGTTCCTAATTTGAGTGGTTCGTGTATTCCATACTTCTAGCGATTGGATTTCACTCAAAACTCACCAAATGACTCCTCCCACGATATTATGATGTTGCCCAAGTTTTGGGCTCGATCCGAAATCAATAGGTGTGAGAAATTGGACAATTCAAGTTCAACGGCAGTTCGTTCCTAATTGGAGTGGTTGGTGTATTCCATACTTCTAGCGATTGGATTTCACTCAAAACTCACTAAATGACACCTCCCACCATATTATGATGTTGCCCAAGTTTTGGTCACGATCCGAAATCAATAGGTGTTCCAAATTGGACAATTCAAGTTCAACGGCAGTTCGTTACTAATTGGAGTGGTTGGTGTATTCCATACTTCTAGCGATTGGATTTCACTCAAAACTGACGAAATGACTCCTCCCACCATATTATGATGTTGCACAAGTTTGGGGTTCCATACGAAATCAATAGGTGTTCCAAATTGGACAATTCAGGTTCGACGGCAGTTCGTTCCTAATTGGAGTGGTTGGTGTATTCCATGCTTCTAGCGATTGGATTTCACTCAAAACTCACCAAATGACTCCTCCCAACATATTATGATGTTGCCCAAGTTAGGGGCTCGATCCGAAATCAATAGGTGTGACAAATTGGACCATTCAAGTTCAACGGCAGTTCGTTCCTAATTGGAGTGGTTGGTGTATTCCATACTTCTAGCGATTGGAGTTCACTCAAAACTCACTAAATGAATCCTCCCACCATATTATGATGTTGACCAAGTTTTGGTCTCGATCCGAAATCAATAGGTGTTCCAAATTGGACAATTCAAGTTCAACGGCAGTTCGTTCCTAATTGGAGTGGTTGGTGTATTCCATACTTCTAGCGATCGGATTTCACTCAAAACTCACCAAATGACTCCTCCCACCATATTATGATGTTGCCCAAGTTTTGGGCTCGATCCGAAATCAGTAGGTGTTCCAAATTGGACAATTCAAGTTCAACGGCAGCTCGTTCCTAATTGGAGTGGTTGGTGTATTCCATACTTCTAGCGATTGGATTTCACTCAAAACTCACCAAATGACTCCTCCCACCATATTATGATGTTGCCCAAGTTTTGGGCTCGATCCGAAATCAATAGGTTTGAGAAATTGGACAATTCAAGTTCAACGGCAGTTCGTTCCTAATTGGAGTGGTTGGTGTATTCCATACTTCTAGCGATTGGATTTCACTCAAAACTCATGAAATGACTCCTCCCATCATATTATGATGTTGCACAAGTTTGGGGTTCCGTACGAAATCAATAGGTGTTCCAAATTGGACAATTCAGGTTCAACGGCAGTTCATTCCTAATTGGAGTGGTTGGTGTATTCCATACTTCTAGCGATTGGATTTCACTCAAAACTCACCAAAGGACTCCTCCAACCATATTATGATGTTGCCCAAGTTAGGGGCTCGATCCGAAATCAATAGGTGTGAGAAATTGGACAATTCAAGTTCAACGGCAGTTCGTTCCTAATTGGAGTGGTTGGTGTATTCCGTACTTCTAGCGATTGGATTTCACTCAAAGCTCACCAAATGACTCCTCCCACCATATTATGATGTTGCCCAAGTTTTGGGCTCGATCCGAAATCAATAGGTGTGAGAAATTGAACAATTCAAGTTCAACGGCAGTTCATTCCTAATTGGAGTGGTTGTTGTATTCCAGACTTCTAGTGATTGGATTTCCCTCAAAACTCACCAAATGACTCCTCCCACCATATTATGATGTTGCCCAAGTTTTGCGCTCGATCCGAAATCAATAGGTGTTCAAAATTGGACAATTCAATTTCAACGGCAGTTCATTCCTAATTGGAGTGGGTGTTGTATTCCAGACTTCTAGTGATTGGATTTCCCTCAAAACTCACCAAATGACTCCTCCCACCATAATATGATGTTGCCCAAGTTTTACGCTCGATCCGAATTCAATAGGTGTTCCAAATTGGACAATTCAAGTTCAACGGCAGTTCATTCCTTTTTGGAGTGGTTGTTGTATTCCAGACTTCTAGTGATTGGATTTCACTCAAAACTCACCAAATGACTCCTCCCACCATATTATGATGTTGCCCAAGTTTTGGGCTCGATCCGAAATCAATAGGTGTTCCAAATTGGACAATTCAAGTTCAACGGCAGTTCGTTCCTAATTGGAGTGGTTGGTGTATTCCATACTTCTAGCGATTGGATTTCACTCAAAACTCACCAAATGACTCCTCCCACCATATTATGATGTTGCCCAAGTTCTGGGCTCGATCCGAACACAATAGGTGTGAGAAATTGGACAATTTAAGTTCAACGGCAGTTCGTTCCTAATTGGAGTGGTTGGTGTATTCCATACTTCTAGCGATTGGATTTCACTCAAAACTCACCAAATGACTCCTCCCACCATATTATGATGTTGCCCAAGTTCTGGGCTCGATCCGAACACAATAGGTGTGAGAAATTGGACAATTCAAGTTCAACGGCAGTTCGTTCCTAATTGGAGTGCTTGGTGTATTACGTACTTCTAGCGATTGGATTTCACTCAAAACTCACCAAATGACTCCTCCCACCATATTATGATGTTGCTCAAGTTTTGGGCTCGATCCGAAATCAACAGGTGTGAGAAATTGGACAATTCAAGTTCAACGACAGTTCGTTCCTAATTCGAGTGGTTGGTGTATTCCATACTTCTAGCGATTGTATTTCACTAAAAGCTCACCAAATGACTCCTCCCACCGTATTACGATGTTGCCCAAGTTTTGGGCTCGATCCGAAATCAATAGGTGTTCCAAATTGGACAATTCAAGTTCAACTGCAGTTCGTTCCTAATTGGAGTGGTTGGTGTATTCCATACTTCTCGCGATTGGATTTCACTTAAAACTCACCAAATGACTCCTCCCACCACATTATGATGTTGCCCAAGTTTTGGGCTTGATCCGAAATCAATAGGTGTTCCAAATTGGACAATTCAAGTTCAACGGCAGTTCGTTCCTAATTGGAGTGGTTGGTGTATTACATACTTCTAGCGATTGGATTTCACTCAAAACTCACCAAATGACTCCTCCCACCATATTATGATGTTGCCCAAGTTTTGGGCTCGATCCGAAATCAATAGGTGTGAGGAATTGGACAATTCAGGTTCAACGGCAGTTCGTTCCTAATTGGAGTGGTTGGTGTATTCCATACTTCTAGCGAATGGATTTCACTCAAAACTCACCAAATGACTCCTCCCACCATATTATGATGTTCCCCAAGTTTTTCGCTCGATCCGAAATCAATAGGTGTTCCAAATTGAACAATTCAAGTTCAACGGCAGTTCATTCCTAATTGGAGTGGTTGTTGTATTCCAGACTTCTAGTGATTGGATTTCACTCAAAACTCACCAAATGACTCCTCCCACCATATTATGATGTTGCCCAAGTTTTGCGCTCGATCCGAAATCAATTGGTGTTCCAAATTGGACAATTCAAGTTCAACGGCAGTTCATTCCTAATTGGAGTGGTTGTTGTATTCCAGACTTCTAGTGATTGGATTTCACTCAAAACTCACCAAATGACTCCTCCCACCATATTATGATGTTGCCCAAGTTTTGGGCTCGATCGGAAATCAATAGGTGTTCCAAATTGGACAATTCAAGTTCAACGGCAGTTCGTTCCTAATTGAAGGGGTTGGTGTATTCCATACTTCTAGCGATTGGATTTCACTCAAAACTCACCAAATGACTCCTCCCACCATATTATGATGTTGCCCAAGTTTTGGGCTCGATCCGAAATCAATAGGGGTTCCAAATTGGACAATTCAAGTTCAACGGCAGTTCGTTCCTAATTGGAGTGGTTGGTGTATTCCATACTTCTAGCGATTGGATTTCACTCAAAACTCACCAAATGACTCCTCCCACCATATTATGATGTTGCCCAAGTTTTGGGCTCGATCCGAAATCAATAGGTGTTCCAAATTGGACAATTCAAGTTCAACGGCAGTTCGTTCCTAATTGGAGTGGTTGGTGTATTCCGTACTTCTAGCGATTGGATTTCACTCCAAACTCACCAAATGACTCCTCCCACCATATTATGATGTTGCCCAAGTTTTGGGCTCGATCCGAAATCAATAGGTGTTCCAAATTGGACAATTCAAGTTCAACGGCAGTTCGTTCCTAATTGGAGTGGTTGGTGTATTACATACTTCTAGCGATTGGATTTCATTCAAAACTCCCCAAATGACTCCTCCCACCATATTATGATGTTGCCCAAGTTTTGGGTTCGATCCGAAATCGATAGGTGTGAGAAATTGGACAATTCAAGTTCAACGGCAGTTCGTTCCTAATTGGAGTGGTTGGTGTATTCCATACTTCTAGCGATTGGATTTCACTCAAAACTCACCAAATGACTCCTCCCACCATATTATGATGTTGCCTAAGTTTTGGGCTCGATCCGAAATCAATAGGTGTGAAAAATTGGACAATTCAAGTTCAACGGCAGTTCGTTCCTAATTGGAGTGGTTGGTGTATTCCATACTTCTAGCGATTGGATTTCACTCAAAACTCACTGCATGACTCCTCCCACCATATTTTGATGTTGCCCAAGTTTTGGTCTCGATCCGAAATCAATAGGTGTTCCAAATTAGACAATTCAAGTTCAACGGCAGTTCGTTCCTAATGGGAGTGGTTGGTGTATTACATACTTCTAGCGATTGGATTTCACTGAAAACTCACCAAATGACTCCTCCCACCATATTATGATGTTGCCCAAGTTTTCGGCTCGATCCGAAATCAATAGGTTGGAGAAATTGGATAATTTAAGTTCAACGGCAGTTCGTTCCTAATTGTAGTGGTTGGTGTATTCCATACTTCTAGCGATTGGATTTCACTAAAAACTCACGAAATGACTCCTCCCATCATATTATGATGTTGCCCAAGTTAGGGGTTTGATCCGAAATCAATAGGTGTGAGAAATTGGACAATTCAAGTTCAACGGCAGTTCGTTCCTAATTGGAGTGGTTGGTGTATTCCATACTTCTCGCGATTGGATTTCACTTAAAACCCACCAAATGACTCCTCCCACCACATTATGATGTTGCCCAAGTTTTGGGCTCGATCCGAAATCAATAGGTGTTCCAAATTGGACAATTCAAGTTCAACGGCAGTTCGTTCCTAATTGGAGTTGTTGGTGTATTCCATACTTCTAGCGATTGTATTTCACTCAAAACTCACCAATTGACTCCTCCCACCATATTACGATGTTGCCCATGTTTTGGGCTCGATCCGAAATCAATAGGTGTTCCAAATTGGACAATTCAAGTTCAACGGCAGTTCGTTCCTAATTGGAGTGGTTGGTGTATTCCATACTTCTCGCGATTGGATTTCACTTAAAACTCACCAAATGACTCCTCCCACCGCATTATGATGTTGCCCAAGTTTTGGGCTAGATCCGAAATCAATAGGTGTTCCAAATTGGACAATTCAAGTTCAACGGCAGTTCGTTCCTAATTGGAGTGGTTGGTGTATTCCATACTTCTATCGATTGGATTTCACTTAAAACTCACCAAATGACTCCTCCCACCACATTATGATGTTGCCCAAGTTTTGGGCTCGATCCGAAATCAATAGGTGTTCCAAATTGGACAATTCAAGTTCAACGGCAGTTCGTTCCTAATTGGAGTTGTTGGTGTATTCCATACTTCTAGCGATTGTATTTCACTCAAAACTCACCAAATGACTCCTCCCACCATATTATGATGTTGGCCAAGTTTTCGGCTCGATCCGAAATCAACAGGTGTGAGAAATTGGACAATTTAAGTTCAACGGCGGTTCGTTCCTAATTGTAGTGGTTGGTGTATTCCATACTTCTAGCGATTGGATTTCACTCAAAACTCACGAAATGACTCCTCCCATCATATTATGATGTTGCACAAGTTTGGGGTTCCATACGAAATCAATAGGTGTGAGGAATTGGACAATTCAGGTTCAACGGCAGTTCGTTCCTAATTGGAGTGGTCGGTGTATTCCATACTTCTAGCGATTGGATTTCACTCAAAACTCACCAAATGACTCCTCCCACCATATTATGATGTTGCCCAAGTTTTGGGCTCGATCCGAAATCAATAGGTGTGAGAAATTGGACAATTCCAGTTCAACGGCAGTTCGTTCCTAATTGGAGTGGTTGCTGTATTCCGTACTTCTAGCGATTGGATTTCACTCAAAACTCACCAAATGACTCCTACCAACATATTATGATGTTGCCCAAGTTTTGGGCTCGATCTGAAATCAATAGGTGCGAGAAATTGGACAATTCAAGTTCAACGGCAGTTCGTTCCTAATTGGAGTGGTTGGTGTATTCCATACTTCTAGCAATTGGATTTCACTCAAAACTCACCAAATGACTCCTCCCACCATATTATGATGTTGTCCAAGTTTTGGGCTCGATCCGAAATCAATAGGTGTTCCAAATTGGACAATTCAAGTTCAACGGCAGTTCGTTCCTAATTGGAGTGGTTGGTGTATTCCGTACTTCTAGCGATTGGATTTCACTCAAAACTCACCAAATGACTCCTCCCACCATATTATGATGTTGCCCAAGTTTTGGGCTCGATCCGAAATCAATAGGTGTGACAAATTGGACAATTCAAGTTCAACGGCAGTTCGTTCCTAATTGGAGTGGTTGGTGTATTCCATACTTCTAGCGATTGGATTTCACTCAAAACTCACCAAATGACTCCTCCCACCATATTATGATGTTGCCCAAGTTTTGGGCTCGATCCGAAATCCATAGGTGTGAGAAATTGGACAATTCAAGTTCAACGGCAGCTCGTTCCTAATTGGAGTGGTTGGTGTATTCCATACTTCTAGCGATTGGATTTCACTAAAAACTCACTGCATGACTCCTCCCACCATATTATGATGTTACCCAAGTTTTGGTTTCGATCCGAAATCAATAGGTGTTCCAAATTAGACAATTCAAGTTCAACGGCAGTTCGTTCCTAATTGGAGTGGTTGGTGTATTCCATACTTCTAGCGATTGGATTTCACTCAAAACTCACCAAATGACTCCTCCCACCGTATTATGATGTTGCTCAAGTTTTGGGCTCGATCCGAAATCAATAGGTGTGAGAAATTGGACAATTCAAGTTCAACGGCAGTTCGTTCCTAATTGGAGTGGTTGGTGTATTCCATACTTCTAGCGATTGGATTACACTCAAAACTCACCAAATGACTCCTCCCACCATATTATGATGTTGCCCAAGTTAGGGGCTCGATCCGAAATCAATTGGTGTGAGAAATTGGACAATTCAAAATCAACGGCAGTTCGTTCCTAATTGGAGTGGTTGGTGTATTCCATACTTCTAGCGATTGGATTTCACTCAAAACTCACTAAATGACTCCTCCCATCATATTATGATGTTGCCCAAGTTTTGGTCTCGATCCGAAATCAATAGGTGTTCCAAATTGGACAATTCAAGTTCAACGGCAGTTTGTTCCTAATTGGAATGGTTGGTATATTCCATACTTCTACCGATTGGATTTCACCCAAAACTCAACGAATGACTCCTCCCACCATAATATGGTGTTGCAAAAGTTTGGGGTTCGATCCGAAATCAATAGGTGTGAGAAATTGGACAATTCAAGTTCAACGGCAGTTCGTTACTAATTGGGATGGTTGGTATAGTCCATACTTCTACCGATTGGGTTTCACTCAAACCTCACCAAATGACTACTCCCACAATATTATGATGTTGCCAAAGTTTGGGGCTCGATCCGAAATCAATAGGTGTTCCAAATTGGACAATTCAAGTTCAACGGCAGTTCGTTCCTAATTGGAGTGGTTGGTGTATTCCATACTTCTAAAGATTGGATTTCACTCAAAACTCACTAAATGACTCCTCCCACCATATTATGATGTTGCCCAAGTTTTGGTCTCGATCCGAAATCAATAGGTGTTCCAAATTGGACAATTCAAGTTCAACGGCAGTTCGTTCCTAATTGGAGTGGTTGGTGTATTCCATACGTCTAGCGATTGGATTTCACTCAAAACTCACCAAATGGCTCCGCCCACCATATTATGATGTTGCCCAAGCTTTGGGCTCGATCTGAAATCAATAGGTGTGAGAAATTGGACAATTCAAGTTCAACGGCAGTTCGTTCCTAATTGGGATGGTTGGTATAGTCCATACCTCTACCGATTGGGTTTCACTCAAACCTCACCAAATGACTCCTCCCACCATATTATGATGTTGCACAAGTTTGGGGTTCCATACGAAATCAATAGGTGTGAGAAATTGGACAATTCAAAATCAACGGCAGTTCGTTCCTATTTGGAGTGGTTGGTGTATTCCATACTTCTAGCGATTGGATTTCACTCAAAACTCACTAAATGACCCCTCCCACCATATTATGATGTTGCCCAAGTTTTGGTCTCGATCCGAAATCAATAGGTGTTCCAAATTGGATAATTCAAGTTGAACAGCAGTTCGTTCCTAATTGGAGTGGTTGGTGTATTCCGTACTTCCAGCGATTGGATTTCACTCAAAACTCACTAAATGACTCCTCCCACCATATTATGCTGTTGCCCAAGTTTTGGTCTCGATCCGAAATCAATAGGTGTTCCAAATTGGACAATTCAAGTTCAACGGCAGTTCGTTCCTAATTGGAGTGGTTGGTGTATTCCACACTTCTAGCGATTGGATTTCACTCAAAACTCACCAAATGACTCCTCCCACCATATTATGATGTTGCCCAAGTTAGGGGCTCGATCCGAAATCAATAGGTGTGAGAAATTGGACAATTCAAGTTCAACGGCAGTTCGTTCCTAATTGGAATGGTTGGTGTATTCCACACTTCTAACGATTGGATTTCACTCAAAACTCACCAAATGACTCCTCCCAACATATTACGATGTTGCCCACGTTTTGGGCTCGATCTGAAATCAATAGGTGTGAGAAATTGGACAATCCAAGTTCAACGGCAGTTCGTTCCTAATTGGGATGGTTGGTATATTCCATACTTCTACCGATTGGATTTCACTCAAACCTCAGGAAATGACTACTCCCACTATATTATGATGTTGCCCAAGTTTAGGGCTCGATCCGAAATCAATAGGTGTTCCAAATTGGACAATTCAAGTTCAACGGCAGTTCGTTCCTAATTGGAGTGGTTGGTGTATTCCATACTTCTTGCGATTGGATTTCACTCAAAACTCACCAAATGACTCCTCCCACCATATTATGATGTTGCCCAAGTTAGGGGCTCGATACGAAATCAATAGGTGTGAGAAATTGGACAATTCAAGTTCAACGGCAGTTCGTTCCTAATTGGAGTGGTTGGTGTATTCCATACTTCTAGCGATTGGATTTCACTCAAAACTCACGAAATGTCTCCTCCCATCATATTATGATGTTGCACAAGTTTGGGGTTCCATACGAAATCAATAGGTGTTCCAAATTGGACAATTCAGGTTCAACGGCAGTTCGTTTCTAATTGGAGTGGTTGGTGTATTCCATACTTCTAGCGATTGGATTTCACTCAAAACTCACCAAATGACTCCTCCCACCATATTATGATGTTGCCCAAGTTAGGGGCTCGATCCGAAATCAATAGGTGTGAGAAATTGGACAATTCAAAATGAACGGCAGTTCGTTCCTAATTGGAGTGGTTGGTGTATTCCATACTTCTAGCGATTGGATTTCACTCAAAACTCACTAAATGACTCCTCCCACCATATTATGATGTTGCCCAAGTTTTGGTCTCGATCCGAAATCAATAGGTGTTCCAAATTGGACAATTCAAGTTCAACGGCAGTTCGTTCCTAATTGGAGTGGTTGGTGTATTCCATACTTCTAGCGATTGGATTTCACTCAAAACTCACGAAATGACTCCTCCCATCATATTATGATGTTGCACAAGTTTGGGGTTCCATACGAAATCAATAGTTGTTCCAAATTGGACAATTCAGGTTCAACGGCAGTTCGTTCCTAATTGGAGTGGTTGGTGTATTCCATACTTCTAGCGATTGGATTTCACTCAAAACTCACCAAATGACTCCTCCCACCATATTACGATGTTGCCCAAGTTAGGGGCTCGATCCGAAATCAATAGGTGTGAGAAATTGGACAATTCAAGTTCAACGGCAGTTCGTTCCTAATTGGAATGGTTGGTGTATTCCACACTTCTAACGATTGGATTTCACTCAAAACTCACCAAATGACTCCTCCCAACATATTATGATGTTGCCCACGTTCTGGGCTCGATCTGAAATCAATAGGTGTGAGAAATTGGACAATCCAAGTTCAACGGCAGTTCGTTCCTATTTGGGATGGTTGGTATATTCCATACTTCTACCGATTGGATTTCACTCAAACCTCACCAAATGACTACTCCCACTATATTATGATGTTGCCCAAGTTTAGGGCTCGATCCGAAATCAATAGGTGTTCCAAATTGGACAATTCCAGTTCAACGGCAGTTCGTTCCTAATTGGAGTGGTTGGTGTATTCCATAGTTCTTGCGATTGGATTTCACTCAAAACTCACCAAATGACTCCTCCCAACATATTATGATGTTGCCCACGTTCTGGGCTCGATCTGAAATCAATAGGTGTGAGAAATTGGACAATCCAAGTTCAACGGCAGTTCGTTCCTATTTGGGATGGTTGGTATATTCCATACTTCTACCGATTGGATTTCACTCAGAACCCACCAAATGACTCCTCCCACCATATTATGATGTTTCCCAAGTTTTGGGCTCGATCAGAAATCAATAGGTGTTCCAAATTGGACAATTCCAGTTCAACAGCAGTTCGTTCCTGATGGGAGTGGTTGGTGTATTCCATACTTCTAGCGATTGGATTTCACTCAAAACTCACCAAGTGACTCCTCCCACCATATTATGATGTTTCCCAAGTTTGGGGCTCGGTCCGAAATCAATAGGCGTGAGAAATTGGTCAATTCAATTTCAACGGCAGTTCGTTCCTAATTGGAGTGGTTGGTGTATTCCATACTTCTAGCGATTGGATTTCACTCAAAACTCACGAAATGTCTCCTCCCATCATATTATGATGTTGCACAAGTTTGGGGTTCCATACGAAATCAATAGGTGTTCCAAATTGGACAATTCAGGTTCAACGGCAGTTCGTTCCTAATTGGAGTGGTTGGTGTATTCCATACTTCTAGCGATTGGATTTCACTCAAAACTCACCAAATGACTCCTCCCACCATATTACGATGTTGCCCAAGTTTTGGGCTCGATCCGAAATCAATAGGTGTTCCAAATTGGACAATTCAAGTTCAACGGCAGTTCGTTCCTAATTGGAGTGGTTGGTGTATTCCATACTTCTAGCGATTGGATTTCACTCAAAACTCACTAAATGACTCCTCCCACCATATTATGATGTTGCCCAAGTTTTGGTCTCGATCCGAAATCCATAGGTGTGAGAAATTGGACAATTCAAGTTCAACGACAGTTTGTTCCTAATTGGAGTAGTTGGTGTATTCCATACTTCTAGCGATTGGATTTCACTCAAAACTCACCAAATGAATCCTCCCACCATATTACGATGTTGCCCCCAAGTTTTGGGCTCGATCCAAAATAAATAGGTGTTCCAAATTGGACAATTCAAGTTCAACAGCAGTTCGTTCCTAATTGGAGTGGTTGGTGTATTCCATACTTCTCGCGATTGGATTTCACTCAAAACTCACCAAATGACTCCTCCCATCATATTATGATGTTGCACAAGTTTGGGGTTCCATACGAAATCAATAGGTGTGAGGAATTGGACAATTCAGGTTCAACGGCAGTTCGTTCCTAATTGGAGTGGTTGGTGTATTCCAAACTTCAAGCGATTGGATTTCACTCAAAACTCACCAAATGACTCCTCCCACCATATTATGATGTTGCCCAAGTTTTGGGCTCGATCCGAAATCAATAGGTGTTCCGAATTGGACAATTCAAGTTCAACGGCAGTTCGTTCCTAATTGGAGTGGTTGGTGTATTCCATACTTCTAGCGATTGGATTTCACTCAAAACTCACCAAATGACTCCTCCCACCATATTATGATGTTGCCCAAGTTTTGGGCACTTCTAACGATTGGATTTCACTCAAAACTCACCAAATGACTATTCCCAACATATTATGATGTTGCCCAAGTTTTGGGCTCAATACGAAATCAATAGGTGTGAGAAATTGAACAATTCAAGTTCAACGGCAGTTCGTTCCTAATTGGAGTGGTTGGTGTATTTCATACTTCTAGCGATTGGATTTCACTCAAAATTAACCCAATGACTCCTCCCATCATATTATGATGTTGCCCAAGTTTTGGGCTCGATCCGAAATCAATAGGTGTTCCAAATTGGACAATTCAAGTTCAACGGCAGTTCGTTCCTAATTGGAGTGGTTGGTGTATTCCATACTTCTAGCGATTGGATTTCACTCAAAACTCACCAAATGACTCCTCCCACCATATTATGATGTTGCCCAAGTTTTCGGCTCGATCCGAAATCAACAGGTGTGAGAAATTGGACAATTTAAGTTCAACGGCAGTTCGTTCCTAATTGTAGTGGTTGGTGTATTCCATATTTCTAGCGATTGTATTTCACTCAAAACTCACCAAATGACTCCTCCCACCATATTACGATGTTGCCCAAGTTTTGGGCTCGATCCGAAATCAATAGGTGTTCCAAATTGGACAATTCAAGTTCAACGGCAGTCCGTTCCTAATTGGAGTGGTTGGTGTATTCGTTCCTAATAGGTGTGAGAAATTGGACAATTCAAAATCAACGGCAGTTCGTTCCTAATAGGAGTGGTTGGTGAATTCCATACTTCTAGCGATTGGATTTCACTCAAAACTCACTAAATGACTCCTCCCACCATATTATGATGTTGCCCAAGTTTTGGTCTCGATCCGAAATCAATAGGTGTTCCAAATTGGACAATTCAAGTTCAACGGCAGTTCGTTCCTAATTGGAGTGGTTGGTGTATTCCACACTTCTTGCGATTGGATTTCACTCAAAACTCACTAAATGACTCCTCCCACCATATTATGATGTTGCCCAAGTTTGGGGTTCCATCCGAAATCAATAGGTGTGAGAAATTGGACAATTCAATTTCAACGGCAGTTCGTTCCTAATTGGAGTGGTTGGTGTATTCCATACTTCTAGCGATTGGATTTCACTGAAAACTCACCAAATGAATCCTCCCACCATATTATGATGTTGCCCAAGTTAGGGGCTCGATCCGAAATCAATAGGTGTGAGAAATTGGACAATTCAAGTTCAACGGCAGTTCGTTCGTAATTGGAGTGGTTGGTGTATTCCATACTTCTAGCGATTGGGTTTCACTCAAAACTCACTAAATGACTCCTCCCACCATATTATGATGTTGCCCAAGTTTTGATCTCGATCCGAAATCAATAGGTGTTCCAAATTGGACAATTCAAATTCAACGGCAGTTCGTTCCTAATTGGAGTGGTTGGTGTATTCCATACTTCTAGCGATTGGATTTCACTCAAAACTCACTAAATGACTCCTCCCACCATATTATGATGTTTCCCAAGTTTTGGTCTCGATCCGAAATCAATTGGTGTTCCAAATTGGACAATTCAAGTTCAACGGCAGTTCGTTCCTAATTGGAGTGGTTGGTGTATTCCATACTTCTAGCGATTGAATTTCACTCAAAACTCACCAAATGACTCGTACCACCATATTATAATGTTGCCCACGTTTTGGGCTCGATCCGAAATCAATAGGTGTGAGAAATTGGACAATTGAAGTTCAACGGCAGTTCGTTCCTAATTGGAGTGGTTGGTGTATTCCATACTTCTAGCGATTGGATTTCACTCAAAACTCACCAAATGACTCCTCCCACCATATTATGATGTTGCACAAGTTTGGGGTTCCATCCGAAATCAATAGGTGTGAGAAATTGGACAATTCAATTTCAACGGCAGTTCGTTCCTAATTGGAGTGGTTGGTGTATTCCATACTTCTAGCGATTGGATTTCACTCAAAACTCACCAAATGACTCCTCCCACCATATTATGATGTTGCCCAAGTTTTACGCTCGATCCGAAATCAATAGGTGTTCCAAAGTGGACAATTCAAGTTCAACGGCAGTTCATTCCTAATTGGAGTGGTTGTTGTACTCCAGACTTCTAGTGATTGGATTTCCCACAAAACTCACCAAATGACTCCTCCCACCATATTATGATGTTGCCCAAGTTTTGCGCTCGATCCGAAATCAATAGGTGTTCAAAATTGGACAATTCAAGTTCAACGGCAGTTCATTCCTAATTGGAGTGGTTGTTGTATTCCAGACTTCTAGTGATTGGATTTCCCTCAAAACTCACCAAATGACTCCTCCCACCATAATATGATGTTGCCCAAGTTTTACGCTCGATCCGAATTCAGTAGGTGTTCCAAATTGGACATTTCAAGTTCAACGGCAGTTCATTCCTAATTGGAGTGGTTGTTGTATTCCAGACTTCTAGTGATTGGATTTCACTCAAAACTCACCAAATGACTCCTCCCACCATATTATGATGTTGCCCAAGTTTTGGGCTCGATCCGAAATCAATAGGTGTTCCAAATTGGACAATTCAAGTTCAACGGCAGTTCGTTCCTAATTGGAGTGGTTGGTGTATTCCATACTTCTAGCGATTGGATTTCACTCAAAACTCACCAAATGACTCCTCCCACCATATTATGATGTTGCCCAAGTTTTACGCTCGATCCGAATTCAGTAGGTGTTCCAAATTGGACAATTCAAGTTCAACGGCAGTTCATTCCTAATTGGAGTGGTTGTTGTATTCCAGACTTCTAGTGATTGGATTTCACTCAAAACTCACCAAATGACTCCTCCCACCATATTATGATGTTGCCCAAGTTTTGGGCTCGATCCGAAATCAATAGGTGTTCCAAATTGGACAATTCAAGTTCAACGGCAGTTCGTTCCTAATTGGAGTGGTTGGTGTATTCCATACTTCTAGCGATTGGATTTCACTCAAAACTCACCAAATGACTCCTCCCACCATATTATGATGTTGCCCAAGTTTTCGGCTCGATCCGAAATCAACAGGTGTGAGAAATTGGACAATTTAAGTTCAACGGCAGTTCGTTCCTAATTGTAGTGGTTGGTGTATTCCATACTTCTAGCGATTGTATTTCACTCAAAACTCACCAAATGACTCCTCCCACCATATTACGATGTTGCCCAAGTTTTGGGCTCGATCCGAAATCAATAGGTGTTCCAAATTGGACAATTCAAGTTCAACGGCAGTCCGTTCCTAATTGGAGTGGTTGGTGTATTCCATACTTCTCGCGATTGGATTTCCCTCAAAACTCACCAAATGACTCCTCCCACCATAATATGATGTTGCCCAAGTTTTACGCTCGATCCGAATTCAGTAGGTGTTCCAAATTGGACAATTCAAGTTCAACGGCAGTTCATTCCTAATTGGAGTGGTTGTTGTATTCCAGACTTCTAGTGATTGGATTTCACTCAAAACTCACCAAATGACTCCTCCCACCATATTATGATGTTGCACAAGTTTGGGGTTCCATCCGAAATCAATAGGTGTGAGAAATTGGACAATTCAATTTCAACGGCAGTTCGTTCCTAATTGGAGTGGTTGGTGTATTCCATACTTCTAGCGATTGGATTTCACTCAAAACTCACCAAATGACTCCTCCCACCATAATATGATGTTGCCCAAGTTTTACGCTCGATCCGAATTCAGTAGGTGTTCCAAATTGGACAATTCAAGTTCAACGGCAGTTCATTCCTAATTGGAGTGGTTGTTGTATTCCAGACTTCTAGTGATTGGATTTCACTCAAAACTCACCAAATGACTCCTCCCACCATATTATGATGTTGCCCAAGTTTTGGGCTCGATCCGAAATCAATAGGTGTTCCAAATTGGACAATTCAAGTTCAACGGCAGTTCGTTCCTAATTGGAGTGGTTGGTGTATTCCATACTTCTAGCGATTGGATTTCACTCAAAACTCACCAAATGACTCCTCCCACCATATTATGATGTTGCCCAAGTTTTCGGCTCGATCCGAAATCAACAGGTGTGAGAAATTGGACAATTTAAGTTCAACGGCAGTTCGTTCCTAATTGTAGTGGTTGGTGTATTCCATACTTCTAGCGATTGTATTTCACTCAAAACTCACCAAATGACTCCTCCCACCATATTACGATGTTGCCCAAGTTTTGGGCTCGATCCGAAATCAATAGGTGTTCCAAATTGGACAATTCAAGTTCAACGGCAGTCCGTTCCTAATTGGAGTGGTTGGTGTATTCCATACTTCTCGCGATTGGATTTCACTTAAAACTCACCAAATGACTCCTCCCACCACATTATGATGTTGCCCATGTTTTGGGCTTGATCCGAAATCAATAGGTGTTCCAAATTGGACAATTCAAGTTCAACGGCAGTTCGTTCCTAATTGGAGTGGTTGGTGTATTACATACTTCTAGCGATTGGATTTCACTCAAAACTCACCAAATGACTCCTCCCACCATATTATGATGTTGCCCAAGTTTTGGGCTCGATCCGAAATCAATAGGTGTGAGGAATTGGACAATTCAGGTTCAACGGCAGTGCGTTCCTAATTGGAGTGGTTGGTGTATTCCATACTTCTAGCGATTGGATTTCACTCAAAACTCACCAAATGACTCCTCCCACCATATTATGATGTTGCCCAGGTTTTGCGCTCGATCCGAAATCAATAGGTGTTCCAAATTGAACAATTCAAGTTCAACGGCAGTTCATTCCTAATTGGAGTGGTTGTTGTATTCCAGACTTCTAGTGATTGGATTTCACTCAAAACTCACCAAATGACTCCTCCCACCATATTATAATGTTGCCCAAGTTTTGCGCTCGATCCGAAATCAATAGGTGTTCCAAATTGGACAATTCAAGTTCAACGGCAGTTCATTCCTAATTGGAGTGGTTGTTGTATTCCAGACTTCTAGTGACTGGATTTCACTCAAAACTCACCAAATGACTCCTCCCACCATATTATGATGTTGCCCAAGTTTTGGGCTCGATCCGAAATCAATAGGTGTTCCAAATTGGACAATTCAAGTTCAACGGCAGTTCATTCCTAATTGGAGTGGTTGGTGTATTCCATACTTCTAGCGATTGGATTTCACTCAAAACTCACCAAATGACTCATCCCACCATATTATGATGTTGCCCAAGTTTTGGGCTCGATCCGAAATCAATAGGTGTTCCAAATTGGACAATTCAAGTTCAACGGCAGTTCGTTCCTAATTGGAGTGGTTGGTGTATTCCGTACTTCTAGCGATTGGATTTCACTCAAAACTCACCAAATGACTCCTCCCACCATATTATGATGTTGCCCTTGTTTTGGGCTCGATCCGAAATCAATAGGTGTGAGAAATCGGACAATTCAAGTTCAACGGCAGTTCGTTCCTAATTGGAGTGGTTGGTGTATTCCATACTTCTAACGATTGGATTTCACTCAAAACTCACTGCATGACTCCTCCCACCATATTTTGATGTTGCCCAAGTTTTGGTCTCGATCCGAAATCAATAGGTGTTCCAAATTAGACAATTCAAGTTGAACGGCAGTTCGTTCCTAATGGGAGTGGTTGGTGTATTACATACTTCTAGCGATTGGATTTCACTGAAAACTCACCAAATGACTCCTCCCACCATATTATGATGTTGCCCAAGTTTTCGGCTCGATCCGAAATCAATAGGGTGGAGAAATTGGATAATTTAAGTTCAACGGCAGTTCGTTCCTAATTGTAGTGGTTGGTGTATTCCAAACTTCTAGCGATTGGATTTCACTAAAAACTCACGAAATGACTCCTCCCATCATATTATGATGTTGCCCAAGTTAGGGGTTTGATCCGAAATCAATAGGTGTGAGAAATTGGACAATTCAAGTTCAACGGCAGCTCGTTCCTAATTGGAGTGGTTGGTGTATTCCATACTTCTAGCGATTGGATTTCACTCAAAACTCACTGCATGACTCCTCCCACCATATTATGATGCTGCCCAAGTTTTGGTCTCGATCCGAAATCAATAGGTGTTCCAAATTAGACAATTCAAGTTCAACGGCAGTTCGTTCCTAATTGGAATGGTTGGTATATTCCATACTTCTACCGATTGGATTTCACTCAAAACTCACCGAATGACTCCTCCCACCATAATATGGTGTTGCAAAAGTTTGGGGTTCGATCCGAAATCAATAGGTGTGAGAAATTGGACAATTCAAGTTCAACGGCAGTTCGTTCCTAATTGGAGTGGTTGGTGTATTCCATACTTCTAGCGATTGGATTTCACTCAAAACTCACTGCATGACTCCTCCCACCATATTTTGATGTTGCCCAAGTTTTGGTCTCGATCCGAAATCAATAGGTGTTCCAAATTAGACAATTCAAGTTCAACGGCAGTTCGTTCCTAATGGGAGTGGTTGGTGTATTACATACTTCTAGCGATTGGATTTCACTGAAAACTCACCAAATGACTCCTTCCACCATATTATGATGTTGCCCAAGTTTTCGGCTCGATCCGAAATCAATAGGGTGGAGAAATTGGATAATTTAAGTTCAACGGCAGTTCGTTCCTAATTGTAGTGGTTGGTGTATTCCATACTTCTAGCGATTGGATTTCACTAAAAACTCACGAAATGACTCCTCCCATCATATTATGATGTTGCCCAAGTTAGGGGTTTGATCCGAAATCAATAGGTGTGAGAAATTGGACAATTCAAGTTCAACGGCAGTTCGTTCCTAATTGGAGTGGTTGGTATATTCCATACTTCTCGCGATTGGATTTCACTTAAAACTCACCAAATGACTCCTCCCACCACATTATGATGTTGCCCAAGTTTTGGGCTCGATCCGAGATCCATAGGTGTGAGAAATTGGAGAATTCAAGTTCAACGGCAGTTCGTTCCTAATTGGAGTGGTTGGTGTATTCCATACTTCTAGCGATTGGATTTCACTCAAAACTCACTAAATGACTCCTCCCACCATATTATGATGTTGCCCAAGTTTTGGTCTCAATCCGAAATCAATAGGTGTTCCAAATTGGACAATTCAAGTTCAACGGCAGTTCGTTCCTAATTGGAGTGGTTGGTGTATTCCATACTTCTAGCGATTGGATTTCACTCAAAACTCACTAAATGACTCCTCCCACCATATTATGATGTTGCCCAAGTTTTGGTCTCGATCCGATATCAATAGGTGTTCCAAATTGGACAATTCAAGTTCAACGGCAGTTCGTTCCAAATTGGAGTGGTTGGTGTATTCCATACGTCTAGCGATTGGATTTCACTCAAAACTCACCAAATGACTCCGCCCACCATATTATGATGTTGCCCAGGTTTTGGGCTCGATCTGAAATCAATAGGTGTGAGAAATTGGACAATTCAAGTTCAACGGCAGTTCGTTCCTAATTGGGATGGTTGGTATAGTCCATACTTCTACCGATTGGGTTTCACTCAAACCTCACCAAATGACTACTCCCACAATATTATGATGTTGCCCAAGTTTGGGGCTCGATCCGAAATCAATAGGTGTTCCAAATTGGACAATTCAAGTTCAACGGCAGTTCGTTCCTAATTGGAGTGGTTGGTGTATTCCATACTTCTAGCGATTGGATTTCACTCAAAACTCACCAAATGACTCCTCCCACCATATTATGATGTTGCCCAAGTTTTGGGCTCGATCCGAAATCAATAGGTGTGACAAATTGGACAATTCAAGTTCAACGGCAGTTCGTTCCTAATTGGAGTGGTTGGTGTATTCCATACTTCTAGCGATTGGATTTCACTCAAAACTCACCAAATGACTCGTCCCACCATATTATGATGTTGCCCAAGTTTTGGGCTCGATCCGAAATCCATAGGTGTGAGAAATTGGACAATTCAAGTTCAACGGCAGCTCGTTCCTAATTGGAGTGGTTGGTGTATTCCATACTTCTAGCGATTGGATTTCACTCAAAACTCACTGCATGACTCCTCCCACCATATTATGATGTTGCCCAAGTTTTGGTCTCGATCCGAAATCAATAGGTGTTCCAAATTAGACAATTCAAGTTCAACGGCAGTTCGTTCCTAATTGGAGTGGTTGGTGTATTCCATACTTCTAGCGATTGGATTTCACTCAAAACTCACCAAATGACTCCTCCCACCATATTATGATGTTGCCCAAGTTTTGGGCTCGATCCGAAATCAATAGGTGTGAGAAATTGGACAATTCAAGTTCAACGGCAGTTCGTTCCTAATTGGAGTGGTTGGTGTATTCCATACTTCTAGCGATTGGATTTCACTCAAAACTCACTGCATGACTCCTCCCACCATATTATGATGTTCCCCAAGTTTTGGTCTCGATCCGAAATCAATAGGTGTTCCAAATTAGACAATTCAAGTTCAACGGCAGTTCGTTCCTAATTGGAGTGGTTGGTGTATTCCATACTTCTAGCGATTGGATTTCACTCAAAACTCACCAAATGACTCCTCCCACCATATTGTGATGTTGCCCAAGTTAGGGGCTCGATCCGAAATCAATTGGTGTGAGAAATTGGACAATTCAAAATCAACGGCAGTTCGTTCCTAATTGGAGTGGTTGGTGTATTCCATACTTCTAGCGATTGGATTTCACTCAAAACTCACTAAATGACTCCTCCCATCATATCATGATGTTGCCCAAGTTTTGGTCTCGATCCGAAATCAATAGGTGTTCCAAATTGGACAATTCAAGTTCAACGGCAGTTCGTTCCTAATTGGAATGGTTGGTATATTCCATACTTCTACCGATTGGATTTCACTCAAAACTCACCGAATGACTCCTCCCACCATAATATGGTGTTGCAAAAGTTTGGGGTTCGATCCGAAATCAATAGGTGTGAGAAATTGGACAATTCAAGTTCAACGGCAGTTCGTTCCTAATTGGAGTGGTTGGTGTATTCCATACTTCTAGCGATTGGATTTCACTCAAAACTCACTAAATGACTCCTCCCACCATATTATGATGTTGCCCAAGTTTTGGTCTCAATCCGAAATCAATAGGTGTTCCAAATTGGACAATTCAAGTTCAACGGCAGTTCGTTCCTAATTGGAATGGTTGGTGTATTCCATACTTCTAGCGATTGGATTTCACTCAAAACTCACTAAATGACTCCTCCCACCAGATTATGATGTTGCCCAAGTTTTGGTCTCGATCCGAAATCAATAGGTGTTCCAAATTGGACAATTCAAGTTCAACGGCAGTTCGTTCCTAATTGGAGTGGTTGGTGTATTCCACACTTCTAGCGATTGGATTTCACTCAAAACTCACCAAATGACTCCTCCCACCATATTATGATGTTGCCCAAGTTTTGGGCTCGATCCGAAATCAATAGGTGTTCCAAATTGGACAATTCAAGTTCAACGGCAGTTCGTTCCTAATTGGAGTGGTTGGTGTATTCCATACTTCTAGCGATTGGATTTCACTCAAAACTCACTAAATGACTCCTCCCACCATATTATGATGTTGCCCAAGTTTTGGTCTCGATCCGAAATCAATAGGTGTTCCAAATTGGACAATTCAGGTTCAACGGCAGTTCGTTCCTAATTGGAGTGGTTGGTGTATTCCATACTTCAAGCGATTGGATTTCACTCAAAACTCACCAAATGACTCCTCCCACCATATTATGATGTTGCCCAAGTTTTGGGCTCGATCCGAAATCAATAGGTGTTCCGAATTGGACAATTCAAGTTCAACGGCAGTTCGTTCCTAATTGGAGTGGTTGGTGTATTCCATACTTCTAGCGATTGGATTTCACTCAAAACTCACTAAATGACTCCTCCCACCATATTATGATGTTGCCCAAGTTTTGGTCTCGATCCGAAATCAATAGGTGTGAGAAATTGGACAATTCAAGTTCAACGGCAGTTTGTTCCTAATTGGAGTGGTTGGTGTATTCCACACTTCTAACGACTGGATTTCACTCAAAACTCACCAAATGACTCCTCCCAACATATTATGATGTTGCCCAAGTTTTGGGCTCGATACGAAATCAATAGGTGTGAGAAATTGAACAATTCAAGTTCAACGGCAGTTCGTTCCTAATTGGAGTGGTTGGTGTATTACATACTTCTAGCGATTGGATTTCACTCAAAATTCACCAAATGACTCCTCCCATCATATTATGATGTTGCCCAAGTTTTGGGCTCGATCCGAAATCAATAGGTGTTCCAAATTGGACAATTCAAGTTCAACGGCAGTTCATTCCTAATTGGAGTGGTTGGTGTATTCCATACTTCTCGCGATTGGATTTCACTTAAAACTCACCAAATGACTCATACCACCATATTATGGTGTTGCCCAAGTTTTGGGCTTGATCCGAAATCAATAGGTGTTCAAAATTGGACAATTCAAGTTCAACGGCAGTTCGTTCCTAATTGGAGTGGTTGGTGTATTCCATACTTCTAGCAATTGGATTTCACTAAAAACTCACCAAATGATTCCTCCCACCATATTATGATGTTGCCCAAGTTAGGGGCTCGATCCGAAATCAATAGGTGTGAGAAATTGGACAATTCAAGTTCAACGGCAGTTCGTTCCTAATTGGAGTGGTTGGTGTATTCCATACTTCTAGCGATTGGATTTCACTCAAAACTCACTAAATGACTCCTCCCACCATATTATGATGTTGCCCAAGTTTTGGTCTCGATCCGAAATCAATAGGCGTTCCAAATTGGACAATTCAAATTCAACGGCAGTTCGTTCCTAATTGGAGTGGTTGGTGTATTCCATACTTCTACCGATTGGATTTCACTCAAAACTCACTAAATGAATCCTCCCACCATATTATGATGTTGCCCAAGTTTTGGTCTCGATCCGAAATCAATTGGTGTTCCAAATTGGACAATTCAAGTTCAACGGCAGTTCGTTCCTAATTGGAGTGGTTGGTGTATTCCATACTTCTAGCCATTGAATTTCACTCAAAACTCACCAAATGACTCGTCCCACCATATTATAATGTTGCCCACGTTTTGGGCTCGATCCGAAATCAATAGGTGTGAGAAATTGGACAATTGAAGTTCAACGGCAGTTCGTTCCTAATTGGAGTGGTTGGTGTATTCCATACTTCTAGCGATTGGATTTCACTCAAAACTCACCAAATGACTCCTCCCACCATATTATGATGTTGCACAAGTTTGGGGTTCCATCCGAAATCAATAGGTGTGAGAAATTGGACAATTCAATTTCAACGGCAGTTCGTTCCTAATTGGAGTGGTTGGTGTATTCCATACTTCTAGCGATTGGATTTCACTCAAAACTCACCAAATGACTCCTCCCACCATATTATGGTTTTGCCCAAGTTTTGGGCTCGATCCGAACTCAATAGGTGTGAGAAATTGGACAATTTAAGTTCAATGGCAGTTCGTTCCTAATTGGAGTTGTTGGTGTATTCCATACTTCTAGCGATTGGATTTCACTGAAAACTCACCAAATGAATCCTCCCACCATATTATGATGTTGCCCAAGTTAGGGGCTCGATCCGAAATCAATAGGTGTGGGAAATTGGACAATTCAAGTTCAACGGCAGTTCGTTCCTAATTGGAGTGGTTGGTGTATTCCATACTTCTAGCGATTGGATTTCACTCAAAACTCACTAAATTACTCCTCCCACCATATTATGATGTTGCAAAAGGTTTGGTCTCGATCCGAAATCAATAGGTGTTCCAAATTGGTCAATTCAAGTTCAACGGCAGTTCGTTCCTAATTGGAGTGGTTGGTGTATTCCATACTTCTAGCGATTGGATTTCACTCAAAACTCACCAAATGACTCTTCCCACCATATTATGATGTTGCCCAAGTTTTGGGCTCGATCCGAAATCAATAGGTGTGAGAAATTGGACAATTCAAGTTCAACGGCAGTTCGTTCCTAATTGGAGTGATGGGTCAATTCCATACTTCTAGCGATTGGATTTCACTAAAAACTCACCAAATGACTCCTCCCAACATATTATGATGTTGCACAAGTTTGGGGTTCGATCCGAAATCAATAGGTGTGAGAAATTGGACAATTCAAGTTCAACGGAAGTTCGTTCCTAATTGGAGTGGTTGGTGTATTCCATACTTCTCGCGATTGGATTTCACTCAAAACTCCCCAAATGACTCCTCCCACCATGTTGTGATGTTGCCCAAGTTTTGGGTTCGATCCGAAATCAATAGGTGTGAGAAATTGGACAATTCAAGTTCAACGGCAGTTCGTTCCTAATTGGAGTGGTTGGTGTATTCCATACTTCTAGCGATTGGATTTCACTCAAAACTCACCAAATGACTCCTCCCACCATATTATGATGTTGCCCAAGTTTTGGGCTCGATCCGAAATCAATAGGTGTTCCAAATTGGACAATTCAAGTTCAACGGCAGTTTGTTCCTAATTGGAGTGGTTGGTGTATTCTACACTTCTAGCGATTGGATTTCACTCAAAACTCACCAAATGACTCCTCCCAACATATTATGATGTCGCCCAAGTTTTGGGCTCGATCCGAAATCAATAGGTGTTCCAAATTGGACAATTCAAGTTCAACGGCAGTTCGTTCCTAATTGGAGTGGTTGGTGTATTCCATACTTCTAGAGGTTGGATTTCACTCAAAACTCACCAAATGACTCCTCCCACCATATTATGATGTTGCCCAAGTTTTGGGCTCGATCCGAACTCAGTAGGTGTAAGAAATTGGACAATTTAAGTTCAATGGCAGTTCGTTCCTAATTGGAGTTGTCGGTGTATTCCATACTTCTAGCGATTGGATTTCCCTCAAAACTCACCAAATGACTCCACCCACCATATTATGATGTTGCACAACTTTGGGGTTCCATCCGAAATCAATAGGTGTGAGAAATTGGACAATTCAAGTTCAACGGCAGTTCGTTCCTAATTTGAGTGGTTGGTGTATTCCATACTTCTAGCGATTGGATTTCACTCAAAACGCACCAAATGACTCCTCCCACCATATTATGATGTTGCCCAAGTTTTGGGCTCGATCTGTAATCAATAGGTGTGAGTAATTGGACAATTCAAGTTCAACGGCAGTTCGTTCCTAATTCGAGTGGTTGGTGTATTCCATACTTCTAGCGATTGGATTTCACTCAAAACTCACCAAATGACTCCGCCCACCATATTATGATGTTGCCCAGGTTTTTGGCTCGATCCGAAATCAATAGGTGTTCCAAATTGGACAATTCAAGTTCAACGGCAGTTCGTTCCTAATTGGAGTGGTTGGTGTATTCCGTACTTCTAGCGATTGGATTTCACTCAAAACTCACCAAATGACTCCTCCCACCATATTATGATGTTGCCCAAGTTTGGGGCTCGGTTCGAAATCAATAGGTGTGAGAAATTGGTCAATTCAATTTGAACGGCAGTTCGTTCCTAATTGGAGTGGTTGGTGTATTCCATACTTCTAGCGATTGGGTTTCACTCAAAACCCACCAAATGACTCCTCCCACCATATTATGATGTTTCCCAAGTTTTGGGCTCGATCTGAAATCAATAGGTGTTCCAAATTGGACAATTCCAGTTCAACGGCAGTTCGTTCCTAATGGGAGTGGTTGGTGTATTCCATACTTCTAGCGATTGGATTTCACTCAAAACTCACCAAGTGACTCCTCCCACCATATTATGATGTTGCCCAAGTTTGGTGCTCGGTCCGAAATCAATAGGTGTGAGAAATTGGTCAATTCAATTTCAACGGCAGTTCGTTCCTAATTGGAGTGGTTGGTGTATTCCGTACTTCTAGCGATTGGATTTCACTCAAAACTCACCAAGTGACTCCTCCCACCATATTATGATGTTGCCCAAGTTTGGGGCTCGGTCCGAAATCAATAGGTTTGAGAAATTGGACAATTCAAGTTCAACGGCAGTTCGTTCCTAATTGGAGTGGTTGGTGTATTCCATACTTCTAGCGATTGGATTTCACTCAAAACTCACCAAATGACTCCTCCCACCATATTATGATGTTGCCCAAGTTTTGGGCTCGGTCCGAAATCAATAGGTGTTCGAAATTGGACAATTCAAGTTCAACGTCAGTTCGTTCCTAATTGGAGTGGTTGGTGTATTCCATACTTCTAGCGATTGGATTCCACTCAAAACTCACCAAATGACTCCTCCCACCATATTATGATGTTGCCCAAGTTTTGGGCTCGATCCGAAATCAATAGGTGTGAGAAATTGGACAATTCAAGTTCAACGGCAGTTCGTTCCTAATTGGAGTGGTTGGTGTATTCCATACTTCTAGCGATTGGATTTCACTCAAAACTCACCAAATGACTTCTCCCACCATATTATGATGTTGCCCAAGTTTTGGGCTCGGTCCGAAATACATAGGTGTTCGAAATTGGACAATTCAAGTTCAACGGCAGTTCGTTCCTAATTGGAATGGTTGGTGTATTCCGTACTTCTAGCGATTGGATTACACTCAAAACCCACCAAATGACTCCTCCCACCATATTATGCTGTTGCCCAAGTTTTGGGCTCGATCCGAAATCAATAGGTGTTCCAAATTGGACAATTCAAGTTCAACGGCAGTTCGTTCCTAATTGGAGTCGTTGGTGTGTTCCATACTTCTAGCGATTGGATTTCACTCAAAACTTACTAAATGACTCCACCCATCATATTATGATGTTGCCCAAGTTTTGGTCTCGAACCGAAATCAATAGGTGTTCCAAATTGGACAATTCAAGTTCAACGGCAGTTCGTTCCTAATTGGAGTGGTTGGTGTAGTCCATACTTCTAGCGATTGGATTTCACTCAAAGCTCACCAAATGACTCCTCCCACCATATGATGTTGTTGCCCAAGTTTTGGTCTCGATCCGAAATCAATAGGTGTTCCAAATTGCACAATTCAAGTTCAACGGCAGTTCGTTCCTAATTGGAGTGGTTGGTGTATTCCATACTTCTTGCGATTGGATTTCAGTCAAAATTCACCAAGTGACTCCTCCGACCATATTATGATGTTGCCCAAGTTTGGGGATCGATCCGAAATCAATAGGGGTGAGAAATTGGACAATTCAAGTTCAACGGCAGTTCGTTCCTAATTGGAGTGGTTGGTGTATTCCGTACTTCTAGCGATTGGATTTCACTCAAAACCCACCAAATGACTCCTCCCACCATATTATGATGTTGCCCAAGTTTTGGGGTCGATCAGAAATCAATAGGTGTGAGAAATTGGACAATTCAAGTTCAACGGCAGTTCGTTCCTAATTGGAGTGGTTGGTGTATTCCATACTTCTAGCGATTTGATTTCACTCAAAACTCACCAAATGACTCCGCCCACCATATTATGATGTTGCCCAAGTTTTGGGCTCGATCTGAAATCAATAGGTGTGAGAAATTGGACAATTCAAGTTCAACGGCAGTTCGTTCCTAATTGGAGTGGTCGGTGTATTCCATACATCTAGCGATTGGATTTCACTGAAAACTCACCAAATGACTCCTCCCACCATATTGTGATGTTGCCCAAGTTTTGGGTTCGATCCGAAATCAATAGGTGTTCCAAATTGGACAATTCAAGTTCAACGGCGGTTCGTTCCTAATTGGAGTGGTTGGTGTATTCCATACTTCTAGCGATTGGATTTCACTCAAAACTCACCAAATGACTCCTCCCGCCATATTATGATGTTGCCCAAGTTTTGGGCTCGATCCGAAATCAATAGTTGTTCGAAATTGGAAATTCAATTTCAACTGCAGTTCGTTCCTAATTGGAGTGGTTGGTGTATTCCATACTTCTAGCGATTGGATTTCACTCAAAACTCCCCAAATGACTCCTCCCACCATGTTGGGATGTTGCCCAAGTTTTGGGTTCGATCCGAAATCAATAGGTGAGAGAAATTGGACAATTCAAGTTCAACGGCAGTTCGTTCCTAATTGGAGTGGTTGGTGTATTCCATACTTCTAGCGATTGGATTTCACTCAAAACTCACCAAATGACTCCTCCCACCATATTATGATGTTGCCCAAGTTTTGGGCTCGATCCGAAATCAATAGGTGTTCCAAATTAGACAATTCAAGTTCAACGGCAGTTTGTTCCAAATTGGAGTGGTTGGTGTATTCCACACGTCTAGCGATTGGATTTCACTCAAAACTCACCAAATGACTCCTCCACCATATTATGATGTCGCCCAAGTTTTGGGCTCGATCCGAAATCAATAGGTGTTCCAAATTGGACAATTCAAGTTCAACGGCAGTTCGTTCCTAATTGGAGTGGTTGGTGTATTCCATACTTCTAGAGGTTGGATTTCACTCAAAACTCACCAAATGACTCCTCCCACCATATTATGCTGTTGCCCAAGTTTCGGGCTCGATCCGAACTCAGTAGGTGTGAGAAATTGGACAATTTAAGTTCAATGGCAGTTCGTTCCTAATTGGAGTTGTCGGTGTATTCCATACTTCTAGCGATTGGATTTCACTCAAAACTCACCAAATGACTCCACCCACCATATTATGATGTTGCACAACTTTGGGGTTCCATCCGAAATCAATAGGTGTGAGAAATTGGACAATTCAAGTTCAACGGCAATTCGTTCCTAATTTGAGTGGTTGGTGTATTCCATACTTCTACCGACTGGATTTCACTCAAAACTCACCAAATGACTCCTCCCACCATATCATGATGTTGCACAAGTTTGGGGCTCGATCCGAAATCAATAGGTGTGAGAAATTGGACAATTCAAGTTCAACGGCAGTTCGTTCCTAATTGGAGTGGTTGGTGTATTCCATACTTCTACCGACTGGATTTCACTCAAAACTCACGAAATGACTCCTCCCACCATATTATGATGTTGCCCAAGTTTTGGGCTCGATCCGAAATCAATAGTTGTTCGAAATTGGAAATTCAATTTCAACTGCAGTTCGTTCCTAATTGGAGTGGTTGGTGTATTCCATACTTCTAGCGATTGGATTTCACTCAAAACTCCCCAAATGACTCCTCCCCCCATGTTGGGATGTTGCCCAAGTTTTGGGTTCGATCCGAAATCAATAGGTGAGAGAAATTGGACAATTCAAGTTCAACGGCAGTTCGTTCCTAATTGGAGTGGTTGGTGTATTCCATACTTCTAGCGATTGGATTTCACTCAAAACTCACCAAATGACTCCTCCCACCATATTATGATGTTGCCCAAGTTTTGGGCTCGATCCGAAATCAATAGGTGTTCCAAATTAGACAATTCAAGTTCAACGGCAGTTTGTTCCAAATTGGAGTGGTTGGTGTATTCCACACGTCTAGCGATTGGATTTCACTCAAAACTCACCAAATGACTCCTCCACCATATTATGATGTCGCCCAAGTTTTGGGCTCGATCCGAAATCAATAGGTGTTCCAAATTGGACAATTCAAGTTCAACGGCAGTTCGTTCCTAATTGGAGTGGTTGGTGTATTCCATACTTCTAGAGGTTGGATTTCACTCAAAACTCACCAAATGACTCCTCCCACCATATTATGCTGTTGCCCAAGTTTCGGGCTCGATCCGAACTCAGTAGGTGTGAGAAATTGGACAATTTAAGTTCAATGGCAGTTCGTTCCTAATTGGAGTTGTCGGTGTATTCCATACTTCTAGCGATTGGATTTCACTCAAAACTCACCAAATGACTCCACCCACCATATTATGATGTTGCACAACTTTGGGGTTCCATCCGAAATCAATAGGTGTGAGAAATTGGACAATTCAAGTTCAACGGCAATTCGTTCCTAATTTGAGTGGTTGGTGTATTCCATACTTCTAGCGATTGGATTTCACTCAAAACGCACCAAATGACTCCTCCCACCATATTATGATGTTGCCCAAGTTTTGGGCTCGATCTGTAATCAATAGGTGTGAGTAATTGGACAATTCAAGTTCAACGGCAGTTCGTTCCTAATTCGAGTGGTTGGTGTATTCCATACTTCTAGCGATTGGATTTCACTCAAAACTCACCAAATGACTCCTCCCACCATATTATGATGTTGCCCAAGTTTTGGGCTCGATCCGAAATCAATAGGTGTGAGAAATTGGACAATTCAAGTTCAACGGCAGTTCGTTCCTAATTGGAGTGGTTGGTGTATTCCATACTTCTAGCGATTGGATTTCATTCAAAACTCAGCAAATGACTCCTCCCACCATAATATGATGTTGCCCAAGTTTTGGTCTCGATCCGAAATCAATAGGTGTTCCAAATTGGACAATTCAAGTTGAATGGCAGTTCGTTCCTAATTGGAGTTGTCGGTGTATTCCATACTTCTAGCGATTGGATTTCACTCAAAACTCACCAAATGACTCCACCCACCATATTATGATGTTGCACAACTTTGGGGTTCCATCCGAAATCAATAGGTGTGAGAAATTGGACAATTCAAGTTCAACGGCAATTCGTTCCTAATTTGAGTGGTTGGTGTATTCCATACTTCTACCGACTGGATTTCACTCAAAACTCACCAAATGACTCCTCCCACCATATTATGATGTTGCACAAGTTTGGGGCTCGATCCGAAATCAATAGGTGTGAGAAATTGGACAATTCAAGTTCAACGGCAGTTCGTTCCTAATTGGAGTGGTTGGTGTATTCCATACTTCTACCGACTGGATTTCACTCAAAACTCACGAAATGACTCCTCCCACCATATTATGATGTTGCCCAAGTTTTGGGCTCGATTCGAAATCAATAGGTGTTCCAAATTGTACAATTCAAGTTCAACGGCAATTCGTTCCTAACTGGAGTGGTTGGTGTATTCCATACTTCTAGCGATTGGATTTCACTCAAAACTAACCAAACGACTCCTCCCACCATATTATGATGTTGTCCAAGTTTTAGGCTCGATCCGAAATCAATAGGTGTGAGAAATTGGACAATTCAATTTCAACGGCAGTTCGTTCCTAATTGGAGTGGTTGGTGTATTCCATACTTCTAGCGATTGGATTTCACTCAAAACTCACCAAATGATTCCTCCCCCAATATGATGATGTTGCCCAAGTTTTGGGATCGATCCGAAATCAATAGGTGTGAGAAATTGGACAATTCAATTTCAACAGCAGTTCGTTCCTAATTGGAGTGGTTGGTTTATTCCACACTAGTAGCGATTGGATTTCACTCAAAACTCACCAAATGACTCCTCAAACCATATTATGATGTTGCCAAAGTTTTGGGCTCGATCCGAAATCAATAGGTGTTCCAAATTGGACAATTCCAGTTCAACGGCAGTTCGTTCCTAACTGGAGTGGTTGGTTTATTCCCTACTTCTAGCGATTGGATTTCACTCAAAACACACCAAATGACTCCTCCCACCATATTATGTTGTTTCCCAAGTTTTGGGCTCGATCCGAAATCAATAGGTGTTCCAAATTGGACAATTCAAGTTCAACGGCAGTTCGTTCCTAATTGGAGGGGTTGGTGTATTCCATACTTCTAGCTGTTGGATTTCACTCAAAACTCACCAAATGACTCCTCCCACCATATTATGATGTTGCCCAAGTTTGGGGCTCGATCCAAAATCAATAGGTGTGAGAAATTGCACAATTCAAGTTCAACGGCAGTACGTTCCTAATTGGAGTGGTTGGTGTATTCCATACTTCTACCGACTGGATTTCATTCAAAAATCACCAAATGACTCCTCCCGCCATATTATGATGTTGCCCAAGTTTTGGGCTCGATCCGAAATCAATAGGTGTGAGAAATTGGACAATTCAAGTTCAACGGCAGTTCGTTCCTAATTGGAGTGGTTGGTGTATTCCATACTTCTAACGATTGGATTTCACTCAAAACTCACCAAATGACTCCTCAAACCATGTTATGATGTTGCCCAAGTTTTGGGCTAGATCCGAAGTCAATAAGTGTTCCAAATTGGACAATTCAAGTTCAACGGCAGTTCGTTCGTAATTGGAGTGGTTGGTGTATTCCATACTTCTAGCGATTGTATTTCATTCAAAACTCAGCAACTGACTCCTCCCACCATATTATGATGTTGCCCAAGTTTTGGGCCCGATCCGAAATCTATAGGTGTTCCAAATTGGACAATTCAAGTTCAACGGCAGTTCGTTCCTAATTGGAGTGGTTGGTGTATTCCATACTTCTAGGTATTGGATTTCACCCAAAACTCACCAAATGACTCCTCCCACCATATTATGATGTTGCCCAAGTTTTGGGCTCGATCCGAAGTCAATAGGTGTGAGAAATTGGACAATTCAAGTTCAACGGCAGTTCGTTCCTAATTGGAGCTGTTGGTTTATTCCATACTTCTAGCGATTGGATTTCACTCAAAACTCACCAAATGACTCCTCCCACCATATTATGATGTTGCACACGTTTGAGGTTCGATCCGAAATCAATAGTTGTGAGAAATTGCACAATTCAAGTTCAACGGCAGTTCGTTCCTAATTGGAGTGGTTGGTGTATTCCATACTTCTACCTACTGGATTTCACTCAAAACTCACCAAATGACTCCTCCCACCATATAATGATGTTGCCCAAGTTTTGGGCTCGATCCGAAATCAATAGGTGTACCAAATTGGACAATTCAAGTTCAACGGCACTTCGTTCCTAATGGGAGAGGTTGGTGTATTCCATACCTCTAGCGATTGGATTTCCCTCAAAACTCACCAAATGAGTCCTCCCACCATATTATTATGTTGCCCAAGTTTTGGGCCCGATCCGAAATCAATAGGTGTGAGAAATTGGACAATTCAAGTTCAACGGCAGTTCGTTCCTAATTGGAGTGGTTGGTGTATTCCATACTTCTAGCTATTGGATTTCACTCAAAACTCACCAAATGACTCCTCCCACCATATTATGATGTTGCCCAAGTTTTGGGCCCGATCCGAAATCAATAGGTGTGAGAAATTGGACAATTCAAGTTCAACGGCAGTTCGTTCCTAATTGGAGTGGTTGGTGTATTCCATACTTCTAGCGATTGGATTTCACTCAAAACTCACCAAATGACTCCTCCCACCATATTATGGTGTTGCACAAGTTTGGGGTTCGATCCGAAATCAATCGGTGTGAGAAATTGCACAATTCAAGTTCAACGGCGGTTGGTTCCTAATGGGAGTGGTTAGTGTATTCCATACTTCTAGTGATTGGATTTCACTCAAAACTCACCAAATGACTCCTCCCACCATATTATGATGTTGCCCAAGCTTTGGGCTCGATCCGAAATCAATAGGTGTTCCAAATTGGACAATTCCAGTTCAACGGCCGTTCGTTCCTAATTGGAGTGGTTGGTGTATTCCATACTTCTAGCGTTTCGATTTCACTCAAAACTCACCAAATGACTCCTCCCACCATATTATCATGTTGCCCAAGTTTTGGGCTCGATCCGAAATCAATAGGTCTTCCAAATTGGACAATTCAAGTTCAACGGCAGTTCGTTCCTAATTGGAGTGGTTTGTGTATTCCATACTTCTAGCGATTGGATTTCCCTCAAAACTCACCAAATGACTCCTCCCACCATATTATGATGTTTCCCAAGTTTTGGGCTCGATCCGAAATCAATAGGCGTTCGAAATTGGACAATTCAAGTTCAACGGCAGTTCGTTCCTAATTGGAGTCGTTGGTGTATTCCATACTTCTAGCGATTGGATGTCATTCAAAACTCTCCAAACGACTCCTCCCACCATATTATGATGTTGCCCAAGTTTTGGGCTCGATCCGAAATCAATAGGTTTGAGAAATTGGACAATTCAATTTCAACGGCAGTTCGTTCCTAATTGGAGTGGTTGGTGTATTCCATACTTCTAGCGATTGGATTTCACTCAAAACTCACCCAATGACTCCTCCCACCATATTATGCTGTTGCCCAAGTTTTGGGCTCGATCCGAAATCAATAGGTGTTCCAAATTGGACAATTCAAGTAAAACGGCAGTTCGTTCCTAATTGGAGTGGTTGGTGTATTCCACACTTCCAGCGATTGGATTTCACTCAAAGCTCACCAAATGACACCTCCCACCATATTATGATGTGGCCCAAGTTTTGGGCTCGATCCGAAATCAATAGGTGTTCCAAATTGGACAATTCAAGTTCAACGGCAGTTCGTTCCTAACTGGAGTGGTTGGTGTATTCCATACTTCTAGCGATTGGATTTCACTCAAAACTGACACAATGACTCCTCCAACCATATTATGGTGTTGCCCAAGTTTTGGGCTCGATCCGAAATCAATAGGTGTGAGAAATTGGACAATTCAAGTTGGACGGCAGTTCGTTCCTAATTGGTGTGGTTGGTGTGGCGATTGGATTTCACTCAAAACTCACCAAATGACTCCTCCCACCATATTATGATGTTGCCCATGTTTTGGGCTCGATCCGAAATCAATAGGTGTTCCAAATTGGACAATTCAAGTTCAACGGCAGTTCGTTCCTTATTGGAGTGGTTGGTGTATTCCATACTTCTAGCGATTGGATTTCACTCAAAACTCATCAAACGACTCCTCCCACCATATTATGATGTTGCACAAGTTTGGGGTTCAATCCGAAATCAATAGTTGTGAGAAATTGGACAATTCAAGTTCAACGACAATTCGTTCCTAATGGGAGTGGTTGGTGTATTCCATACGTCTAGCGGTTGGATTTCACTCAAAACTCACCAAATGACTCCTCCCACCATATTTTGTTGTTGCCCAAGTTTTGGGCTCGATCCGAAATCAATAGGTGTGAGAAATTGGACAATTCAAGTTCAACGGTAGTTCATTCCTAATTGGAGTGGTTGGTGTATTCCATACTTCTACCTACTGGATTTCACTCAAAACTCACCAAATGACTCCTCCCACCATATAATGATGTTGCCCAAGTTTTGGGCTCGATCCGAAATCAATAGGTGTACCAAATTGGACAATTCAAGTTCAACGGCACTTCGTTCCTAATGGGCGTGGTTGGTGTATTCCATACTTCTAGCTATTGGATTTCACCCAAAACTCACCAAATGACTCCTCCCACCTTGTTATGATGTTGCCCAAGTTTTGGGCTTGGTCCGAAATCAATTGGTGTGAGAAATTGGACAATTCAAGTTCAACGGCAGTTCGTTCCTAATTGGTGCGGTTGGTGTATTCCATACTTCTAGCGATTGGATTTCACTCAAAACTCACCAAATGACACCTCCCACCATTTTATGATGTTGCCCATGTTTTGGGCTCGATCCGAAATCAATAGGTGTGAGAAATTGGACAATTCAAGTTCAACGGCAGTTCGTTCCTAATTGGAGTGGTTGGTGTATTCCATACTTCTAGCGATTGGATTTCACTAAAAACTCACCAAATGACTCCTCCCACCAGATTATGATGTTGCCCAAGTTTTGGGCTCGATCCGAAATTAATAGGTGTTCGAAATTGGACAATTCAAGTTCAACGACAGTTCGTTCCTAATTGGAGTTGTTGGTGTATTCCATACATCTAGCGATTGGATTTCACACAAAACTCACCAATGACTCCTCCCACCATATTATGATGTTGCCCAAGTTTTGGGCTCGATCCGAAATGAATAGGTGTTCCAAATTGGACAATTCAAGTTCAACGGCAGTTCGTTCCTAATTGGAGTGGTTGGTGTATTCCATACTTCTAGCGATTGGATTTCACTCAAAACTCACCAAATGACTCCTCCCATCATATTATGATGTTGCCCAAGTTTTGGGCTCGATCCGAAATCAATAGGTGTTAGAAATTGGACAATTCAAGTTCAACGGCAGTTCGTTCCTAATTGGAGTTGTTGGTGTATTCCATACTTCTAGCGATTGGATTTCACTCAAAACTCACCAAATGACTCCTCCCACCATATTATGTTGTTGCCCAAGTTTTGGGCTCGATCCGAAATCAATAGGTGTGAGAAATTGGACAATTCAAGTTCAACGGCAGTTCGTTCCTAATTGGAGTTGTTGGTGTATTCCAAACTTCTAGCGATTGGATTTCACACAAAACTCACCAAATGACTCCTCCCACCTTATTATGATGTTGCCCAAGTTTTGGGCTCGATCCGAAATCAATAGTTGTGAGAATTTGGACAATTCAAGTTCAACGACAATTCGTTCCTAATGGGAGTGGTTGGTGTATTCCATACGTCTATCGATTGGATTTCACTCAAAACTCACCAAATGACTCCTCCCACCTTGTTATGATGTTGAACAAGTTTTGGGCTTGGTCCGAAATCAATTGGTGTGAGAAATTGGACAATTCAAGTTCAACGGCAGTTCGTTCCAAATTGGTGTGGTTGGTGTATTCCACACCTCTAGCGATTGGATTTCACTCAAAACTCACCAAATGACTCCTCCCACCATATTATGATGTTGCCCATGTTTTGGGCTCGATCCGATATCAATAGGTGTGAGAAATTGGACAATTCCAGTTCAACGGCAGTTCGTTCCTAATTGGAGTGGTTGGTGTATTCCATACTTCTAGCGATTGGATTTCACTCAAAACTCACCAAATGACTCCTCCCACCATATTATGATGTTGCCCAAGTTTGGGGCTCGGTCCGAAATCAATAGGTGTGAGAAATTGGACAATTCATGTTCAACGGCAGTTCGTTCCTAACTAGGGTGGTTGGTGTATTCCGTACTTCTAGCGATTGGATTTCACTCAAAACTCACCAAATGACTCCTGCCACCATATGATGATGTTGCCCAAGTTTGGGGCTCGATCCGAAACCAATAGGTGTTCCAAATTGGACAATTCAAGTTCAACGGCAGTTCGTTCCTAATTGGAGTGGTTGGTGTATTCCATACTTCTAGCGATTGGATTTCACTCAAAACTCGCCAAATGATTCCTCCCACCATATTATGATGTTGCCCAAGTTTTGGGCTCGATCAGAAATCAATAGGTGTTCCAAATTTGACAATTCAAGTTCAACGGCAGTTCGTTCCTAATTGGAGTGGTTGGTGTATTCCATACTTCTAGCGATTGGATTTCACTCAAAACTCACCAAATGACTCCTCCCACCATATTATGATGTTGCCCAAGTTTTGGGCTCGATCCGAAATCAATAGGTGTGAGAAATTGGACAATTCAAGTTCAACGGCAGTTCGTTCCTAATTGGAGTGGTTGGTGTATTCCATACTTCTAGCAATTGGATTTCACTCAAAACTCACCAAATGACTCCTCCCACCATATTATGATGTTGCCCAAGTCTTGGGCTCGATCCGAAATCAATAGGTGTGAGAAATTGGACAATTCAAGTTCAACGGCAGTTCGTTCCTAATTGGAGTGGTTGGTGTATTCCATACTTCTAGCGATTGGATTTCACTCAAAACTCACCAAATGACTCCTCCCACCATATTATGATGTTACCCAAGTTTTGGGCTCGATCCGAAATCCATAGGTGTTCCAAATTGGACAATTCAAGTTCAACGGCAGTTCGTTCCTAATTGGAGTGGTTGGTGTATTCCATACTTCTAGCGATTGGATTTCACTCAAAACTCACCAAATGCCTCCTCCCACCATATTATGATGTTGCACAAGTTTGGGGTTCGATCCGAAATCAATAGGTGTGAGAAATTGCACGATTCAAGTTCAACGGCAGTTGGTTCCTAATGGGAGTGGTTAGTGTATTCCATACTTCTAGCGATTGGATTTCACTCAAAACTTACCAAATGACTCCTCCCACCATATTATGATGTTGCCCAAGTTTTGGGCTCGATCCGAAATCAATAGGTGTTCCAAATTGGCCAATTCAAGTTCAACGGCAGTTCGTTCCTAATTGGAGTGGTTGGTGTATTCCATACTTCTAGCGATTGGATTACACTGAAAACTCACCAAATGACTCCTCCCAACGTATTATGATGTTGCCCAAGTTTTGGGCTCGATCCGAACTCAATAGGTGTGAGAAATTGGACAATTTAAGTTCAACTTCCTAATTGGAGTGGTTGGTGTATTCCATACTTCTAGCGATTGGATTACACTGAAAACTCACCAAATGACTCCTCCCAACGTATTATGATGTTGCCCAAGTTTTAGGCTCGATTCGAAATCAATAGGTGTGAGAAATTGAACAATTCAAGTTCAACGGCAGTTCGTTCCAAATTGGAGTGGTTGGTGTATTCCATACTTCTAGCGACTGGATTTCACTCAAAACTCACCGAATGACTCCTCCCACCATATTATGATGTTGCCCAAGTTTTGGGCTCGATCCGAACTCAATAGGTGTGAGAAATTGAACAATTTAAGTTCAACGGCAGTTCGTTCCTAATTGGAGTGGTTGGTGTATTCCATACTTCTAGCGATTGGATTTCACTGAAAACTCACCAAATGACTCCTCCCAACATATTATGATGTTGCCCAAGTTTTGGGCTCGATCCGAAATCAATAGGTGTGAGAAATTGAACAATTCAAGTTCTACGGCAGTTCGTTCCTAATTGGAGTGGTTGGTGTATTCCATACTTCTAGCGATTGGATTTCACTAAAAACTCACCAAATGACTCCTCCCACCATATTATGATGTTGCCCAAGTTTGGGGATCGATCCGAAATCAATTGGTGTGAGAAATTGGACAATTCAAGTTCAACGACAGTTCGTTCCTAATTGGAGTGGTTGGTGTATTCCATACTTCTAGCGATTGGATTTCGCTCAAAACTCACCAAATGACTCCTTCCACCATATTATGATGTTGCCCAAGTTTTGGGCTCGATCCGATATCAATAGGTGTGAGAAATTGGACAATTCAAGTTCAACGGAAGTTCGTTCCTAATTGGAGTGGTTGGTGTATTCCATACTTCTAGCGATTGGATTTCACTCAAAACTCACCAAAAGACTCCTGCCACCATATTATGATGTTGCACAAGTTTGGGGATCCATCCGAAATCAATAGGTGTTCCAAATTGGACAATTCAAGTTCAACGGCAGTTCGTTCCTAATTGGAGTGGTTGGTGTATTCCATACTTCTAGCGATTGGATTTCACTCAAACCTCACTAAATGACTCCTCCCACCATATTATGATGTTGCAGAAGTTTGGGGTTCCATCCGAACTCAATAGGTGTGAGAAATTGGACAATTTAACTTCACCGGCAGTTCGTTCCTAATTGGTGTGGTTGGTGTATTCCATACTTCTAGATCTTGGATTTCACTCAAAACTCACCAAATGACTCCTCCCACCATATTATGATGTTGCACAAGTGTGGGGTTCCATCCGAAATCAATAGGTGTGAGAAATTGAACAATTCAAGTTTAACGGCAGTTCGTTCCTAATTGGAGTGGTTGGTGTATTCCATACTTCTAGCGATTGGATTTCACTCAAAACTCACCAAATGACTCCTCCCACCATATTATGATGTTGCACAAGTTTGGGGTTCCATCCGAACTCAATAGGTGTGAGAAATTGGACAATTTAAGTTCACCGGCAGTTCGTTCCTAATTGGTGTGGTTGGTGTATTCCATACTTCTAGATCTTGGATTTCACTCAAAACTCATCAAATGACTCCTCCCACCATATTATGACGTTGCACAAGTTTGGGGTTCCATCCGAAATCAATAGGTGTGAGAAATTGGACAATTCAAGTTCAACGGCAGTTCGTTCCTAATTGGAGTTGTTGGTGTATTCCATACTTCTAGCGATTGGATTACACTGAAAACTCACCAAATGACTCCTCCCAACGTATTATGATGTTGCCCAAGTTTTAGGCTCGATTCGAAATCAATAGGTGTGAGAAATTGAACAATTCAAGTTCAACGGCAGTTCGTTCCAAATTGGAGTGGTTGGTGTATTCCATACTTCTAGCGACTGGATTTCACTCAAAACTCACCGAATGACTCCTCCCACCATATTATGATGTTGCCCAAGTTTTGGGCTCGATCCGAACTCAATAGGTGTGAGAAATTGAACAATTTAAGTTCAACGGCAGTTCGTTCCTAATTGGAGTGGTTGGTGTATTCCATACTTCTAGCGATTGGATTTCACTGAAAACTCACCAAATGACTCCTCCCAACATATTATGATGTTGCCCAAGTTTTGGGCTCGATCCGAAATCAATAGGTGTGAGAAATTGAACAATTCAAGTTCTACGGCAGTTCGTTCCTAATTGGAGTGGTTGGTGTATTCCATACTTCTAGCGATTGGATTTCACTAAAAACTCACCAAATGACTCCTCCCACCATATTATGATGTTGCCCAAGTTTGGGGATCGATCCGAAATCAATTGGTGTGAGAAATTGGACAATTCAAGTTCAACGACAGTTCGTTCCTAATTGGAGTGGTTGGTGTATTCCATACTTCTAGCGATTGGATTTCGCTCAAAACTCACCAAATGACTCCTTCCACCATATTATGATGTTGCCCAAGTTTTGGGCTCGATCCGATATCAATAGGTGTGAGAAATTGGACAATTCAAGTTCAACGGAAGTTCGTTCCTAATTGGAGTGGTTGGTGTATTCCATACTTCTAGCGATTGGATTTCACTCAAAACTCACCAAAAGACTCCTGCCACCATATTATGATGTTGCACAAGTTTGGGGATCCATCCGAAATCAATAGGTGTTCCAAATTGGACAATTCAAGTTCAACGGCAGTTCGTTCCTAATTGGAGTGGTTGGTGTATTCCATACTTCTAGCGATTGGATTTCACTCAAACCTCACTAAATGACTCCTCCCACCATATTATGATGTTGCAGAAGTTTGGGGTTCCATCCGAACTCAATAGGTGTGAGAAATTGGACAATTTAACTTCACCGGCAGTTCGTTCCTAATTGGTGTGGTTGGTGTATTCCATACTTCTAGATCTTGGATTTCACTCAAAACTCACCAAATGACTCCTCCCACCATATTATGATGTTGCACAAGTGTGGGGTTCCATCCGAAATCAATAGGTGTGAGAAATTGAACAATTCAAGTTTAACGGCAGTTCGTTCCTAATTGGAGTGGTTGGTGTATTCCATACTTCTAGCGATTGGATTTCACTCAAAACTCACCAAATGACTCCTCCCACCATATTATGATGTTGCACAAGTTTGGGGTTCCATCCGAACTCAATAGGTGTGAGAAATTGGACAATTTAAGTTCACCGGCAGTTCGTTCCTAATTGGTGTGGTTGGTGTATTCCATACTTCTAGATCTTGGATTTCACTCAAAACTCATCAAATGACTCCTCCCACCATATTATGACGTTGCACAAGTTTGGGGTTCCATCCGAAATCAATAGGTGTGAGAAATTGGACAATTCAAGTTCAACGGCAGTTCGTTCCTAATTGGAGTTGTTGGTGTATTCCATACTTCTAGCGATTGGATTTCACTCAAAACTCACCAAATGACTCCTCCCACCATATTATGATGTTGCCCAAGTTTTGGGGTCGATCCGACCTCAATAGGTGTGAGAAATTGGACAATTTAAGTTCAACGGCAGTTTGTTCCTAATTGGAGTGGTTGGTGTATTCCATATTTCTGGCGATTGGATTTCACTCAAAACTCACAAAATGACTCCTCCCACCATATTATGATGTTGCACAAGTTTGGGGTTCCATCCGAAATCAATAGGTGTTAGAAATTGGACAATTCATGTTCAACGGCAGTTCGTTCGAAATTGGGGTGGTTGGTGTATTCCATACTTCTACCGATTGGATTTCACTCAAAACTCACTAAATGACTCCTCCCACCATATTATGATGTTGCCCAAGTTTTGGTCTCGATTCGAAATCAATAGGTGTTCCAAATTGGACAGTTCAAGTTCAATGGCAGTTCGTTTCTAATTCGAGTGGTTGGTGTATTCCATACTTCTAGCGATTGGATTTCACTCAAAACCCACCAAATGACTTCCCCCACCATATTACGATGTTGCCCAAGTTTTGGGCTAGATCCGAAATCAATAGGTGTTCCAAATTGGACAATTCAAGTTCAACTGCAGTTCGTTCCTAATTGGAGTGGTTGGTGTATTCCATACTTCTAGCGATTGGATTTCACTCAAAACTCACCAAATGACTCCTCCCACCATATTATGATGTTGCCCAAGTTTTGGGCTCGATCCAAAATCAACAGGTGTAAGAAATTTTACAATTCAAGTTGAACGGAAGTTCGTTCCTAATTGGGGTGGTTGGCGTATTCCATACTTCTAGCGATTTGATTTCACTGAAAACTCACCGAATGACTCCTTCCAAGATATTATGATGTTGCCCAAGTTTTGGGCTCGATCCGAAATCAATAGGTGTGAGAAATTGGACATTTTAAGTTCAACGGCAGTTCATTCCTAATTGAAGTGGTTGGTGTATTCCATACTTCTAGCGATTGGATTTCACTCAAAACTCACCAAATGACTCCGCCCACCATTTTATGATGTTGCACAAGTTTGGGGTTCCATCCGAAATCAATAGGTGTGAGCAATTTGGCAATTCAAGTTCAACGGCAGTTCGTTCCTAATTGGAGTGGTTGGTGTATTCCATACTTCTAGCGATTGGATTTCACTCAAAACTCACCAAATGACTCCTCCCACCATATTATGATGTTGCCCAAGTTTTGGGCTCGATCCGAACTCAATAGGTGTGAGAAATTGGACAATTTAAGTTCAATGGCAGTTCGTTCCTAATTGGAGTTGTTGGTGTATTCCGTACTTCTAGCGATTGGGTTTCACTCAAAACTCAGCAAATGACTCCTTCCACAATATTATGATGTTGCCCAAGTTTTGGGCTCGATCCGAACTCACTAGGAGTGAGAAATTGGACAATTCAAGTTCAACGGCAGTTTGTTCCTAATTGGAGTGGTTGGTATATTCCATACTTCTAGCGATTGGATTTCACTGAAAACTGTCCAAATGACTCCTCCCACCATATTATGATGTTTCCCAAGTTTTGGGCTCGATCCGAACTCAATAGGTGTGAGAAATTGGACAATTCAAGTTCAACGGCAGTTCATTCCTAATTGGAGTGGTTGGTGTATTCCATACTTCTAGCGATTGGATTTCACTCAAAACTGTCCAAATGACTCCTCCCACCATATTATGATGTTGCCCAAGTTTTGGGCTCGATCCGAACTCAATAGGTGTTCCAAATTGGACAATTCAAGTTCAACGGCAGTTCGTTCCTAATTGGAGTGGTTGGTGTATTCCATACTTCTAGCGATTGGATTTCACTCAAAACTCACCGAATGACTCCTCCCACCATATTATGGTGTTGCACAAGTTTTGGGCTCGATCTGTAATCAATAGGTGTGAGAAATTGGACAATTCAAGTTCAACGGCAGTTCGTTCCTAATTCGAGTGGTTGGTGTATTCCATACTTCTAGCGATTGGATTTCATTCAAAACTCACCAAATGACTTCGCCCACCATTTTATGATGTTGCACAAGTTTGGGGTTCCATCCGAAATCAATAGGTGTGAGCAATTTGGCAATTCAAGTTCAACGACAGTTCGTTCGTAATTGGAGTGGTTGGTGTATTCCATACTTCTAGCGATTGGATTTCACTCAAAACTGTCCAAATGACTCCTCCCACCATATTATGATGTTGCCCAAGTTTTGGGCTCGATCCGAACTCAATAGGTGTGAGAAATTGGACAATTCAAGTTCAACGGCAGTTCGTTCCTAATTGGAGTGGTTGGTGTATTCCATACTTCTAGCGATTGGATTTCACTCAAAACTCACCAAATGACTACTCCAACAATATTATGATGTTGCACAAGTTTTGGGCTCGATCCGAAATCAATAGGTGTTCCAAATTGGACAATTCAAGTTCAACGGCAGTTCGTTCCTATTTGGAGTGGTTGGTGTTTTCCATACTTCTAGCGATTGGATTTCACTCAAAACTCACCAAATGACACCTCCCACCATATTACGATGTTGCCCAAGTTTGGGGCTCGATCCGAAATCAATAGGTGTGAGAAATTGGACAATTCAAGTTCAATGGCAGTTCGTTCCTAGTTGGAGTGGTTGGTGTATTCCATACTTCTAGCGATTGGATTTCACTCAAAACTCACCAAATGACTACTCCAACAATATTATGATGTTGCCCAAGTTTTGGGATCGATCCGAACTCACTAGGAGTGAGAAATTGGACAATTCAAGTTCAACGGCAGTTTGTTCCTAATTGGAGTGGTTGGTGTATTCCATACTTCTAGCGATTGGATTTCACTGAAAACTGTCCAAATGACTCCTCCCACCATATTATGATGTTTCCCAAGTTTTGGGCTCGATCCGAACTCAATAGGTGTGAGAAATTGGACAATTCAAGTTCAACGGATGTTCGTTCCTAATTGGAGTGGTTGGTGTATTCCATACTTCTAGCAATTGGATTTCACTGAAAACTCACCAAATGACTCCTCCCAACATATTATGATGTTGCCCAAGTTTTGGGCTCGATCCGAAATCAATAGGTGTGAGAAATTGGGCAATTCAAGTTCAATGGCAGTTCGTTCCTAATTGGAGTGGTTGGTGTATTCCATACTTCTAGCGATTGGATTTCACTCAAAACTCACCAAATGAATACTCCAACAATATTATGATGTTGCACAAGTTTTGGGCTCGATCCGAAATCAATAGGTGTTCCAAATTGGACAATTCAAGTTCAACGGCAGTTCGTTCCTATTTGGAGTGGTTGGTGTTTTCCATACTTCTAGCGATTGGATTTCACTCAAAACTCACCAAATGACACCTCCCACCATATTACGATGTTGCCCAAGTTTGGGGCTCGATCCGAAATCAATAGGTGTGAGAAATTGGACAATTCAAGTTCAACGGCAGTTCATTCCTAATTGGAGTGGTTGGTGTATTCCGTACTTCTAGTGATTGGATTTCACTCAAAACTCACCAAATGACTCCTCCCACCATATTACGATGTTGCCCAAGTTTGGGGCTCGATCCGAAATCAATAGGTGTGAGAAATTGGACAATTCAAGTTCAACGGCGGTTCGTTCCCAATTGGAGTGGTTGGTGTATTCCATTCTTCTAGCGATTGAATTTCACTCAAAACTCACCAAATGACTCCTCCCACCATATTATGATGTTGCCCAAGTTTTGGGCCCGATCCGAAATCAATAGGTGTGAGAAATTGGACAATTCAAGTTCAATGGCAGTTCGTTCCTAGTTGGAGTGGTTGGTGTATTCCATACTTCTAGCGATTGGATTTCACTCAAAACTCACCAAATGACTACTCCAACAATATTATGATGTTGCCCAAGTTTTGGGCTCGATCCGAACTCACTAGGAGTGAGAAATTGGACAATTCAAGTTCAACGGCAGTTTGTTCCTAATTGGAGTGGTTGTTGTATTCCATACTTCTAGCGATTGGATTTCACTGAAAACTGTCCAAATGACTCCTCCCACCATATTATGATGTTGCCCAAGTTTTGGGCTCGATCCGAACTCAATAGGTGTGAGAAATTGGACAATTCAAGTTCAACGGCAGTTCGTTCCTAATTGGAGTGGTTGGTGTATTCCATACTTCTAGCGAATGGATTTCACTGAAAACTTTCCAAATGACTCCTCCCAACATATTATGATGTTGCCAAAGTTTTGGGCTCGATCCGAAATTAATAGGTGTGAGAAATTGGGCAATTCAAGTTCAACGGCAGTTCGTTCCTAATTGGAGTGGTTGGTGTATTCCATACTTCTAGCGATTGGATTTCACTCAAAACTCACCAGATGGCTACTCCAACAATATTATGATGTTGCACAAGTTTTGGGCTCAATCCGAAATCAATAGGTGTTCCAAATTGGACAATTCAAGTTCAACGACAGTTCGTTCCTATTTGGAGTGGTTGGTGTTTTCCATACTTCTAGCGATTGGATTTCACTCAAAACTCACCAAATGACACCTCCCACCATATTACGATGTTGCCCAAGTTTGGGGCTCGATCCGGAATCAATAGGTGTGAGAAATTGGACAATTCAAGTTCAACGGCAGTTCGTTCCTAATTGGAGTGGTTGGTGTATTCCATACTTCTAGCGATTGGATTTCACTCAAAACTCACCAAATGAATACTCCAACAATATTATGATGTTGCACAAGTTTTGGGCTCGATCCGAAATCAATAGGTGTTCCAAATTGGACAATTCAAGTTCAACGGCAGTTCGTTCCTATTTGGAGTGGTTGGTGTTTTCCATACTTCTAGCGATTGGATTTCACTCAAAACTCACCAAATGACACCTCCCACCATATTACGATGTTGCCCAAGTTTGGGGCTCGATCCGAAATCAATAGGTGTGAGAAATTGAGCAATTCAAGTTCAACGGCAGTTCATTCCTAATTGTAGTGGTTGGTGTACTCCATACTTCTAGCGATTGGACTTCACTGAAAACTCACCAAATGACTCCTCGCAACATATTATGATGTTACCCAAGTTTTGGGCTCGATCCGAAATCAATAGGTGTGAGAAATTGAGCAATTCAAGTTCAACGGCAGTTCGTTTCTAATTGGAGTGGTTGGTGTATTCCATACTTCTAGCGATTGGATTTCACTCCAAACTCACCAAATGACTCCTCCCACCATATTATGATGTTGCCCAACTTTTGGGCTCGATCCGAAATCAATAGGTGTGACAAATTGGACAATACAAGTTCAACGGCAGTTCGTTCCTAATTGGGGTAGTTGGTGTATCCCATACTTCTAGCGATTGGATTTCACTCAAAACTCACCAAATGACTCCTCCCACCATATTATGATGTTGCCCAAGTTTTGGGCTCGATCCGAAATCAATAGGTGTTCAAAATTGGACAATTCAAGTTCAACGGCAGTTTGTTCCTAATTGGAGTGGTTGGTGTATTCCATGCTTCTAGCGATTGGATTTCACTCAAAACTCACCAAATGACTCCTCCCACCATATTGTGATGTTGCCCAAGTTTTGGGTTCAATCCGAAATCAATAGGTGTTCCAAATTGGACAATTCAAGTTCAACGGCAGTTCGTTCCCAATTGGTGTGGTTGGTGTATTCCATACTTCTAGCGATTGGATTTCACTCAAAACTCACCAAATGACTCCTCCCACCATATTATGATGTTGCCCAAGTTTTGGGCTCGATCCGAAATCAATAGGTGTTCAAAATTGGACAATTCAAGTTCAACGGCAGTTTGTTCCTAATTGGAGTGGTTGGTGTATTCCATGCTTCTAGCGATTGGATTTCACTCAAAACTCACCAAATGACTCCTCCCACCATATTGTGATGTTGCCCAAGTTTTGGGTTCAATCCGAAATCAATAGGTGTTCCAAATTGGACAATTCAAGTTCAACGGCAGTTCGTTCCCAATTGGTGTGGTTGGTGTATTCCATACTTCTAGCGATTGGATTTCACTCAAAACTCACCAAATGACTCCTCCCACCATATTATGATGTTGCCCAAGTTTGGGGCTCGATCCGTAATCAATAGGTGTGAGAAATTGGACAATTCAAGTTCAACGGCAGTTCGTTCCTAATTGGAGTGGTTGGTGTATTCCATACTTCTATCGATTGCATTTCACTGAAAACTCACCAAATGACTCCAACCACCATATTATGATGTTGCCCAAGTTTTGGGCTCGATCTGAAATCAATAGGTGTGAGAAATTGGACAAGTCAAGTTCAACGGCAGTTCGTTCCTAATTGGAGTGGTTGGTGTATTCCATACTTCTAGCGATTGGACTTCACTCAAAACTCACTAAATGACTCCTCCCACCATATTACGATGTTGCCCAAGTTTTGGTCTCGATCCGAAATCAATAGGTGTGAGAAATTGGACAATTCAAGTTCAACGGCAGTTCGTTCCTAATTGGAGTGGTTGGAGTATTCCATACTTCTAGCGATTGGATTTCACTCAAAACTCACTAAATGACTCCTCCCACCATATTACGATGTTGCCCAAGTTTTGGTCTCGATCCGAAATCAATAGGTGTGAGAAATTGGACAATTCAAGTTCAACGACAGTTCGTTCCTAATTGGAGTGGTTGGTGTATTCCATACTTCTAGCGATTGGATTTCACTCAAAACTCACCAAATGACTCCTCCCACCATATTATGATGTTGCCCAAGTTTTGGGCTCGATCCGAACTCAATAGGTGTGAGAAATTGGACAATTTAAGTTAAATGGCAGTTCGTTCCTGATTGGAGTTGTTGGTGTATTCCGTACTTCTAGCGATTGGATTTCACTCAAAACTCACCAAATGACTCCTCCCACCATATTATGATGTTGCCCAAGTTTTGGGCTCGATCCGAAATCAATAGGTGTTCAAAATTGGACAATTCAAGTTCAACGGCAGTTCGTTCCTAGTTGGAGGGGTTGGTGTATTCCGTACTTCTAGCTATTGGATTTCACTCAAAACTCACCAAATGACTCCTCCCACCATATTATGATGTTGCCCAAGTTTTGGGCTCGATCCGAAATCAATAGGTGTGAGAAATTGGACAATTCAAGTTCAACGACAGTTCGTTCCTAATTGGGGTGGTTGTTGTATTCCATACATCTAGCGATTGGATTTCACTCAAAACTCACCAAATGACTCCTCCCACCATATTATGATGTTGCCCAAGGTTTGGGCTCGATCTGAAATCAATAGGTGTGAGAAATTGGACAATTCAAGTTCAACGGCAGTTCGTTCCTAATTGGTGTGGTTGGTGTATTACATACTTCTATCGATTGCATTTCACTCAAAACTCACCAAATGACTCCTCCCGCCATATTATGATGTTGCCCAAGTTTTGGGCTCGATCCGAACTCAGTAGGTGTGAGAAATTGGACAATTTAAGTTAAATGGCAGTTCGTTCCTAATTGGAGTTGTTGGTGTATTCCGAACTTCTAGCGATTGGATTTCACTCAAAACTCACCAAATGACTCCTCCCACCATATTATGATGTTGCCCAAGTTTTGGGCTCGATCCGAACTCAATAGGTGTGAGAAATTGGACAATTTAAGTTCAATGGCAGTTCGTTCCTAATTGGAGTTGTTGGTGTATTCCGTACTTCTAGCGATTGGATTTCACTCAAAACTTACCAAATGACTCCTCCCACCATATTATGTTGTTGCCCAAGTTTTGGGCTCGATCCGAACTCAATAGGTGTGAGAAATTGGACAAATCAATTTCAACGGCAGTTCGTTCCTAATTGGAGTGGTTGGTGTATTCCTTACTTCTAGCGATTGGATTTCGCTCAAAACTCACTAAATGACTCCTCCCACCATATTATGATATTGCCCAAGTTTTCGTCTCGATCCGAAATCAATAGGTGTTCCAAATTGGACAATTCAAGTTCAACGGCAGTTCGTTCCTAATTCGAGTGCTTGGTGCATTCCATACTTCTAGCGATTGGACTCCACTCAAAACTCACCAAATGACTCCTCCCACCATATTATGATGTTGCCCAAGTTTTGGGCTCGATACGAAATCAATTGGTCTGGGAAATTGGTCAATTCAATTTCAACGACAGTTCGTTCCTAATTGGTGTGGTTGGTGTATTCCATACTTCTAGCGATTGGATTTCACTCAAAACTCACCAAATGACTCCTCCCACCATATTATGATGTTGCCCAAGTTTTGGGCTCGATCCGAAATCAGTAGGTGTGAGAAATTGGACAATTCAAGTTCAACGGCAGTTCGTTCCAAATTGGAGTGGTTGGTGTATTCCATACTTCTAGCGATTGGATTTCACTCAAAACTCACCAAATGACTCCTCCCTCCATATTATGATGTTGCCCAAGTTTTGGGCTCGATCCGAAATCAATAGGTGTGAGAAATTAGACAATTCAAGTTCAACGGCAGTTCATTCCTAATTGGAGTGGTTGGTGTATTCCATACTTCTAGCGATTGGATTTCACTCAAAACTCACCAAATGACTCCTCCCACCATATTATGATGTTGCCCATGTTTGGGGCTCGATCCGAAATCAATAGGTGTTCAAAATTGGACAATTCAAGTTCAACGGCAGTTCGTTCCTAATTGGATTGGTTGGTGTATTCCACACTTCTAGCGATTGGATTTCACTCAAAACTCACCAAAGGACTCCTCCCACCATAATATGATGTTGCCCAAGTTTTGGGCTCGATCCGAAATCAATAGTTGTGAGAAATTGGACAATTCAAGTTCAACGGCAGTTCGTTCCTAATTGGAGTGGTTGGTGTATTCCATACTTCTAGCGATTGGATTTCACTCAAAACTCACCAAATGACTCCTCCCACCATATTATGATGTTGCCCAAGTTTTGGGCTCCATCCGAAATCAATAGGTTTTCGAAATTGGACAATTCAAGTTCAACGGCAGTTCGTTCCTAATTGGAGTGGTTGGTGTATTCCGTACTTCTATCGATTGGATTTCACTCAAAACTAACCAAATGACTCCTCTCACCATATTATAATGTTGCCCAAGTTTTGGGCTCGATCCGAAATCAATAGGTGTGAGAAATTGGACAATTCATATTCAACGGCAGTTCGTTCCTAATTGGAGTGGTTGGTGTATTCCATACTTCTAGCGATTGGATTTCACTCAAAATCACCAAATGACTCCTCCCACCATATTATGATGTTGCCCAAGTTTTGGGCTCGGTCCGAAATCAATTGGTGTGAGAAATTGGACAATTCAAGTTCAATGGCAGTTCGTTCCTAATTCGAGTGGTTGGTGTATTCCATACTTCTAGCGATTGGATTTCACTCAAAACTCACCAAATGACTCCTCCCACCATATTATGATGTTGCCCAAGTTTTGGGCTCGATCCGAAATCAATAGGTGTTCGAAATTGGACAATTCAACTTCAACGGTGGTTCGTTCCTAATTGGAGTGGTTGGTGTATTCCATACTTCTAGCGATTGGATTTCGCTGAAAACTCACCAAATGAATCCTCCCACCATATTATGATGTTGCACAAGTTTGGGGTTCGGTCCGAAATCTATAGGTGTGAGAAATTGAACAATTCAAGTTCAACAACAGTTCGTTCCTAATGGGAGTGGTTGGTGTATTCCGTAATTCTAGCGATTGGATTTCACTCAAACCTCACCAAATGACTCCTCCCACCATATTATGATGTTGCCCAAGTTTGGGGCTCGGTCCGAAATCAATAGCTGTGAGAAATTGGACAATTCAAGTTCAACGGCAGTTCGTTCCTAATTGGAGTGGTTGGTGTATTCCATACTTCTAGCGATTGGATTTCACTCAAAACTCACCAAATGACTCCTCCCACCATATTATGATGTTGCCCAAGTTTTGGGCTCGATCCGAAATCAATAGGTGTGAGAAATTGGACAATTCAAGTTCAACGGCAGTTCGTTCCTAATTGGAGTGGTTGGTGTATTCCATACTTCTAGCGATTGGGTTTCACTCAAAACTCACCAAAGGACGCCTCCCACCATATTATGATGTTGCCCAAGTTTTGGGCTCGATCCGAAAGCAATAGGTGTTCGAAATTGGACAATTCAAGTTCAACGGCAGTTCGTTCCTAATTGCAGTGGTTGGTGTATTCCATACTTCTAGCGATTGGATTTCACTCAAAACTCACCAAATGAATCCTCCCACCATATTATGATGTTGAACAAGTTTGGGGTTCGATCCGAAATCAATTGGTGTGAGAAATTGGACAATTCAAGTTCAACAACAGTTCATTCCTAATGGGAGTGGTTGGTGTATTCCATACTTCTAGCGATTGGATTTCACTCAAAACTCACCAAATGACTCCTCCCACCATATTGTGATGTTGCCCAAGTTTTGGGCTCGATCTGAAATCAATAGGTGTGAGAAATTGGTCATTTCAATTTCAACGGCAGTTCGTTCCTAAATGGAGTGGTTGGTGTATTCCATACTTCTAGCGATTGGATTTCACTCAAAACTCACCAAATGACTCCTCCCACCATATTATGATGTTTCCCATGTTTGGGGGTCGATACGAAATCGATAGGTGTGAGAAATTGGACAATTCAAGTTCAACCGCAGTTCGTTCCTCAATGGGGTGGTCGGTGTATTCCATACTTCTAGCGATTGGATTTCACTCGAAACTCACCAAATGACCCCTCCCACCATATTATGATGTTGCCCAAGTTTTGGGCTTGATCCGAAATCAATAGGTGTTCCAAATTGGTCAATTCAAGTTCAACGGCAGTTCGTTCCTAATTGGAGTGGTTGGTGTATTCCATACTTCTAGCGATTGGATTTCACTCAAAACTCACCCAATGACTCCTCCCACCATATTATGATGTTGCCCAAGTTTTGGGCTCGATCCGAAATCAATAGGTGTGAGAAATTGGACAATTCATGTTCAACGGCAGTTCGTTCCTAGTTGGAGTGGTTGGTGTATTCCATACTTCTAGCGATTGGATTTCACTCAAAACTCACCAAATGACTCCTCCCACCATATTATGATGTTGCCCAAAATTTGGGCTCGATCCGAAATCAATAGGTGTGAGAAATTGGACAATTCAATTTCAAAGGCAGTTCGTTCCTAATTGGAGTGGTTGGTGTATTCCATACTTCTAGCGATTGGATTTCACTCAAAACTCACTAAACGACTCCTCCCACCATATTATCATGTTGCCCAAGTTTGGGGCTCGATCCGAAATCACTAGGTGTGAGAAATTGGACAATTCAAGTTCAACGGCAATTCGTTCCTAATTGGAGTGGTTCGTGTATTCCACACTTCTAGCAATTGGATTGCACTCAAAACTCACCAAACGACTCCTCCCACCATATTATGATGTTGTCCAAGTTTTGGGCTCGATCCGAAATCAATAGGTGTTCGAAATTGGACAATTCAAGTTCAACGGCAGTTCGTTTCTAATTGGAGTGGTTGGAGTATTCCATACTTCTAGCGATTGGATTTCACTCAAAACTCACCAAATGACCCTCCCACCATATTATGATGTTGCCCAAGTTTTGGGTTCGATCCGAAATCAATAGGTGTGAGAAATTGGACAATTCAAGTTCAACGGCAGTTCATTTCTAATTGGAGTGGTTGGAGTATTCCATACTTCTAGCGATTGGATTTCACTCAAAACTCACCAAATGACTCCCACCATATTATGATGTTGCCCAAGTTTTGGGCGCTCGATCCGAAATTAATAGGTGTTCCAAATTGGACAGTTCAAGATCAACTGCAGTTCGCTCCTAATTGGAGTGGTTGGTGTATTCCATACTTCTAGCGATTGTATTTCACTCAAAACTCACCAAATGACTCCTCCCACCATATTATGATGTTGCCCAAGTTTTGGGCTCGATCCGAAATCAATAGGTGTTCTAAATTGGACATTTCAAGTTCAACGGCAGTTCGTTCCTAATTGGAGTGGTTGGTGTATTCCATACTTCTAGCGATTGGATTTCACTCAAAACGTACCAAATGACTCCCCCCACCATATTACGATGTTGCCCAAGTTTGGGGCTCGATCCGAAATCAATAGGTGTGAGAAATTGGACAATTCAAGTTCAACAGCAGTTCGTTCCTAATTGGAGTGGTTGGTGTATTCCATACTTCCAGCGATTTGATTTCACTCAAAACTCACCAAAGGACTCCTCCCACCATATTATGATGTTGCCGAAGTTTTGGGCTCGATCCGAAATCAATAAGTGTTCGAAATTGGACAATTCAAGTTCAACGGCAGTTCGTTCCTAATTGGAGTGGTTGCTGTATTCCGTACTTCTAGCGATTGGATTTCACTCAAAACTAACCAAATGACTCCTCCCACCATATTATGATGTTGCCCAAGTTTTGGGCTCGATCCGAAATCAATAGGTGTGAGAAATTGGACAATTCAAGATCAACGGCAGTTCGTTCCTAATTGGAGTGGTTGGTGTATTCCATACTTCTAGCGATTGTATTTCACTAAAAACTCACCAAATGACTCCTCCCACCATATTATGATGTTGCCCAAGTTTTGGGCTCGGTCCGAAATCAATTGGTGTGAGAAATTGGACAATTCAAGTTCAATGGCAGTTCGTTCCTAATTCGAGTGGTTGGTGTATTCCATACTTCTAGCGATTGGATTTCACTCAAAACTCACCAAATGACTCCTCCCACCATATTATGATGTTGCCCAAGTTTTGGGCTCGATCCGAAATCAATAGGTGTTCGAAATTGGACAATTCAACTTCAACGGTGGTTCGTTCCTAATTGGAGTGGTTGGTGTATTCCATACTTCTAGCGATTGGATTTCACTCAAAACGCACCAAATGACTCCTCCCACCATATTATGTTGTTGCCCAAGTTTGGGGCTCGATCCGAAATCAATAGGTGTGAGAAATTGGACAATTCAAGTTCAACGGCAGTTCGTTCCTAATTCGAGTGGTTGGTGTATTACATACTTCGAGCGATTGGATTTTACTGAAAACTCACCAAATGACTCCTCCCATGATATTATGATGTTGCCCAAGTTTTGGGCTCGATCCGAAATCAATAGGTGTTCCAAATTGGACAATTCAAGTTCAACGGCAGTTCGTTCCTAATTGGAGTGGTTGGTGTATTCCATACTTCTAGCGATTTGATTTCACTCAAAACTCACCAAATGACTCCTCCCACCATATTACGTTGTTGCCCAAGTTTGGGGCTCGATCCGAAATCACTAGGTGTGAGAAATTGGACAATTCAAGTTCAACGGCAGTTCGTTCCTAATTGGAGTGGTTGGTGTATTCCATACTTCTAGCGATTGGATTTCACTCAAAACTCACCAAATGACTCCTCCCACCATATTATGATGTTGCCCAAAATTTGGGCTCGATCCGAAATCAATAGGTGTGAGAAATTGGACAATTCAATTTCAAAGGCAGTTCGTTCCTAATTGGAGTGGTGGTGTATTCCATACTTCTAGCGATTGGATTTCACTCAAAACTCACCCAATGACTCCTCCCACCATATTATAATGTTGCCCAAGTTTTGGGCTCGATCCGAAATCAATTGGTGTGAGAAATTGGACAATTCAAGTTCAACGGCAGTTCGTTAGTAATTGGAGTGGTTGGTGTATTCTATACTTCTAGCGATTGGATTTCACTCAAAACTCACCAAATGACAACTCCCACCAGATTATGATGTTTTCCAAGTTTTGGGCTCGATCCGAAATCAATAGGTGTTCCAAATTGGACAATTCAAGTTCAACGGCAATTTGTTCCTAATTGGAGTGGTTGGTGTATTCCATACTTCTAGCGATTGGATTTCACACAAAACTCACCAAATGACTCCTCCCACCATATTATGATGTTGCTCAAGTTTTGGGCTCAATCCGAAATCAATAGGTGTGAGAAATTGGACAATTCAAGTTCAACGGCAGTTCGTTCCTAATTGGAGTGGTTGGTGTATTCCATACTTCTAGCGATTGGATTTCACTCAAAACTCACCAAATGACTCCTCCCACCATAATATGATGTTGCCCAAGTTCTGGTCTCGATCCGAAATCAATAGGTGTGATAAATTGGACAATTCAAGTTCAACGGCAGTTCGTTCCTAATTGGGGTGGTTGGTGTATTCCATACTTCTAGCGATTGGATTTCACTCAAAACTCACCAAATGACTCCTCCCACCATACTATAACGTTGCCCAAGTTTTGGGCACGATCCGAAATCAATAGGTGTTCCAAATTGGACAATTCAAGTTCAGCGGCAGTTCGTTCCTAATTGGAGTGGTTGGTGTATTCCATACTTCTAGCGATTGGATTTCACTCAAAACTCACAAATGACTACTCCCACCATATTATGATGTTGCCCAAGTTTTGGGCTCGATCCGAAATCAATAGGTGTGAGAAATTGGACAATTCAAGTTCAACGGGAGTTCGTTCCTAATTGGAGTGGTTGGTGTATTCCATACTTCTAGCGATTGGATTTCACTCAAAACTCACCAAATGACTCCTCCCACCATATTATGATGTTGCCCAAGTTTGGGGCTCGATCCGAAATCATTAAGTGTGAGAAATTGGACAATTCAAGTTCAACGGCAGTTCGTTCCTAATTGGAGTGGTTGGTGTATTCCATACTTCTATTGATTGGATTTCACTCAAAACTCACCGAATGACTCCTTCCACCATATTATGACGTTGCCCAAGTTTTGGGCTCGATCCGAAATCAATAGGTGTGAGAAATTGGACAATTCAATTTCAAAGGCAGTTCGTTCCTAATTGGAGTGGTGGTGTATTCCATACTTCTAGCGATTGGATTTCACTCAAAACTCACCCAATGACTCCTCCCACCATATTATAATGTTGCCCAAGTTTTGGGCTCGATCCGAAATCAATTGGTGTGAGAAATTGGACAATTCAAGTTCAACGGCAGTTCGTTAGTAATTGGAGTGGTTGGTGTATTCTATACTTCTAGCGATTGGATTTCACTCAAAACTCACCAAATGACAACTCCCACCAGATTATGATGTTTTCCAAGTTTTGGGCTCGATCCGAAATCAATAGGTGTTCCAAATTGGACAATTCAAGTTCAACGGCAATTTGTTCCTAATTGGAGTGGTTGGTGTATTCCATACTTCTAGCGATTGGATTTCACACAAAACTCACCAAATGACTCCTCCCACCATATTATGATGTTGCTCAAGTTTTGGGCTCAATCCGAAATCAATAGGTGTGAGAAATTGGACAATTCAAGTTCAACGGCAGTTCGTTCCTAATTGGAGTGGTTGGTGTATTCCATACTTCTAGCGATTGGATTTCACTCAAAACTCACCAAATGACTCCTCCCACCATAATATGATGTTGCCCAAGTTCTGGTCTCGATCCGAAATCAATAGGTGTGATAAATTGGACAATTCAAGTTCAACGGCAGTTCGTTCCTAATTGGGGTGGTTGGTGTATTCCATACTTCTAGCGATTGGATTTCACTCAAAACTCACCAAATGACTCCTCCCACCATACTATAACGTTGCCCAAGTTTTGGGCACGATCCGAAATCAATAGGTGTTCCAAATTGGACAATTCAAGTTCAGCGGCAGTTCGTTCCTAATTGGAGTGGTTGGTGTATTCCATACTTCTAGCGATTGGATTTCACTCAAAACTCACAAATGACTACTCCCACCATATTATGATGTTGCCCAAGTTTTGGGCTCGATCCGAAATCAATAGGTGTGAGAAATTGGACAATTCAAGTTCAACGGGAGTTCGTTCCTAATTGGAGTGGTTGGTGTATTCCATACTTCTAGCGATTGGATTTCACTCAAAACTCACCAAATGACTCCTCCCACCATATTATGATGTTGCCCAAGTTTGGGGCTCGATCCGAAATCATTAAGTGTGAGAAATTGGACAATTCAAGTTCAACGGCAGTTCGTTCCTAATTGGAGTGGTTGGTGTATTCCATACTTCTATTGATTGGATTTCACTCAAAACTCACCGAATGACTCCTTCCACCATATTATGACGTTGCCCAAGTTTTGGGCTCGATCCGAAATCAATAGGTGTGAGAAGTTGGACAATTCAAGTTCAACGGCAGTTCGTTCCTAATTGGAGTGGTTGGTGTATTCCATACTTCTAGCGATTGGATTTCACTCAAAACTCACCAAATGACTCCTCCCACCATATTATGATGTTGCCCAAGTTTTGGGCTCGATCCGAAATCAATTGGTGTTCCAAATTGGACAATTCATGTTCAACGGCAGTTCGTTCCTAATTGGAGTGGTTGGTGTATTCCATACTTCTAGCGATTGGATTTCATTCAAAACTCACCAAATGACTCCACGAATCATATTATTATGTTGCCCAAGTTTTGGGCTTGATCCGAAATCAATAGGTGTTCCAAATTGGACAATTCAAGTTTAACGGCAGTTCGTTCCTAATTGGAGTGGTAAGTGTATTCCATACTTCTAGCGATTGGATTTCACTCAAAACTCACCAAATGACTCCTCCCACCATATTATGATGTTGCCCAAGTTTTGGGCCCGATCCGAAATCCATAGGTGTTCCAAATTGGACAATTCAAGTTCAACGGCAGTTCGTTCCTAATTGGACTGGTTCGTGTATTCCATACTTCTAGCGATTGGATTTCACTCAAAACCCACCAAATGACTCCTCCCACCATATTATGATGTTGCCCAAGTTTTGGGCTCGATCCGAAATCAATAGGTGTTCCAAATTGGACAATTCAGGTTCAACGGTAGTTCGTCCCTAATTGGAGTGGTTGGTGTATTCCATACTTCTAGCGATTGGATTTCACTCAAAACTCACCAAACGACTCCTCCCACCATATTATGATGTTGCCCAAGTTCTGGTCTCGATCCGAAATCAATAGGTGTGATAAATTGGACAATTCAAGTTCAACGGCAGTTCGTTCCTAATTGGAGTGGTTGGTGTATTCCATACTTCTAGTGATTGGATTTCACTCAAAACTCACTAAATGACTCCTCCCACCATATTATGATGTTACCCAAGTTCTGGTCTCGATCCGAAATCAATAGGTGTTTCAAATTGGACAATTCAAGTTCAACGGCAGTTCGTTCCTAATTGGAGTGGTTGCTGTATTCCATACTTCTAGCGATTGGATTTCCCTCAAAACTCACCAAATAACTCCTCCCACCATATTATGATGTTGCCCAAGTTTTGGGCTCGATCCGAAATCAATAGGTATTCCAAATTGGACAATTCAAGTTCAACGGTAGTTCGTTCCTAATTGGAGTGGTGGTGTATTCCATACTTCTAGCGATTGGATTTCACTCAAAACTCACCCAATGACTCCTCCCACCATATTATAATGTTGCCCAAGTTTTGGGCTCGATCCGAAATCAATTGGTGTGAGAAATTGGACAATTCAAGTTCAACGGCAGTTCGTTAGTAATTGGAGTGGTTGGTGTATTCTATACTTCTAGCGATTGGATTTCACTCAAAACTCACCAAATGACAACTCCCACCAGATTATGATGTTTTCCAAGTTTTGGGCTCGATCCGAAATCAATAGGTGTTCCAAATTGGACAATTCAAGTTCAACGGCAATTTGTTCCTAATTGGAGTGGTTGGTGTATTCCATACTTCTAGCGATTGGATTTCACACAAAACTCACCAAATGACTCCTCCCACCATATTATGATGTTGCTCAAGTTTTGGGCTCAATCCGAAATCAATAGGTGTGAGAAATTGGACAATTCAAGTTCAATGGCAGTTCGTTCCTAATTGGAGTGGTTGGTGTATTCCACACTTCTAGCAATTGGATTTCACTCAAAACTCACCAAATGACTCCTCCCACAGTATTATGATGTTGCACAGGTTTGGGGTTTGATCCGAAATCAATAGGTGTGGGAAATTGGACAATTCAAGTTCAACTGCAGTTCGTTCCTAATTGGAGTGGTTGGTGTATTCCATACTTCTAGCGATTGGATTTCACTCAAAACTCACCAAATGACTCCTCCCACCGTATTATGATGTTGCACAAATTTGGGGCTCCATCCGAAATCAATAGGTGTGAGAAATTGGACAATTCAAGTTCAACGGTAGTTCGTTCCTAATTGGAGTGGTTGGTGTATTCCATACTTCTAGCGATTGGATTTCACTCAAAACTCACCACATGACTCCTGTTGTTAATAATATGTTAACTCGCAATTGTACGGGGCAATTAGTAGTATTGCAAGACAAGTACGAGGTCGTACCCACGAAGACTGAGAAGTTCAAATTAGTTATGTACTTTAGATTACCAAATTCAAGAAGTTAGGAAGTTAAATCTAAAACAGAATTTAAAGCAAGAGTGAGTTTGAAAACAAATGCAGCAAGATTAAAATGAACTTTGAAGTGAGAATGCTTGTGATTATAGAAAGAAATGAACAAACTGAAATTGCAACGGAAAGCAAGTAAACAAAAGTAACAAAGGGTGGTTTTGAAAGTTAAAACACAGGTTTGGAGACTAGGGCATTCGATTCACCATAACACTTCAATTCTGGGTTATAAAGATTCAAGTAACAAGTCTAATTCAGATTCAAAGATTGATTCTAGCTAAAGTATGATTAGGCCATGGTGTTTGGTCCTAACCTTGTGTTCCTAATTCCCTAATTTGATCATTTGTTGTCTAACCTAAAATTAAGCATTAGGAACCCATTAAGCATAGAAGAACATTTTAAACAACCAAGTATGTATCTAATCCCTGTTGTCGAATGTCCATACATACTCTTCCTATTCATAGTTCAATTCGAATTAAAGCATGGTGTATACTCTTAATTCAAACCAAGATAGTTAACAAACAAGTTCTAATGGTGATCAATCATTCAAACAAGCATGTTAACTTATAAGCATAATGAATAAGAACATGAATCATGAATCAAACTTGAAACTCCAAACTTATAAACCCAGAATATTCATGTTAGGTTACATCGAAGCCCTAGTTATGGATTTAGCTACTCATAATGGAAAAGAGACTTGAACAGAAATGAGAAAACATAATGAATGCAATAAGAGTAGAAAAACCCTTTTTCTGAAGTTCTTGTGGTGTCCAAGGCTTCTCCAAGTGCTTCTCCACTTCTAATGCTTCTCCAAGAGCTTCCCCACTTCTAGAAAGATGTATGAAGGATATGGAGGTGATTTGGGATGAGTTTGAGTGAGTGGTGATGGCTAAGGAAGATGAAATTCGTAGGGAAATGGAAGAGAAGTTTGCAGGAGTTGTTTTGGTGATTGTTGGAGTGTTTGGGATTGTGAGAGTGTTTGAGGATGGTTGGAGTGAATTGTGGGGGTTGTGAATCTCAGGATTTTTTGTGTCTTGAATGTGGAATGGATGTGGTATTTATAGGGAGAGGGGAGTGATAAATCTGAATTCAATATGGCTAATGCATACAACACTTGCATTATAAAAGATGAATTGGTTGATGCACTTCACTAATGCATACAACACTTGCATTATAAAATCTGAATTGGTTGATGCACTTCAGCAATAAATCCCACCAGCAGCCCTAGCTCATCTTCATGTCACCATGACCAAGCTTCCAACCAGCTACAATAGCTCATGCCTAGCTCACCATGACCAAGCTTCCAACCAGCTCATCCTGAGGTCAGCATGACCAGAAACTTCAAGGGCTTACAACTTGGGCTAGGCTGAATCAAATGAAGACTTTAAGATGTCCATTGTGAAGTTCAGAATGTGTATGATGCAACCACACAAGTATTGGCCCAATCCAAGCTCGGAGGAGGAAGTTAAGGCCGAAACAAATTGCTAACTCAGTTTGCTCGCTGACAAAATCCATCCTGAGCATGGTTCTGTGTTTGCTAGGTGACGGACTCCAGATTTATCCAATGGGGCTGAATTTTGGATATGTTATAGTACACACCCATTGGAACAACTTTCATGAAGAATGTTGCCTCATCCGAGCTATGTAGGTTGCTGAAACAAAGCTTGCAATATGACCTACGGAACTGGACTGGCAGGGGGCTGTAGCCGAAATGAGTTTGTCTTTAAGCTCTTCTTCTCTTCATCCAAATTAGGCCTTAACATGCATGAATTGCATGAATTATGCTCTCTTGCTCTTTTGGCCTACAAAACACATAAAGGGAGGCAAATAACTCAAAATTATAAGAAACTAAGCAAAAGAAGTAAGTAAATTGGGCATGTATATGTATGAAATTATGAGCTTAACACACCCCCAAACTTAGATTTTGCTAGTCCTCGAGCAAAACAAAAGAGAAACAAAGATAAAAACAAAACAAGAAGTTAACTAGACCACTTTCGTAGGTAACTCGATTGCATTGAGCGTATGCAACAAGCCTTTAAACCTCTAGGCATCCCTAGTAGGAGGAGTTGTGTCTCCTGAGGGTTTAACAGATACAATACCCACAAACGTTTTTCTAACTCTACAAAACAAAATGGTTAGAAAAACAACTTTGAAATCAACTAATGAAAATGAAAGAAAGTTTTAGTCATACCTTCAACACCATAGAGTTGCCAAGATAGGTCATCAATCAGTGTGTACAAGTGGAAGCTATAGCTCAAAGGCACACAGTTTCAAAGCAAGCACACTCAAACCTTGAATAGAGAACATGCTTCGACTCTAATTCTCACAGATAACACTCAATCACTCAGAACCTATGTTTTAATTCTCTCAAGAAAGCATAAGTGAGTGTATGAAATAGAAGCACAAATTTGGTTAGATCTCATGAAAGGAATTAAATACTAAGAATAGAGATACACACATACTTACCAGCACCCATGAATACATCCTCAAAGATCAGCTAGGTCTTTCACAATGTTGTAATGAAAGGCTAAGGTTTAGGGGAAATGGAAGAATTGGAAGGAAAAACAAATAACTTAAGAACATACCAAGGTTGCATGCTTCATTAATCTGCAAGGCATCATTGATTTAGATTGGCATGGCAGCAAACTTCATGGTATCACCTGGCATGGACTTTATTTTTCACACTTAGATCAAATCGAAACACTTTCATCTTCGTTGATTTGATCTGCATCTTCATTAACTTCATTGCACAGATTCACACCAAATTTCATTTAGGTACACGGCAGCAACTTCCTTGCATCAAACTTTATCTTGGCACACCTTGGTATATTTCTAAGTTATAGGGTATGGCTACAAGAGGTTAAGTATCTCAGATTGAGATACAAAGGTAGGGAAAATGATGAGGGTGATAAAAGAAAAGGCTTTGAGTGTTTGGCTTCAAGAGGGCTAATGGAACACACATATGGGTAGGGTGAAAAGAAAGCATATAGAATGGTTATACACACATAGCCTAGCATCACTTCAATGAGTTCATTCATGAATGAGAGCAAGCATATGATATCTGCAAAAGAGAATCATCCTTAGTATTCGATCAAAATGAAATGATGAGATCAATTAGAGTGAATTGAAGAAAATAAGTATGGATGAGAAATAGAACACTTTAAACCCTCTCAAGAAAGCAATTAGGCTCGATATAGCTCACTAGGGTAGTCTCCACTATTTTCCTTCAAGAATTTGAGCATGGTACTTTAGCCACCAGAATTCTAAGAGCCAAAGCTTTGTGAAGTGCAAAATTCTGATATGAAAACCTCAATGGCAGCTCCATAGCATCGATTGTATGACATTTAGAAAAAAAAAAATTAGTGACAAATGAACGAAAATTGAAACACAAATGAATGAAATTGGAAAACCTTCCCCCCAGACCTGAATTAAACATTGTCCTCAATGTGAAAGCATACAAAAGATGATTGAGAACAAACAAATGATAAGGGAAAAGTTAGAAGAAGGTTTAGGAAAAATTAAAAAAAAAAAAAAAAATGAATATATAAGCAACTCATGGATGACCAGTTAAGGGCCTCAGAAAACACAGCCAGGGGATCCGGGAAGGTTGGAGGGGTCACAATGGTCCCGCTTAAAACCCAAACTTCTTAGACACCGAAGGTGTCGCCTAAAGAACTCCTAGACACTGTATTGACGGAGGTGCTCACTGGGGTTACCAAAAGTTAGCTTATATGATTTTTATTTTTTTTAAATTTTTTTTTAATTTTTATATTTATTTATTTATAAAAAGGAACAGAAACTTAAAAATAAAAACAAAACAAGTAAAGAGAAAGGATTGAAATGCTTCCCCTTGATGCGATTAGGTCGATTGCTACCAAGCACCTTCTTCTTGAACACATGGGTTGCCTCCCAAGAAGCGCCTTAGTTACTGTCTTGGCAAGACATTGTGCAATCAGCTAAGCAAAAGAAGTAAGTAAATTGGGCATGTATATGTATGAAATTATGAGCTTAACAACTCCTCCCACCATATTATGATGTTGCCCAAATTTTGGGCTCGATCCGAACTCAATAGGTGTGAGAAATTGGACAATTTAAGTTCAACGGCAGTTCATTCCTAATTGGAGTGGTTGGTGTATTCCATACTTCTAGCGATTGGATTGCACTCAAAACTCACCAAATGACTCCTCCCACCATATTATGATGTTGCCCAAGTTTGGGGCTCGATCCGAAATCAATAGGTGTGAGAAATTGGACAATTCAAGTTCAACGGCAGTTCATTCCTAATTGTAGTGGTTGGTGTATTCCATACTTCTAGCGATTGGATTTCACTCAAAACTCACCAAATGACTCCTCCCACCATACTATGATTTTGCCCAAGTTTTGGGCTCGATCCGAAATGAATACGTGTTCCAAATTGGACAATTCAAGTTCAACGGCAGTTCGTTCCTAATTGGAGTGGTTGGTGTATTCCATGCTTCTAGCTATTGGATTTCACTCAAAACTCTCCAAATGACTCCTCCCACCATATTATGATGTTGCCCAAGTTTTGGGTTCGATCCGAACTCAATAGGTGTGAGAAATTGGACAATTCAAGTTCAACGGCAGTTCGTTCCTAATTGGAGTGGTTGGTGTATTCCGTACGTCTAGCGATTGGATTTCACTCAAAACTCACCAAATGACTCCTCCCACCATATTATGATGTTGCCCAAGTTTTGGGCTCGATCCGAAATCAATAGTGTGAGAAATTGGACAATTCAAGTTCAACGGCAGTTCGTTCCTAATTGGAGTGGTTGGTGTATTCCACACTTCTAGCGATTGGATTTCACTCAAAACTCACCAAATGACTCCTCCCACCATATTATGATGTTGCCCAAGTTTTGGGCTCGATCCGAAATCAATAGGTGTGAGAAATTGGACAATTCAAGTTCAACGGCAGTTCGTTCCTAATTGGAGTGGTTGGTATATTCCACACTTCTAGCGATTGGATTTCACTCAAAACTCACCAAATGACTCCTCCCACCATATTATGATGTTGCCCAAGTTTGGGGATCGATCCGAAATCAATAGGTGTGAGAAATTGGACAATTCAAGTTCAACGGCAGTTCGTTCCTAATTGGAGTGGTTGGAGTATTCCATACTTCTAGCAATTGGATTTCACTCAAAACTCACCAAATGACTCCTCCCACCATATTATGATGTTGCACAAGTTTGGGGTTCCATCCGGAATCAATAGGTGTGAGAAATTGGACAGTTCAGGTTCATCGGCAGTTCGTTCCTAATTGGAGTGGTTGGTGTATTCCACACTTCTAGTAATTGGATTTCACTCAAAACTCACCAAATGACTCCTCCCACCATATTATGATGTTGCCCAAGTTTGGGGCTCGATCCGAAATCAATAGGTGTGAGAAATTGGACAATTCATGTTCAACGGCAGTTCTTTCCTAATTGGAGTGGTTGGTGTATTCCATACTTCTAGCGATTGGATTTCACTCAAAACTCACTAAATGACTCCTCCCACCATATTATGTTGTTGACCAAGTTTGGGGCTCGATCCGAAATCAATAGGTGTTCCAAATTAGACAATTCAAGTTCAACGGCAGTTCGTTCCTAATTGGAGTGGTTGGTGTATTCCATACTTCTAGCGATTGGATTTCACTCAAAACTCACCAAATGACTCCTCCCACCATATTACGACGTTGCCCAAGTTTTAGGCTCGATCCGAACTCAATAGGTGTTCCAATTTGGACAATTTAAGTTCTACGGCAGTTCGTACCTAATTGGAGTTGTTGGTGTATTCCATACTTCTAGCGATTGGATTTCACTCAAAACTCACCAAATGACTCCTCCCACCATATTGTGATGTTGCCCAAGTTTTGGGTTCGATCCGAAATCAATAGGTGTTCCAAATTGGACAATTCAAGTTCAACGGCAGTTCGTTCCTAATTGGAGTGGTTGGTGTATTCCATACTTCTAGCGATTGGATTTCACTCAAAACTCTCCAAATGACTCCTCCCACCATATTATGATGTTGCCCAAGTTTTGGGCTCGATCCGAAATCAATAGGTGTGAGAAATTGGACAATTCAAGTTCAACGGCAGTTCGTTCCTAATTGGAGTGGTTGGTATATTCCACACTTCTAGCGATTGGATTTCACTCAAAACTCACCAAATGACTCCTCCCACCATATTGTGATGTTGCCCAAGTTTTGGGTTCGATCCGAAATCAATAGGTGTTCCAAATTGTACAATTCAAGTTCAACGGCAGTTCGTTCCTAATTGGAGTGGTTGGTTTATTCCATACTTCTACCGATTGGATTTCAATCAAAACTCACCTAATGACTCCTCCCACCATATTATGATGTTGCCCAAGTTTTGGGCACGATCCGAACTCAATAGGTGTGAGAAATTGGACAATTTAAGTTCAATGGCAGTTCGTTCCTAATTGGAGTTGTTGGTGTATTCCGTACTTCTAGCGATTGGATTTCACTCAAAACTCCCCAAATGACTCCTCCCACCATATTATGATGTTGCCCAAGTTTGGGGCTCGATCCGAAATCAATAGGTGTGAGAAATTGGACAATTCAAGTTCAACGGCAGTTCGTTCCTAATTGGAGTGGTTGGTGTATTCCATACTTCTAGCGATTGGATTTCACTCAAAACTCACCAAATGACTCCTCCCACCGTATTATGATTTTGCCCAAGTTTTGGGCTCGATCCGAAATGAATACGTGTTCCAAATTGGACAATTCAAGTTCAACGGCAGTTCGTTCCTAATTGGAGTGGTTGGGGTATTCCATGCTTCTAGCTATTGGATTTCACTCAAAACTCTCCAAATGACTCCTCCCACCATATTATGATGTTGCCCAAGTTTTGGGTTCGATCCGAACTCAATAGGTGTGAGAAATTGGACAATTCAAGTTCAACGGCAGTTCGTTCCTAATTGGAGTGGTTGGTGTATTCCGTACGTCTAGCGATTGGATTTCACTCAAAACTCACCAAATGACTCCTGCCACCATATTATGATGTTGCCCAAGTTTTGGGCTCGATCCGAAATCAATAGGTGTGAGAAATTGGACAATTCAAGTTCAACGGCAGTTCGTTCCTAATTGGAGTGGTTGGTGTATTCCACACTTCTAGCGATTGGATTTCACTAAAAACTCACCAAATGACTCCTCCCACCATATTATGATGTTGCCCAAGTTTGAGGCTCGATCCGAAATCAATAGGTGTGAGAAATTGGACAATTCAAGTTCAACGGCAGTTCGTTCCTAATTGGAGTGGTTGGAGTATTCCATACTTCTAGCAATTGGATTTCACTCAAAACTCAACAAATGACTCCTCCCACCATATTATGATGTTGCACAAGTTTGGGGTTCCATCCGGAATCAATAGGTGTGAGAAATTGGACAGTTCAGGTTCAACGGCATTTCGTTCCTAATTGGAGTGGTTGGTGTATTCCACACTTCTAGCAATTGGATTTCACTCAAAACTCACCAAATGACTACCCCCACCATATTATGATGTTGCCCAAGTTTGGGGCTCGATCCGAAATCAATAGGTGTGAGAAATTGGACAATTCATGTTCAACGGCAGTTCTTTCCTAATTGGAGTGGTTGGTGTATTCCATACTTCTAGCAATTGGATTTCACTCAAAACTCACTAAATGAATCCTCCCACCATATTATGTTGTTGCCCAAGTTTGGGGCTCGATCCGAAATCAATAGGTGTTCCAAATTAGACAATTCAAGTTCAACGGCAGTTCGTTCCTAATTGGAGTGGTTGGTGTATTCCATACTTCTAGCGATTGGATTTCATTCAAAACTCACCAAATGACTCCTCCCACCATATTACGATGTTGCCCAAGTTTTGGGCTCGATCCGAAATCAATAGGTGTGAGAAATTGAACAATTCAAGTTCAACGGCAGTTCGTTCCTAATTGGAGTGGTTGGTGTATTCCATACTTCTAGCGATTGAATTTCACTCAAAACTCACCAAACGAGTCCACCCACCATATTACGATGTTGCCCAAGTTTTGGTCGCGATCCGAAATCAATAGGTGTTCCAAATTGGACAATTCAAGTTGAACGGCAGTTTGTTCCTCATTGGAGTGGTTGGTGTATTCCATACTTCTAGCGGTTGGATTTCACTCAAAACTCACCAAATCACTCCTCCCACCATATTATGATGTTGCCCAAGTTTTGGGCTCGACCCGAAATCAATAGGTGTGAGAAATTGAACAATTCAAGTTCAACGGCAGTTCGTTCCTAATTGGAGTGGTTGGTGTATTCCATACTTCTAGCGATTGAATTTCACTCAAAACTCACCAAACGAGTCCTCCCACCATATTACGATGTTGCCCAAGTTTTGGTCGCGATCCGAAATCAATAGGTGTTCCAAATTGGACAATTCAAGTTCAACGGCAGTTCATTCCTAATTGGAGTGGTTGTTGTATTCCATACTTCTAGTGATTGTATTTCACTCAAAACTCACCAAATGACTCCCCCCACCATATTATGATGTTGACCAAGTTTTGGGCTCGATCCGAAATCAATAGGTGTTCCAAATTGGACAATTCAAGTTCAACGGCAGTTCGTTCCTAATTGGAGTGGTTGGTGTATTCCATACTTCTAGCGATTGGATTTCACTCAAAACTCACCAAATGACTCCTCCCACCATATTATGATGTTGCCCAAGTTTTGGGCTCGATACGAAATCAATAGGTGTGAGAAATTGGACAATTCAAGTTCAACGGCAGTTCGTTCCTAATTGGAGTGGTTGGTGTATTCCACACTTCTAGCGATTGGATTTCACTCAAAACTCACCAAATGACTCCTCCCACCATATTATGATGTTGCACAAGTTTGGGGTTCCATCCGGAATCAATAGGTGTGAGAAATTGGACAATTCAAGTTCAACGGCAGTTCGTTCCGAATTGGAGTGGTTGGTGTATTCCATACTTCTAGCGATTGTATTTCACTCAAAACTCACCAAATGACTCCTCCCACCTTATTAGGATGTTGCCCAAGTTTTGGGCTCGATCCGAACACAATAGGTGTGAGAAATTGGACAATTTAAGTTCAACGGCAGTTCGTTCCTAATTGGAGTTGTTGGTGTATTCCATACTTCTAGCGATTGGATTTCACTCAAAACTCACCAAATGACTCCTCCCACCATATTATGATGTTGCACAAGTTTGGGGTTCCATCCGAAATCAATAGGTGTGAGAAATTGGACAATTCAAGTTCAACGGCAGTTCGTTCCGAATCGGAGTGGTTGGTGTATTCCATACTTCTAGCGATTGTATTTCACTCAAAACTCACCAAATGACTCCTCCCACCTTATTAGGATGTTGCCCAAGTTTTGGGCTCGATCCGAAATCAATAGGTGTGAGAAATTGAACAATTCAAGTTCAACGGCAGTTCGTTCCTAATTGGAGTGGTTGGTGTATTCCATACTTCTAGCGATTGGATTTCACTCAAAACTCACCAAATGAGTCCTCCCACCTTATTACGATGTTGCCCAAGTTTTGGGCTCGATTCGAAATCAATAGGTGTTCCAAATTGGACAATTCAAGTTCAACGGCAGTTCGTTCCTAATTGGAGTGGTTGGTGTATTCCATACTTCTCGCGATTGGATTTCACTTAAAAGTCACCAAATGACTCCTCCCACCACATTATGATGTTGCCCAAGTTTTGGGCTCGATCCGAAATCAATAGGTGTTCGAAATTGGACAACTCAAGTTCAACGGCAGTTCATTCCTAATTGGAGTGGTTGGTGTATTCCATACTTCTAGCGATTGGATTTCACTCAAAACTCACCAAATGACTCCTCCCACCATATTATGATGTTGCCCAAGTTTTGGGCTCGATCCGAAATCAATAGGTGTGAGAAATTGGACAATTCAAGTTCAACGGCAGTTCGTTCCTAATTGGAGTGGTTGGTGTATTCCATACTTCTAGCGATCGGATTTCACTCAAAACTCACCAAATGACTCCTCCCACCATATTATGATGTTGCCCAAGTTTTGGGCTCGATCCGAAATCAATAGGTGTTCCAAATTGGACAATTCAAGTTCAACGGCAGTTCGTTCCTAATTGGAGTGGTTGGTGTATTCCATACTTCTAGCGATTGGATTTCACTCAAAACTCACCAAATGACTCCTCCCACCATATTATGATGTTGCCCAAGTTTTGGGCTCGATCCGAACACAATAGGTGTGAGAAATTGTACAATTTAAGTTCAACGGCAGTTCGTTCCTAATTGGAGTTGTTGGTGTATTCCATACTTCTAGCGTTTGGATTTCACTCAAAACTCACCAAATGACTCCTCCACCATATTGTGATGTTGCCCAAGTTTTGGGTTCGATCCGAAATCAATAGGTGTTCCAAATTGGACAATTCAAGTTCAACGGCAGTTTGTTCCTCATTGGAGTGGTTGGTGTATTCCATACTTCTAGCGGTTGGATTTCACTCAAAACTCACCAAATCACTCCTCCCACCATATTATGATGTTGCCCAAGTTTTGGGCTCGACCCGAAATCAATAGGTGCGAGAAATTGAACAATTCAAGTTCAACGGCAGTTCGTTCCTAATTGGAGTGGTTGGTGTATTCCATACTTCTAGCGTTTGGATTTCACTCAAAACTCACCAAATGACTCCTCCACCATATTGTGATGTTGCCTAAGTTTTGGGTTCGATCCGAAATCAATAGGTGTTCCAAATTGGACAATTCAAGTTCAACGGCAGTTTGTTCCTCATTGGAGTGGTTGGTGTATTCCATACTTCTAGCGGTTGGATTTCACTCAAAACTCACCAAATCACTCCTCCCACCATATTACGATGTTGCCCAAGTTTTGGGCTCGATTCGAAATCAATAGGTGTTCCAAATTGGACAATTCAAGTTCAACGGCAGTTCGTTCCTAATTGGAGTGGTTGGTGTATTCCATACTTCTCGCGATTGGATTTCACTTAAAACTCACCAAATGACTCCTCCCACCACATTATGATGTTGCCCAAGTTTTGGGCTCGATCCGAAATCAATAGGTGTTCCAAATTGGACAACTCAAGTTCAACGGCAGTTCGTTCCTAATTGGAGTGGTTGGTGTATTCCATACTTCTAGCGATTGGATTTCACTCAAAACTCACCAAATGACTCCTCCCACCATATTATGATGTTGCCCAAGTTTTGGGCTCGATCCGAAATCAATAGGTGTGAGAAATTGGACAATTCAAGTTCAACGGCAGTTCGTTCCTAATTGGAGTGGTTGGTGTATTCCATACTTCTAGCGATCGGATTTCACTCAAAACTCACCAAATGACTCCTCCCACCATATTATGATGTTGCCCAAGTTTTGGGCTCGATCCGAAATCAATAGGTGTTCCAAATTGGACAATTGAAGTTCAACGGCAGTTCGTTCCTAATTGGAGTGGTTGGTGTATTCCATACTTCTAGCGATTGGATTTCACTCAAAACTCACCAAATGACTCCTCCCACCATATTATGATGTTGCCCAAGTTTTGGGCTCGATCCGAACAAAATAGGTGTGAGAAATTGGACAATTTAAGTTCAACGGCAGTTCGTTCCTAATTGGAGTTGTTGGTGTATTCCATACTTCTAGCGTTTGGATTTCACTCAAAACTCACCAAATGACTCCTCCCACCATATTATGATGTTGCACAAGTTTGGGGTTCCATCCGAAATCAATAGGTGTGAGAAATTGGACAATTCAAGTTCAACGGCAGTTCGTTCCGAATTGGAGTGGTTGGTGTATTCCATACTTCTAGCGATTGTATTTCACTCAAAACTCACCAAATGACTCCTCCCACCTTATTAGGATGTTGCCCAAGTTTTGGGCTCGATCCGAAATCAATAGGTGTGAGAAATTGAACAATTCAAGTTCAACGGCAGTTCGTTCCTAATTGGAGTGGTTGGTGTATTCCATACTTCTAGCGATTGGATTTCACTCAAAACTCACCAAATGATTCCTCCCACCATATTACGATGTTGCCCAAGTTTTGGGCTCGATTCGAAATCAATAGGTGTTCCAAATTGGACAATTCAAGTTCAACGGCAGTTCGTTCCTAATTGGAGTGGTTGATGTATTCCATACTTCTCGCGATTGGATTTCACTTAAAACTCACCAAATGACTCCTCCCACCACATTATGATGTTGCCCAAGTTTTGGGCTCGATCCGAAATCAATAGGTGTTCCAAATTGGACAATGCAAGTTCAACGGCAGTTCATTCTTAATTGGAGTGGTTGTTGTATTCCATACTTCTAGTGATTGGATTTCACTCAAAACTCACCAAATGACTCCTCCCACCATATTATGATGTTGACCAAGTTTTGGGCTCGATCCGAACACAATAGGTGTGAGAAATTGGACAATTTAAGTTCAACGGCAGTTCGTTCCTAATTGGAGTTGTTGGTGTATTCCATACTTCTAGCGATTGGATTTCACTCAAAACTCACCAAATGACTCCTCCCACCATATTATGATGTTGGACAAGTTTGGGGTTCCATCCGAAATCAATAGGTGTTCCAAATTGGACAATTCAAGTTCAACGGCAGTTTGTTCCTCATTGGAGTGGTTGGTGTATTCCATACTTCTAGCGGTTGGATTTCACTCAAAACTCACCAAATCACTCCTCCCACCATATTACGATGTTGCCCAAGTTTTGGGCTCGATTCGAAATCAATAGGTGTTCCAAATTGGACAATTCAAGTTCAACGGCAGTTCGTTCCTAATTGGAGTGGTTGGTGTATTCCATACTTCTCGCGATTGGATTTCACTTAAAACTCACCAAATGACTCCTCCCACCACATTATGATGTTGCCCAAGTTTTGGGCTCGATCCGAAATCAATAGGTGTTCCAAATTGGACAACTCAAGTTCAACGGCAGTTCGTTCCTAATTGGAGTGGTTGGTGTATTCCATACTTCTAGCGATTGGATTTCACTCAAAACTCACCAAATGACTCCTCCCACCATATTATGATGTTGCCCAAGTTTTGGGCTCGATCCGAAATCAATAGGTGTGAGAAATTGGACAATTCAAGTTCAACGGCAGTTCGTTCCTAATTGGAGTGGTTGGTGTATTCCATACTTCTAGCGATCGGATTTCACTCAAAACTCACCAAATGACTCCTCCCACCATATTATGATGTTGCCCAAGTTTTGGGCTCGATCCGAAATCAATAGGTGTTCCAAATTGGACAATTGAAGTTCAACGGCAGTTCGTTCCTAATTGGAGTGGTTGGTGTATTCCATACTTCTAGCGATTGGATTTCACTCAAAACTCACCAAATGACTCCTCCCACCATATTATGATGTTGCCCAAGTTTTGGGCTCGATCCGAACAAAATAGGTGTGAGAAATTGGACAATTTAAGTTCAACGGCAGTTCGTTCCTAATTGGAGTTGTTGGTGTATTCCATACTTCTAGCGTTTGGATTTCACTCAAAACTCACCAAATGACTCCTCCCACCATATTATGATGTTGCACAAGTTTGGGGTTCCATCCGAAATCAATAGGTGTGAGAAATTGGACAATTCAAGTTCAACGGCAGTTCGTTCCGAATTGGAGTGGTTGGTGTATTCCATACTTCTAGCGATTGTATTTCACTCAAAACTCACCAAATGACTCCTCCCACCTTATTAGGATGTTGCCCAAGTTTTGGGCTCGATCCGAAATCAATAGGTGTGAGAAATTGAACAATTCAAGTTCAACGGCAGTTCGTTCCTAATTGGAGTGGTTGGTGTATTCCATACTTCTAGCGATTGGATTTCACTCAAAACTCACCAAATGATTCCTCCCACCATATTACGATGTTGCCCAAGTTTTGGGCTCGATTCGAAATCAATAGGTGTTCCAAATTGGACAATTCAAGTTCAACGGCAGTTCGTTCCTAATTGGAGTGGTTGATGTATTCCATACTTCTCGCGATTGGATTTCACTTAAAACTCACCAAATGACTCCTCCCACCACATTATGATGTTGCCCAAGTTTTGGGCTCGATCCGAAATCAATAGGTGTTCCAAATTGGACAATGCAAGTTCAACGGCAGTTCATTCTTAATTGGAGTGGTTGTTGTATTCCATACTTCTAGTGATTGGATTTCACTCAAAACTCACCAAATGACTCCTCCCACCATATTATGATGTTGACCAAGTTTTGGGCTCGATACGAACACAATAGGTGTGAGAAATTGGACAATTTAAGTTCAACGGCAGTTCGTTCCTAATTGGAGTTGTTGGTGTATTCCATACTTCTAGCGATTGGATTTCACTCAAAACTCACCAAATGACTCCTCCCACCATATTATGATGTTGGACAAGTTTGGGGTTCCATCCGAAATCAATAGGTGTTCCAAATTGGACAATTCAAGTTCAACGGCAGTTTGTTCCTCATTGGAGTGGTTGGTGTATTCCATACTTCTAGCGGTTGGATTTCACTCAAAACTCACCAAATCACTCCTCCCACCATATTACGATGTTGCCCAAGTTTTGGGCTCGATTCGAAATCAATAGGTGTTCCAAATTGGACAATTCAAGTTCAACGGCAGTTCGTTCCGAATTGGAGTGGTTGGTGTATTCCATACTTCTAGCGATTGTATTTCACTCAAAACTCACCAAATGACACCTCCCACCTTATTATGATGTTGCCCAAGTTTTGGGCTCGATCCGAAATCAATAGGTGTTCCAAATTGGACAATTAAAGTTCAACGGCAGTTCGTTCCTAATTGGAGTGGTTGGGTTATTCCATACTTCTAGCGATTGGATTTCACTCAAAACTCACCAAATGACTCCTCCCACCATATTATGATGTTGCCCAAGTTTTGGGCTCGATCCGAAATCAATAGGTGTGAGAAATTGGACAATTCAAGTTCAACGGCAGTTCGTTCCTAATTGGAGTGGTTGGTGTATTCCATACTTCTAGCGATTGGATTTCACTCAAAACTCACTAAATGACTCCTCCCACCATATTATGATGTTGCCCAAGTTTTGGTCGCGATCCGAAATCAATAGGTGTTCCAAATTGGACAATTCAAGTTCAACGGCAGTTCGTTCCTAATTGGAGTGGTTGGTGTATTCCATACTTCTCGCGATTGGATTTCACTTAAAACTCACCAAATGACTCCTCCCACCACATTATGATGTTGCCCAAGTTTTGGGCTCGATCCGAAATCAATAGGTGTTCCAAATTGGACAACTCAAGTTCAACGGCAGTTCGTTCCTAATTGGAGTGGTTGGTGTATTCCATACTTCTCGCGATTGGATTTCACTTAAAACTCACCAAATGACTCCTCCCACCACATTATGATGTTGCCCAAGTTTTGGGCTCGATCCGAAATCAATAGGTGTTCCAAATTGGACAACTCAAGTTCAACGGCAGTTCGTTCCTAATTGGAGTGGTTGGTGTATTCCATACTTCTCGCGATTGGATTTCACTTAAAACTCACCAAATGACTCCTCCCACCACATTATGATGTTGCCCAAGTTTTGGGCTCGATCCGAAATCAATAGGTGTTCCAAATTGGACAACTCAAGTTCAACAGCAGTTCGTTCCTAATTGGAGTGCTTGGTGTATTCCATACTTCTAGCGATTGGATTTCACTCAAAACTCACCAAATGACTCCTCCCACCATATTATGATGTTGCCCAAGTTTTGGGCTCGATCCGTAATCAATAGGTGTGAGAAATTGGACAATTCAAGTTCAACGGCAGTTCGTTCCTAATTGGAGTGGTTGGTGTATTCCATACTTCTAGCGATTGGATTTCACTCAAAACTCACCAAATGACTCCTCCCACCATATTATGATGTTGCCCAAGTTTTGGTCGCGATCCGAAATCAATAGGTGTTCCAAATTGGACAATTCAAGTTCAACGGCAGTTCGTTCCTAATTGGAGTGGTTGGTGTATTCCATACTTCTCGCGATTGGATTTCACTTAAAACTCACCAAATGACTCCTCCCACCACATTATGATGTTGCCCAAGTTTTGGGCTCGATCCGAAATCAATAGGTGTTCCAAATTGGACAATTCAAGTTCAACGGCAGTTCGTTCCTAATTGGAGTGGTCGGTGTATTCCCTACTTCTAGCGATTGGATTTCACTCAAAACTCACCAAATGACTCCTCCCACCAGATTATGATGTTGCCCAAGTTTTGGGCTCGATCCGAACACAATAGGTGTGAGATATTGGACAATTTAAGTTCAACGGCAGTTCGTTCCTAATTGGAGTTGTTTATGTATTCCATACTTCTAGCGATTGGATTTTACTCAAAACTCACCAAATGACTCCTCCCACCATATTATGATGTTGCCCAAGTTTTGGGCTCGATGTTGCATTCCTAAAAGGACACAAATTAATGTGCAAACAACCAATTAAAAATACCCGCAAGTGCACGAATCTAATGAAGTATAGATTATGTAAGTACGGGGTCGATCCCACAAAGAACTTGTCGGTTTCCTATAAGTTCTAATTTGAGTACGTAAAGAACACTAATTTTACACAACACACAAACACAATACAAATTGGAAACTAAAAATGAAGTAAGGAAGATAAAAGAAATGAAACAACACAAGAAAACAAAGAAAAACACAAACAGCAGTTTCTATCACCCGTTTATCACCATTTGGACAGATTCGTTTCTCTGTTTTTCAGTTTCGACCTCTGTCCAGTTTTTGACCTATAACTTTCCAACCGTTTATCCAAAATTCACGTTCTTTATACGGTTGGAATCAGCACAGAAAATTCAAGAACACATCGCGGACCAAAAGTCCAAAACAATTACGGAAACAAACAAAATTCAGTGACAAAGACACAAAACATGTCAAACACGCAACTCACACACACATTGGGGGGGTTTTTTTGATTTGGTTCAAGTGACCTATTTCTATTGCATGAAAGTAAATGGACTTTGAATTTAAATGTGAATGGCAGAGATGAATTATCAAAAAGTGAAATTAAAATGTAACAAACACTAGGGTTTCGGAATCCACCCTAAACAATTCTACCCATGTTCATGGATACTCAAGTGATGAACTCTAAATGTATTGATGAAGATGTTCGCAATCAAGACCATGGGTCGTGGCTCAAGACGCATTGATTCTCTCTAATATACGTAAAGTGCATGGTTCGTGCTACAATACTTGTGCCCTCCTCATAACCGAACCTAGGTATGGTTCGTACTTCGATTCGATTGCAAGGAAAACCCATTAAGTTCAAAGAGAATATGAACATCACAAGAACCCTAATAGCATGGTGTTTACATTAGGTATTCAAGAAACCAATTCACATGGATGGTTCTTACTCCATCCATCTATTGCTTAGGAAAACATGAAGATACACATAATCCCAACAACCTCAAGAAGCATGCTTTCAAAGGTAATCAATCAAGGAAAACACACATCAAGGATAGATTAATTTGGTGAATTGGAATTCATCAATTGTTGTCAAGAAACCAATTCACATGATGCTCACTTAAACAAGTTCAATCATTTGTTGCTAATTAGAAATTGTGTTCTTGGTTATCTTACACAACTTCTCAACTTTAGCTACATGCATACAACCTAAGGTGATTAAGCAAAGGAAGCAAACACATATCATAAAATTCAATTAGTGAATGGGGTTCATCAACAACATCTAGAAATTCATACACTCAAGCATCAAAACAATAAGATAATCATGTTTAGGGCTTCAACCTAAGCCCTAGCTATGGAGTTTAGTTGCTCATACTTATTCCAAATACAAACTCGAAATATAACTAGAAGGAGTTTACAGATTTGGAAATGATGAAAGCTTGAAGTCTTCAATGGTAGAAGTCTTCTCCTTTCTTCCTTGGCTGCACCTCCTTCTCCTTCCTTGCTCTTAGCTCCCCAAAAGCTGCTCTCAAGTTGTGTAGAATGTGGAATAGCCTGATTTCCCACGATCAAAAGGCTCCCAATATCAGATTGCAATTTTGACTTCTCCTCCCTCTCTCCTCCTTTCCAGCTTTTACCTTTTAATATAAAACTACCACCTTTGATAAAGCCTTAGCCCATTGTCCCCTTGCCATGATGGAGCTTTGACGTCACAAAGATGCCAAAAGCTCAGAAAATATCTATTTTACAAATGTAATTCCTTGTTACCAAGAGTTATGGTAAAAAGAAGTTAAGATGACACAAGGGAGGTAAAAGCTGGCCAAATCCGGATTTCCAGAACTGTGGTAACATGATGGATTGGTTGGATAGGCAATACTTGTCCAATGGAGCTCAAATTTGGATATGTTGTAGTTAATATCCATTGGAACAAGTCTCATGAAGATCATGACCTCATCCGAGCACCAGAGCATGTTGATCCCAGGCCAAGAAGTTGACCTACGAAAATGAACAAAAACAGAATTTATAACTAATAATGCACTTTTAGCTCATTTTCATCCCAACCAAGGCAAAATCTAAGAAAACACAAAAAGGAAGTAAAAAGCTATAAAATGTCAAGAACTAACTCAAAATAGTGGGTGAATAACATGAAAAATCATGTGTAAAAATGAACCGAACAAACGATCCGAAATCAATAGGTGTGAGAAATTGGACAATTCAAGTTCAACAGCAGTTCGTTCCTAATTGGAGTGGTTGGTGTATTCCATACTTCTAGCTATTGGATTTCACCCAAAACTCACCAAATGACTCCTCCCACCATATTATGATGTTGCCCAAGTTTTGGGCTCGATCCGAAATCAATAGGTGTGAGAAATTGGACAATTCAAGTTCAACGGCAGTTCGTTCCTAATTGGAGTGGTTGGTGTATTCCATACTTCTAGCGATTGGATTTCACTCAAAACTCACTGCATGACTCCTCCCACCATATTATGATGTTGCCCAAGTTTTGGTCTCGATCCGAAATCAATAGGTGTTCCAAATTAGACAATTCAAGTTCAACGGCAGTTCGTTCCTAATTGGAGTGGTTGGTGTATTCCATACTTCTCGCGATTGGATTTCACTCAAAACTCACCAAATGACTCCTCCCACCATATTATGATGTTGCCCAAGTTTTGGGCTCGATCCGAAATCAATAGGTGTTCCAAATTGGACAATTGAAGTTCAACGGCAGTTCGTTCCTAATTGGAGTGGTTGGTGTATTCCATACTTCTAGCGATTGGATTTCACTCAAAACTCACCAAATGACTCCTCCCACCATATTATGATGTTGCCCAAGTTTTGGGCTCGATCCGAAATCAATAGGTGTTCCAAATTGGACAATTCAAGTTCAACGGCAGTTCGTTCCTAATTGGAGTGGTTGGTGTATTCCATACTTCTAGCGATTGGATTTCACTCAAAATTCACCAAATGACTCCTCCCACCATATTATGATGTTGCCCAAGTTTTGGGCTCGATCCGAAATCAATAGGTGTGAGAAATTGGACAATTCCAGTTCAACGGCAGTTCGTTCCTAATTGGAGTGGTTGGTGTATTCCATACTTCTAGCGATTGGATTTCACTCAAAACTCACCAAATGACTCCTCCCAACATATTATGATGTTGCCCAAGTTTTGGCCTCGATCTGAAATCAATAGGTGCGAGAAATTGGACAATTCAAGTTCAACGGCAGTTCGTTCCTAATTGGAGTGGTTGGTGTATTCCATACTTCTAGCAATTGGATTTCACTCAAAACTCACCAAATGACTCCTCCCACCATATTATGATGTTGCCCAAGTTTTGGGTTCGATCCGAAATCAATAGGTGTTCCAAATTGGACAATTCAAGTTCAACGGCAGTTCGTTCCTAATTGGAGTGGTTGGTGTATTCCATACTTCTAGCGATTGGATTTCACTCAAAACTCACCAAATGACTCCTCCCACCATATTATGATGTTGCCCAAGTTTTGGGCTCGATCCGAAATCAATAGGTGTGAGAAATTGGACAATTCCAGTTCAACGGCAGTTCGTTCCTAATTGGAGTGGTTGGTGTATTCCATACTTCTAGCTATTGGATTTCACTCAAAACTCACCAAATGACTCCTCCCAACATATTATGATGTTGCCCAAGTTTTGGCCTCGATCTGAAATCAATAGGTGCGAGAAATTGGACAATTCAAGTTCAACGGCAGTTCGTTCCTAATTGGAGTGGTTGGTGTATTCCATACTTCTAGCAATTGGATTTCACTCAAAACTCACCAAATGACTCCTCCCACCATATTATGATGTTGCCCAAGTTTTGGGTTCGATCCGAAATCAATAGGTGTTCCAAATTGGACAATTCAAGTTCAACGGCAGTTCGTTCCTAATTGGAGTGGTTGGTGTATTCCATACTTCTAGCGATTTGATTTCACTCAAAACTCACCAAATGACTCCTCCCACCATATTATGATGTTGCCCAAGTTTTGGGCTCGATCCGAAATCAATAGGTGTGAGAAATTGGACAATTGAAGTTCAACGGCAGTTCGTTCCTAATTGGAGTGGTTGGCGTATTCCATACTTCTAGCGATTGGATTTCACTCAAAACTCACTGCATGACTCCTGCCACCATATTATGATGTTGCCCAAGTTTTGGGCTCGATCCGAAATCAATAGGTGTTCCAAATTGGACAATTCAAGTTCAACGGCAGTTCGTTCCTAATTGGAGTGGTTGGTGTATTTCACACTTCTAGCGATTGGATTTCACTCAAAACTCACGAAATGACTCCTCCCACCATATTATGATGTTGCCCAAGTTTTGGGCTCGATCCGAAATCAATAGGTGTTCCAAATTGGACAATTCAAGTTCAACGGCAGTTCGTTCCTAATTGGAGTGGTTGGTGTATTCCATACTTCTAGCGATTGGATTTCACTCAAAACTCACCAAATGACTCCTCCCACCATATTATGATGTTGCCCAAGTTTTGGGCTCGATCCGAAATCAATAGGTGTGAGAAATTGGACAATTCCAGTTCAACGGCAGTTCGTTCCTAATTGGAGTGGTTGGTGTATTCCATACTTCTAGCTATTGGATTTCACTCAAAACTCACCAAATGACTCCTCCCAACATATTATGATGTTGCCCAAGTTTTGGCCTCGATCTGAAATCAATAGGTGCGAGAAATTGGACAATTCAAGTTCAACGGCAGTTCGTTCCTAATTGGAGTGGTTGGTGTATTCCATACTTCTAGCAATTGGATTTCACTCAAAACTCACCAAATGACTCCTCCCACCATATTATGATGTTGCCCAAGTTTTGGGTTCGATCCGAAATCAATAGGTGTTCCAAATTGGACAATTCAAGTTCAACGGCAGTTCGTTCCTAATTGGAGTGGTTGGTGTATTCCATACTTCTAGCGATTTGATTTCACTCAAAACTCACCAAATGACTCCTCCCACCATATTATGATGTTGCCCAAGTTTTGGGCTCGATCCGAAATCAATAGGTGTGAGAAATTGGACAATTGAAGTTCAACGGCAGTTCGTTCCTAATTGGAGTGGTTGGCGTATTCCATACTTCTAGCGATTGGATTTCACTCAAAACTCACTGCATGACTCCTGCCACCATATTATGATGTTGCCCAAGTTTTGGGCTCGATCCGAAATCAATAGGTGTTCCAAATTGGACAATTCAAGTTCAACGGCAGTTCGTTCCTAATTGGAGTGGTTGGTGTATTTCACACTTCTAGCGATTGGATTTCACTCAAAACTCACGAAATGACTCCTCCCACCATATTATGATGTTGCCCAAGTTTTGGGCTCGATCCGAAATCAATAGGTGTTCCAAATTGGACAATTCAAGTTCAACGGCAGTTCGTTCCTAATTGGAGTGGTTGGTGTATTCCATACTTCTAGCGATTGGATTTCACTCAAAACTCACCAAATGACTCCTCCCACCATATTATGATGTTGCCCAAGTTTTGGGCTCGATCCGAAATCAATAGGTGTGAGAAATTGGACAATTCCAGTTCAACGGCAGTTCGTTCCTAATTGGAGTGGTTGGTGTATTCCATACTTCTAGCTATTGGATTTCACTCAAAACTCACCAAATGACTCCTCCCAACATATTATGATGTTGCCCAAGTTTTGGCCTCGATCTGAAATCAATAGGTGCGAGAAATTGGACAATTCAAGTTCAACGGCAGTTCGTTCCTAATTGGAGTGGTTGGTGTATTCCATACTTCTAGCAATTGGATTTCACTCAAAACTCACCAAATGACTCCTCCCACCATATTATGATGTTGCCCAAGTTTTGGGTTCGATCCGAAATCAATAGGTGTTCCAAATTGGACAATTCAAGTTCAACGGCAGTTCGTTCCTAATTGGAGTGGTTGGTGTATTCCATACTTCTAGCGATTTGATTTCACTCAAAACTCATCAAATGACTCCTCCCACCATATTATGATGTTGCCCAAGTTTTGGGCTCGATCCGAAATCAATAGGTGTGAGAAATTGGACAATTGAAGTTCAACGGCAGTTCGTTCCTAATTGGAGTGGTTGGCGTATTCCATACTTCTAGCGATTGGATTTCACTCAAAACTCACTGCATCACTCCTCCCACCATATTATGATGTTGCCCAAGTTTTGGGCTCGATCCGAAATCAATAGGTGTTCCAAATTGGACAATTCAAGTTCAACGGCAGTTCGTTCCTAATAGGAGTGGTTGGTGTATTTCACACTTCTAGCGATTGGATTTCACTCAAAACTCACGAAATGACTCCTCCCACCATATTATGATGTTGCCCAAGTTTTGGTCTCGATCCGAAATCAATAGGTGTTCCAAATTGGACAATTCAAGTTCAACGGCAGTTCGTTCCTAATTGGAGTGGTTGGTGTATTCCATACTTCTAGTCATTGGATTTCACTCAAAACTCACCAAATGACTCCTCGCACCATATTATGATGTTGCCCAAGTTTTGGGCTCGATCCGAAATCAATAGGTGTTCCAAATTGGACAATTCAAGTTCAACGGCAGTTCGTTCCTAATTGGAGTGGTTGGTGTATTCCATACTTCTAGCGATTGGATTTCACTCAAAACTCACCAAATGACTCCTCCCACCAGATTATGATGTTGCCCAAGTTTTGGGCTCGATCCGAACACAATAGGTGTGAGAAATTGGACAATTTAAGTTCAACGGCAGTTCGTTCCTAATTGGAGTTGTTTATGTATTCCATACTTCTAGCGATTGGATTTCACTCAAAACTCACCAAATGACACCTCCCACCATATTATGATGTTGCCCAAGTTTTGGGCTCGATCCGAAATCAATAGGTGTGAGAAATTGGACAATTCAAGTTCAACGGCAGTTCGTTCCTAATTGGAGTGGTTGGTGTATTCCATACTTCTAGCGATTGGATTTCACCCAAAACTCACCAAATGACTCCTCCCACCATATTATGATGTTGCCCAAGTTTTGGGCTAGATCCGAAATCAATAGGTGTGAGAAATTGGACAATTCAAGTTCAACGGCAGTTCGTTCCAAATTGGAGTGGTGGTGTATTCCATACTTCTAGCGATTGGATTTCACTCGAAACACACTGCATGACTCCTCCCACCATATTATGATGTTGCCCAAGTTTTGGGCTCGATCCGAAATCAATAGGTGTTCCAAATTGGACAATTCAAGTTCAACGGCAGTTCGTTCCTAATTGGAGTGGTTGGTGTATTACATACTTCTAGCGATTGGATTTCACTCAAAACTCACCAAATGACTCCTCCCACCATATTATGATGTTGCCCAAGTTAGGGGCTCGATCCGAAATCAGTAGGTGTGAGAAATTGGACAATTCAAGTTCAACGGCAGTTCGTTCCTAATTGGAGTGGTTGGTGTATTCCATACTTCTAGCGATTGGATTTCACTCAAAACTCACCAAATGACTCCTCTCACCATATTATGATGTTGCCCATGTTTTGGGCTCGATCCGAACTCAATAGGTGTGGGAAATCGGACAATTTAAGTTCTACGGCAGTTCGTTCCTAATTGGAGTGGTTGGTGTATTCCATACTTCTAGCGATTGGATTTCACTAAAAACTCACCAAATGACTCCTCCCACCATATAATGATGTTGCCCAAGTTTTGGGCTCGATCCGAACTCAATAGGTGTGGGAAATCGGACAATTTAAGTTCTACGGCAGTTCGTTCCAAATTGGAGTGGTTGGTGTATTCCATACTTCTAGCGATTGGATTTCACTCAAAACTCACCAAATGACTCCTCTCACCATATTATGATGTTGCCCAAGTTTTGGGCTCGATCCGAACTCAATAGGTGTGGGAAATCGGACAATTTAAGTTCTACGGCAGTTCGTTCCTAATTGGAGTGGTTGGTGTATTCCATACTTCTAGCGATTGGATTTCACTCAAAACTAACCAAATGACTCCTCTCACCATATTATGATGTTGCCCATGTTTTGGGCTCGATCCGAACTCAATAGGTGTGGGAAATCGGACAATTTAAGTTCTACGGCAGTTCGTTCCTAATTGGAGTGGTTGGTGTATTCCATACTTCTAGCAATTGGATTTCACTCAAAACTCACCAAATGACTCCTCCCACCATATTATGATGTTGCCCAAGTTTTGGGTTCGATCCGAAATTAATAGGTGTTCCAAATTGGACAATTCAAGTTCAACGGCAGTTCGTTCCTAATTGGAGTGGTTGGTGTATTCCATACTTCTAGCGATTTGATTTCACTCAAAACTCACCAAACGACTCCTCCCACCATATTATGATGTTGCCCAAGTTTTGGGCTCGATCCGAAATCAATAGGTGTGAGAAATTGGACAATTGAAGTTCAACGGCAGTTCGTTCCTAATTGGAGTGGTTGGCGTATTCCATACTTCTAGCGATTGGATTTCACTCAAAACTCACTGCATGACTCCTCCCACCATATTATGATGTTGCCCAAGTTTTGGGCTCGATCCGAAATCAGTAGGTGTTCCAAATTGGACAATTCAAGTTCAACGGCAGTTCGTTCCTAATTGGAGTGGTTGGTGTATTTCACACTTCTAGCGATTGGATTTCACTCAAAACTCACGAAATGACTCCTCCCACCATATTATGATGTTGCCCAAGTTTTGGTCTCGATCCGAAATCAATAGGTGTTCCAAATTGGACAATTCAAGTTCAACGGCAGTTCGTTCCTAATTGGAGTGGTTGGTGTATTCCATACTTCTAGTCATTGGATGTCACTCAAAACTCACCGAATGACTCCTCGCACCATATTATGATGTTGCCCAAGTTTTGGGCTCGATCCGAAATCAATAGGTGTTCCAAATTGGACAATTCAAGTTCAACGGCAGTTCGTTCCTAATGGGAGTGGTTGGTGTATTCCATACTTCTAGCGATTGGATTTCACTCAAAACTCACCAAATGACTCCTCCCACCATATTATGATGTTGCCCAAGTTAGGGGCTCGATCCGAAATCAGTAGGTGTGAGAAATTGGACAATTCAAGTTCAACGGCAGTTCGTTCCTAATTGGAGTGGTTGGTGTATTCCATACTTCTAGCGATTGGATTTCACTCAAAACTCACCAAATGACTCCTCTCACCATATTATGATGTTGCCCATGTTTTGGGCTCGATCCGAACTCAATAGGTGTGGGAAATCGGACAATTTAAGTTCTACGGCAGTTCGTTCCTAATTGGAGTGGTTGGTGTATTCCATACTTCTAGCGATTGGATTTCACTAAAAACTCACCAAATGACTCCTCCCACCATATAATGATGTTGCCCAAGTTTTGGGCTCGATCCGAACTCAATAGGTGTGGGAAATCGGACAATTTAAGTTCTACGGCAGTTCGTTCCAAATTGGAGTGGTTGGTGTATTCCATACTTCTAGCGATTGGATTTCACACAAAACTCACCAAATGACTCCTCTCACCATATTATGATGTTGCCCAAGTTTTGGGCTCGATCCGAACTCAATAGGTGTGGGAAATCGGACAATTTAAGTTCTACGGCAGTTCGTTCCTAATTGGAGTGGTTGGTGTATTCCATACTTCTAGCGATTGGATTTCACTCAAAACTCACCAAATGACTCCTCCCACCATATTATGATGTTGCCCAAGTTAGGGGCTCGATCCGAAATCAGTAGGTGTGAGAAATTGGACAATTCAAGTTCAACGGCAGTTCGTTCCTAATTGGAGTGGTTGGTGTATTCCATACTTCTAGCGATTGGATTTCACTCAAAACTCACCAAATGACTCCTCTCACCATATTATGATGTTGCCCATGTTTTGGGCTCGATCCGAACTCAATAGGTGTGGGAAATCGGACAATTTAAGTTCTACGGCAGTTCGTTCCTAATTGGAGTGGTTGGTGTATTCCATACTTCTAGCGATTGGATTTCACTAAAAACTCACCAAATGACTCCTCCCACCATATAATGATGTTGCCCAAGTTTTGGGCTCGATCCGAACTCAATAGGTGTGGGAAATCGGACAATTTAAGTTCTACGGCAGTTCGTTCCAAATTGGAGTGGTTGGTGTATTCCATACTTCTAGCGATTGGATTTCACACAAAACTCACCAAATGACTCCTCTCACCATATTATGATGTTGCCCAAGTTTTGGGCTCGATCCGAACTCAATAGGTGTGGGAAATCGGACAATTTAAGTTCTACGGCAGTTCGTTCCTAATTGGAGTGGTTGGTGTATTCCATACTTCTAGCGATTGGATTTCACTCAAAACTCACCAAATGACTCCTCTCACCATATTATGATGTTGCCCATGTTTTGGGCTCGATCCGAACTCAATAGGTGTGGGAAATCGGACAATTTAAGTTCTACGGCAGTTCGTTCCTAATTGGAGTGGTTGGTGTATTCCATACTTCTAGCAATTGGATTTCACTCAAAACTCACCAAATGACTCCTCCCACCATATTATGATGTTGCCCAAGTTTTGGGTTCGATCCGAAATCAATAGGTGTTCCAAATTGGACAATTCAAGTTCAACGGCAGTTCGTTCCTAATTGGAGTGGTTGGTGTATTCCATACCTCTAGCGATTTGATTTCACTCAAAACTCACCAAATGACTCCTCCCACCATATTATGATGTTGCCCAAGTTTTGGGCTCGATCCGAAATCAATAGGTGTGAGAAATTGGACAATTGAAGTTCAACGGCAGTTCGTTCCTAATTGGAGTGGTTGGCGTATTCCATACTTCTAGCGATTGGATTTCACTCAAAACTCACTGCATGACTCCTCCCACCATATTATGATGTTGCCCAAGTTTTGGGCTCGATCCGAAATCAGTTGGTGTTCCAAATTGGACAATTCAAGTTCAACGGCAGTTCGTTCCTAATTGGAGTGGTTGGTGTATTTCACACTTCTAGCGATTGGATTTCACTCAAAACTCACGAAATGACTCCTCCCACCATATTATGATGTTGCCCAAGTTTTGGTCTCGATCCGAAATCAATAGGTGTTCCAAATTGGACAATTCAAGTTCAACGGCAGTTCGTTCCTAATTGGAGTGGTTGGTGTATTCCATACTTCTAGTCATTGGATGTCACTCAAAACTCACCGAATGACTCCTCGCACCATATTATGATGTTGCCTAAGTTTTGGGCTCGATCCGAAATCAATAGGTGTTCCAAATTGGACAATTCAAGTTCAACGGCAGTTCGTTCCTAATTGGAGTGGTTGGTGTATTCCATACTTCTAGCGATTGGATTTCACTCAAAACTCACCAAATGACTCCTCCCACCAGATTATGATGTTGCCCAAGTTTTGGGCTCGATCCGAACACAATAGGTGTGAGAAATTGGACAATTTAAGTTCAACGGCAGTTCGTTCCTAATTGGAGTTGTTTATGTATTTCATACTTCTAGCGATTGGATTTCACTCAAAACTCACCAAATGACACCTCCCACCATATTATGATGTTGCCCAAGTTTTGGGCTCGATCCGAAATCAGTAGGTGTTCCAAATTGGACAATTCAAGTTCAACGGCAGTTCGTTCCTAATTGGAGTGGTTGGTGTATTTCACACTTCTAGCGATCGGATTTCACTCAAAACTCACAAAATGACTCCTCCCACCATATTATGATGTTGCCCAAGTTTTGGTCTCGATCCGAAATCAATAGGTGTTCCAAATTGGACAATTCAAGTTCAACGGCAGTTCGTTCCTAATTGGAGTGGTTGGTGTATTTCACACTTCTAGCGATCGGATTTCACTCAAAACTCACAAAATGACTCCTCCCACCAGATTATGATGTTGCCCAAGTTTTGGGCTCGATCCGAACACAATAGGTGTGAGAAATTGGACAATTTAAGTTCAACGGCAGTTCGTTCCTAATTGGAGTTGTTTATGTATTCCATACTTCTAGCGATTGGATTTCACTAAAAACTCACCAAATGACACCTCCCACCATATTATGATGTTGCCAAAGTTTTGGGATCGATCCGAAATCAATAGGTGTGAGAAATTGGACAATTCAAGTTCAACGGCAGTTCGTTCCTAATTGGAGTGGTTGGTGTATTCCATACTTCTAGCGATTGGATTTCACCCAAAACTCACCAAATGACTCCTCCCACCATATTATGATGTTGCCCAAGTTTTGGGCTAGATCCGAAATCAATAGGTGTGAGAAATTGGACAATTCAAGTTCAACGGCAATTCGTTCCAAATTGGAGTGGTTGGTGTATTCCATACTTCTAGCGATTGGATTTCACTCGAAACGCACTGCATGACTCCTCCCACCATATTATGATGTTGCCCAAGTTTTGGGCTCGATCCGAAATCAATAGGTGTTCCAAATTGGACAATTCAAGTTCAACGGCAGTTCGTTCCTAATTGGAGTGGTTGGTGTATTACATACTTCTAGCGATTGGATTTCACTCAAAACACACCAAATGACTCCTCCCACCATATTATGATGTTGCCCAAGTTAGGGGCTCGATCCGAAATCAGTAGGTGTGAGAAATTGGACAATTCAAGTTCAACGGCAGTTCGTTCCTAATTGGAGTGGTTGGTGTATTCCATACTTCTAGCGATTGGATTTCACTCAAAACTCACCAAATGACTCCTCTCACCATATTATGATGTTGCCCATGTTTTGGGCTCGATCCGAACTCAATAGGTGTGGGAAATCGGACAATTTAAGTTCTACGGCAGTTCGTTCCTAATTGGAGTGGTTGGTGTATTCCATACTTCTAGCGATTGTATTTCACTAAAAACTCACCAAATGACTCCTCCCACCATATAATGATGTTCCCCAAGTTTTGGGCTCGATCCGAACACAATAGGTGTGAGAAATTGGACAATTTAAGTTCAACGGCAGTTCGTTCCTAATTGGAGTTGTTTATGTATTTCATACTTCTAGCGATTGGATTTCACTCAAAACTCACCAAATGACACCTCCCACCATATTATGATGTTGCCCAAGTTTTGGGCTCGATCCGAAATCAGTAGGTGTTCCAAATTGGACAATTCAAGTTCAACGGCAGTTCGTTCCTAATTGGAGTGGTTGGTGTATTTCACACTTCTAGCGATCGGATTTCACTCAAAACTCACAAAATGACTCCTCCCACCATATTATGATGTTGCCCAAGTTTTGGTCTCGATCCGAAATCAATAGGTGTTCCAAATTGGACAATTCAAGTTCAACGGCAGTTCGTTCCTAATTGGAGTGGTTGGTGTATTTCACACTTCTAGCGATCGGATTTCACTCAAAACTCACAAAATGACTCCTCCCACCAGATTATGATGTTGCCCAAGTTTTGGGCTCGATCCGAACACAATAGGTGTGAGAAATTGGACAATTTAAGTTCAACGGCAGTTCGTTCCTAATTGGAGTTGTTTATGTATTCCATACTTCTAGCGATTGGATTTCACTAAAAACTCACCAAATGACACCTCCCACCATATTATGATGTTGCCAAAGTTTTGGGATCGATCCGAAATCAATAGGTGTGAGAAATTGGACAATTCAAGTTCAACGGCAGTTCGTTCCTAATTGGAGTGGTTGGTGTATTCCATACTTCTAGCGATTGGATTTCACCCAAAACTCACCAAATGACTCCTCCCACCATATTATGATGTTGCCCAAGTTTTGGGCTAGATCCGAAATCAATAGGTGTGAGAAATTGGACAATTCAAGTTCAACGGCAATTCGTTCCAAATTGGAGTGGTTGGTGTATTCCATACTTCTAGCGATTGGATTTCACTCGAAACGCACTGCATGACTCCTCCCACCATATTATGATGTTGCCCAAGTTTTGGGCTCGATCCGAAATCAATAGGTGTTCCAAATTGGACAATTCAAGTTCAACGGCAGTTCGTTCCTAATTGGAGTGGTTGGTGTATTCCATACTTCTAGCGATTGGATTTCACTCAAAACTCACCAAATGACTCCTCTCACCATATTATGATGTTGCCCATGTTTTGGGCTCGATCCGAACTCAATAGGTGTGGGAAATCGGACAATTTAAGTTCTACGGCAGTTCGTTCCTAATTGGAGTGGTTGGTGTATTCCATACTTCTAGCGATTGGATTTCACTAAAAACTCACCAAATGACTCCTCCCACCATATAATGATGTTCCCCAAGTTTTGGGCTCGATCCGAAATCAATAGGTGTTCCAAATTGGACAACTCAAGTTCAACGTCAGTTCGTTCCTAATTGGAGTGGTTCGTGTATTACATACTTCTAGCGATTGGATTTCACTCAAAACTCACCAAATGACTCTTCCCACCATATTATGATGTTGCCCAAGTTTTCGGCTCGATCCGAAATCAATAGGTGGGAGAAATTGGACAATTTAAGTTCAACGGCAGTTCGTTCCTAATTGTAGTGGTTCGTGTATTCCATACTTCTAGCGATTGGATTTCACTCAAAACTCACCAAATGACTCCTCCCACCATATTATGATGTTGCCCAAGTTTTCGGCTCGATCCGAAATCAATAGGTGTGAGAAATTGGACAATTCAAGTTCAACGGCAGTTCGTTCCTAATTGGAGTGGGTGGTGTATTCCATACTTCTAGCGATTGGATTTCACTCAAAACTCACCAAATGACTCCTCCCATCATATTATGATGTTGCACAAGTTTGGGGTTCCATACGAAATCAATAGGTGTGAGAAATGGGACAATTCAGGTTCAACGGCAGTTCGTTCCTAATTGGAGTGGTTGGTGTATTCCATACTTCTAGCGATTGGATTTCACTCAAAACTCACCAAATGACTCCTCCCACCATATTATGATGTTGCCCAAGTTTTGGGCTCGATCCGAAATCAATAGGTGTTCCAAATTGGACAATTCAAGTTCAACGACAGTTCTTTCCTAATTGGAGTGGTTGGTGTATTCCATACTTCTAGCGATTGGATTTCACTCAAAACTCACCAAATGACTCCTCCCACCGTATTATGATGTTGCCCAAGTTTTGGGCTCGATCCGAAATCAATAGGTGTGAGAAATTGAACAATTCAAGTTCAACGGCAGTTCGTTCCTAATTGGAGTGGTTGGTGTATTCCATACTTCTAGCGATTGTATTTCACTCAAAACTCACCAAATGACTCCTCCCACCATATTACGATGTTGCCCAAGTTTTGGGCTCGATCCGAAATCAATAGGTGTTCCAAATTGGACAATTCAAGTTCAACGGCAGTTCGTTCCTAATTGGAGTGGTTGGTGTATTCCATACTTCTAGCGATTGGATTTCACTCAAAACTCACCAAATGACTCCTCCAACCATATTATGATGTTGCCCAAGTTTTGGGCTCGATCCGAAATCAATACGTGTTCCAAATTGGATGATTCAAGTTCAACGGCAGTTCGTTCCTAATTGGATTGGTTGGTGTATTCCATACTTCTCGCGATTGGATTTCACTTAAAACTCACAAAATGACTCCTCCCACCACATTATGATGTTGCCCAAGTTTTGGGCTTGATCCGAAATCAATAGGTGTTCCAAATTGGACAATTCAAGTTCAACGGCAGTTCGTTCCTAATTGGAGTGGTTGGTGTATTCCATACTTCTAGCGATTGGATTTCACTCAAAACTCACGAAATGACTCCTCCCATCATATTATGATGTTGCACAAGTTTTCGGTTCCATACGAAATCAATAGGTGTGAGGAATTGCACAATTCAGGTTCAACGGCAGTTCGTTCCGAATTGGAGTGGTTGGTGTATTCCATACTTCTAGCGATTGGATTTCACTCAAAACTCTCCAAATGACTCCTCCCACCATATTATGATGTTGCCCAAGTTTTGGGCTCGATCCGAAATCAATAGGTGTTCCAAATTGGACAATTTAAGTTCAACGGCAGTTCGTTCCTAATTGGAGTGTTTGGTGTATTCCATACTTCTAGCGATGGGATTTCACTCAAAACTCACCAAATGACACCTCCCACCGTATTATGATGTTGCCCAAGTTAGGGGTTCGATCCGAAATCAATAGGTGTGAGAAATTGGACAATTCAAGTTCAACGGCAGTTCGTTCCTAATTGGAGTGGTTGGTGTATTCCATACTTGTAGCGATTGGATTTCACTCAAAACTCACCAAATGACTCCTCCCACCATATTATGATGTTGCCCAAGTTTTGGGCTCGATCCGAAATCAATAGGTGTTCCAAATTGGACAATTCAAGTTCAACGGCAGTTCGTTCCTAATTGGAGTGGTTGGTGTATTCCATACTTCTAGCGATTGGATTTCACTCAAAACTCACCAAATGACTCCTCCCACCGTATTATGATGTTGGCCAAGTTTTGGGCTCGATCCGAAATCAATACGTGTTCCAAATTGGACAATTCAAGTTCAACGGCAGTTCGTTCCTAATTGGAGTGGTTTATTTATTCCATACTTCTAGTGATTGGATTTCACTCAAAACTCACCAAATGACTCCTCCCACCATATTATGATGTTGCACAAGTGTGGGGTTCCATCCGAAATCAATAGGTGTGAGAAATTGGACAATTCAAGTTCAACGGCAGTTCGTTCCTAATTGGAGTGGTTGGTGTATTCCACACTTCTAGCGATTGGATTTCACTCAAAACTCTCCAAATGACTCCTCCCACCATATTATGATGTCGCACAAGTTTGGGGTTCTATCCGAACTCAATAGGTGTGAGAAATTGGACAATTCAAGTTCACCGGCAGTTCGTTCCTAATTGGTGTGGTTGGTGTATTCCATACTTCTAGATCTTGGATTTCACTCAAAACTCACCAAATGACTCCTCCCACCATAATATGATGTTGCCCAAGTTTTGGGCTCGATCCGAAACCAATAGGTGTGAGAAATTGAACAATTCAAGTTGAGCGGCAGTTCGTTCCTAATTGGAGTGGTTGGTGTATTCCACACTTCTAGCGATTGGATTTCACTCAAAACTCACCAAATGACTCCTCCCACGATATTATGATGTTGCACAAGTTTGGGGTTCCATCCGAACTCAATAGGTGTGAGAAATTGGACAATTTAAGTTCACCGGCAGTTCGTTCCTAATTGGTGTGGTTGGTGTATTCCATACTTCTAGATCTTGGATTTCACTCAAAACTCACCAAATGACTCCTCCCACCATATTATGATGTTGCCCAAGTTTTGGGCTCGATCCGAACTCAATAGGTGTGAGAAATTGGACAATTCAAGTTCAACGGCAGTTCGTTCCTAATTGGAGTGGTTGGTGTATTCCATACTTCTAGCGATTGGATTTCACTGAAAACTGTCCAAATGACTCCTCCCACCATATTATGATGTTGCCCAAGTTTTGGGCTCGATCCGAACTCAAAAGGTGTGAGAAATTGGACAATTCAAGTTCAACGGCAGTTCGTTCCTAATTGGAGTGGTTGGTGTTTTCCATACTTCTAGCGATTGGATTTCACTCAAAACTGTCCAAATGACTCCTCCCAACATATTATGATGTTGCCCAAGTTTTGGGCTCGATCCGAAATCAATAGGTGTGAGAAATTGGACAATTCAAGTTCAACGGCAGTTCGTTCCTAATTGGAGTGGTTGGTGTATTCCATACTTCTAGCGATTGGATTTCACTCAAAACTCACGAAATGACACCTCCCACCATATTACGATGTTGCCCAAGTTTGGGGCTCGATCCGAAATCAATAGGTGTGAGAAATTGGACAATTCAAGTTCAACGGCAGTTCGTTCCTAATTGGAGTGGTTCGTGTATTCCATACTTCTAGCGATTGGATTTAACTCAAAACTCACCAAATGACTCCTCCCACCATATTATGATGTTGCCCAAGTTTTTCGCTCGATCCGAAATCAATAGGTGTGACAAATTGGTCAATTCAATTTAACCGGCAGTTCGTTCCTAATTGAAGTGGTCGGTGTATTCCATACTTCTAGCGATTGGATTTCACTCAAAACTCACCAAATGACTCCTCCCACCATATTATGATGTTGCCCAAGTTTTGGGCTCGATCCGAAATCAATAGGAGTTCAAAATTGGACAATTCAAGTTCAACGGCAGTTCGTTCCTAATTGGAGTGGTTGGTGTATTCCATACTTCTAGCGATTGGATTTCACTCAAAACTCACCAAATGACTCCTCCCACCATATTATGATGTTGCCCAAGTTTTCGCTCGATCCGAAATCAATAGGTGTGAGAAATTGGTCAATTCAATTTCAACGGCAGTTCGTTCCTAATTGAAGTGGTGGGTGTATTCCATACTTCTAGCAATTGGATTTCAATCAAAACTCACCAAATGACTCCTCCCACCATATTATGATGTTGCCCAAGTTTTGGGTACGATCCGAAATCAATAGGTGTGAGAAATTGGACAATTCAATTTGAACGGCAGTTCGTTCCTAATTGAAGTGGTTGGTGTATTCCATACTTCTAGCGATTGGATTTCACTCAAAACTCACCAAATGACTCCTCCCACCATATTATGATGTTGCCCAAGTTTGGGGCTCGATCCGAAATCAATAGGTGTGAGAAATTGGACAATTCAAGTTCAACGGCAGTTCGTTCCTAATTGGAGCGGTTGGTGTTTTCCATACTTCTAGCGATTGGATTTCACTCAAAACTCACCGAATGACTCCTCCCACCATATTATGATGTTGCCCAAGTTTGGGGCTCGATCCGAAATCAATAGGTGTGAGAAATTGGACAATTCAAGTTCAACGGCAGTTCGTTCCTAATTGGAGCGGTTGGTGTTTTCCATACTTCTAGCGATTGGATTTTACTCAAAACTCACCAAATGACTCCTCCCACCATATTATGATGTTGCCCAAGTTTTGGGCTCGATCCGAAATCAATAGGTGTGAGAAATTGGACAATTCAAGTTCAACGGCAGTTCGTTCCTCATTGGAGTGGTTGGTGTATTTCATACTTCTAGCGATTGGATTTCACTCAAAACTCACCAAATGACTCCTCCCACCATATTATGATGTTGCCCAAGTTTTGGGCTCGATCCAAAATCAATAGGTGTGAGAAATTGGACAATTCAAGTTCAACGGCAGTTCGTTCCTAATTGGAGTGGTTGGTGTATTCCGTATTTCTAGCGATTGGATTTTACTCAAAACTCACCAAATGACTCCTCCCACCATAATATGATGTTGCACAAGTTTGGGGTTCGATCCGAAATCAATAGGTGTGAGAAATTGGACAATTCAAGTTCAACGGCAGTTCGTTCCAAATGGGAGTGGTTGGTGTATTCCATACTTCTAGCGATTGGATTTCACTCAAAACTCACCAAATGACGCCTTCCACCATATTCTGATGTTGCCCAAGTTTTTGGCTCGATCCGAAATCAATAGGTGTAATTGGAGAATTCAAGTTCAACGGCAGTTCGTTCCTAATGGCAGTGGTTGGTGTATTCCATACTTCTAGCGATTGGATTTCACTCAAAACTCACCAAATGACTTCTCCCACCATATTATCATGTTGCCCAACTTTTGGGCTCGAGCCGAAATCAATAGGTGTGAGAAATTTCACAATTCAAGTTCAATGACAGTTCGTTCCAAAATGGAGTGGTTGGTGTATTCCATACTTCTAGCGATTGGATTTCACTCAAAACTCACCAAATGACTCCTCCCACCATATTACGATGTTGCCCATGTTTTGGGCTCGATCCGAAATCAATAGGTGTGAGAAATTGGACAATTCAAGTTCAACGGCAGTTCGTTCCTCATTGGAGTGGTTGGTGTATTTCATACTTCTAGCGTTCGGATTTCACTCAAAAATAACCAAATGACTTCTCCTGATGTTGCCCAAGTTTTGGGCTCGATCCGAAATCAATAGGTGTTCCAAATTGGACAATTCAAGTTCAACGGCAGTTCGTTCCAAATTGGAGTGGTTGGTGTATTCCATACTTCTAGCGATTGAATTTCACTCAAAACTCACCAAATGACTCCTCCCACCATATTATGATGTTGCCCAAGTTTGGGGCTCGATCCGAAGTCAATAGGTGTGAGAAATTGGACAATTCAAGTTCAACGGCAGTTCGTTCCTAATTGGAGTGGTTGGTGTATTCCATACTTCTAGCGATTGGATTTCACTCAAAACTCACCAAACGACTCCTCCCACCATAATATGATGTTGCTCAAGTTTGGGGTTCGATCCGAAATCAATAGGTGTGAGAAATTGGACAATTCAAGTTCAACGGCAGTTCGTTCCTAATGGCAGTGGTTGGTGTATTCCATACTTCTAGCGATTGGATTTGACTCAAAACTCACCAAACGACTCCTTCCACCAAATTATGTTGTTGCCCAAGTTTTGGGCTCGATCCGAAATCAATAGGTGTGAGATATTGGGCAATTCAATTTCAACGGCAGTTCGTTCCAAAATGGAGTGGTTGGTGTATTCCATACTTCTAGCGATTGGATTTCACTCAAAACTCACCAAATGACTCCTCCCACCATATTATGATGTTGCCCAAGTTTTGGGCTCGATCCGAAATCAATAGGTGTTCCAAATTGCAGAATTCAAGTTCAACGGCAGTTCGTTCCTAATTGGAGTGGTTGGGGTATTCCATACTTCTAGCGATTGGATTTCACTTAAAACTCACCAAACGACTCCTCCCACCATATTATGATGTTGCCCATGTTTGGGGCTCGATCCGAAATCAATAGGTGTGAGAAATTGGACAATTCAAGTTCAACGGCAGTTCGTTCCTAATTGGAGTGGTTGGTGTATTCCATACTTCTAGCGATTGGATTTCACTCAGAACTCACCAAATGACTCCTCCCACCATATTATGATGTTGCCCAAGTTTTGGGCTCGATCCGAAATCAATAGGTGTGAGAAATTGGACAATTCAAGTTCAACGGCAGTTCGTTCCTCATTGGAGTGGTTGGTGTATTTCATACTTCTAGCGATTGGATTTCACTCAAAACTCACCAAATGACTCCTCCCACCATATTATGATGTGGCCCAAGTTTTGGGCTCGATCCGAAATCAATAGGTGTGAGCAATTGGACAATTCAAGTTCAACGGCAGTTCGTTCCTAATTGGAGTGGTTGGTGTATTCCGTACTTCTAGCGATTGGATTTCACTCAAAACTCACCAAATAACTCCTCCCACCATATTATGGTGTTGCCCAAGTTTTGGGCTCGATCCGAAATCAATAGCTGTTCCAAATTCGACAATTCAAGTTCAACGGCAGTTCGTTCCTAATTGGAGTGGTTGGTGTATTCCATACTTCTAGCGATTGGATTTCACTCAAAACTCACCAAATGACTCCTCCCACCATATTATGATGTTGCCCAAGTTTGGGGCTCGATCCAAAGTCAATAGGTGTGAGAAATTGGACAATTCAAGTTCATCGGCAGTCCGTTCCTAATTGGAGTGGTTGGTGTATTCCATACTTCTAGCGATTGGATTTCACTCAAAACTCACCAATTGACTCCTCCCACCATAATATGATGTTGCACAAGTTTGGGGTTCGATCCTAAATCAATAGGTGTGAGAAATTGGACAATTCAAGTTCAACGGCAGTTCGTTCCTAATGGGAGTGGTTGGTGTATTCCATACTTCTGGCGATTGGATTTCACTGAAAACTCACCAAATGACTCCTTCCACCATATTATGATGTTGCCCAAGTTTTGGGCTCGATCCGAAATCAATAGGTGTGAGAAATTGGACAATTCAAGTTCAACGGTAGTTCGTTCCTAATGGAAGTGGTTGGTGTATTCCATACTTCTAGCGATTGGATTTCACTCAAAACTCACCAAATGACTCCTCCCACCATATTATGATGTTGCCCAAGTTTTGGGCTCGATCAGAAATCAATAGTTGTTCCAAATTGGACAATTCAAGTTCAACGGCAGCTCGTTCCTAATTGGTGTGGTTGTTGTATTCCGTACTTCTAGCGATTGGATTTCAATCAAAACTCACCAAATAGTCTCCCACCATATTATGATGTTGCCCAAGTTTTGGGCTCGATTCGAAATCAGTGGGGGTGAGAAATTGGACAATTCAAGTAAAACGGCTGTTCGTTCCTAATTGGAGTGGTTGGTGTATTCCATACTTCTAGCGATTGGATTTCACTCAAAACTCACCAAATGACTCCTCCCACCATATTATGATGTTGCCCAAGTTTGGGGCTCGGTCCGAAATCAATAGGTTTGAGAAATTGGACAATTCAAGTTCAACGGCAGTTCGTTCCTAATTGGAGTGGTTGGTGTATTCAATACTTCTAGCGATTGGATTTCACTCAAAACTCACCAAATGACTCCTCCCACCATATTATGATGTTGCCTAAGTTTTGGGCTCGGTCCGAAATCAATAGGTGTGAGAAATTGGACAATTCAAGTTCAACGGCAGTTCGTTCCTAATTCGAGTGGTTGGTGTATTCCATACTTCTAGCGATTGGATTCCACTCAAAACTCACCAAATGACTCCTCCCACCATATTATGATGTTGCCCAAGTTTTGGGATCGATCTGAAATCAATAGGTGTGAGAAATTGGTCAATTCAATTTCAACGACAATTCGTTCCTAATTGCAGTGGGCTCGATCCAAAATCAATAGGTGTGAGAAATTGGACAATTCAAGTTCGACGGCAGTTCGTTCCTAATTGGAGTGGTTGGTGTATTCCATACTTCTACCGATTGGATTTCACTCAAAACTCACCAAATGACTCCTCCCACCATACTATGATGTTTCCCAAGTTTTGGGCTCGATCCGAAATCAATATGTGTGAGAAATTGGAAAATTCCAGTTCAACGGCAGTTCGTTCCTAATTGGAGTGGTTTGTGTATTCCATACTTCTTGCAATTCGACTTCACTCAAAACTCACCAAATGACTCCTCCCACCATATTATGATGTTGCCCAAGTTTTGGGCTCCATCCGAAATCAATAGGTGTGAGAAATTGGACAATTCAAGTTCAACGGCAGTTCGTTCCTAATTCGAGTGGTTGGTGTATTCCATACTTCTAGCGATTGGATTTCACTCAAAACTCACCAAATGACTCCTCCCATAATATTATGATGTTGCCCAAGTTTTGGGCTCCATCTGAAATCAATAGGTGTTCGAAATTGGACAATTCAAGTTCAACGGCAGTTCGTTCCAAATTGGAGTGGTTGGTGTATTCCATACTTCTAGCGATTGGATTTCACTCAAAACTCACCAAATGACTCCTCCCACCATATTATGATGTTGCCCAAGTGTTGGGCTCGATCCGAAATCAATAGGTGTGACAAATTGGACAATTCAATTTCAACGGCAGTTCGTTCCTAATTGGAGTGGTTGGGGTATTCCATACTTTTAGCGTTTGGGTTTCACTCAAAACTCACCAAAGGATTCCTCCCACCATATTATGATGTTGCCCAAGTTTTGGGCTCGATCCGAAAGCAATAGGTGTTCGAAATTGGAAAATTCAAGTTCAACGGCAATTCGTTCCGAACTGGAGTGGTTGGTGTATTCCATACTTCTAGAGATTTGATTTCACTCAAAACTCACCAAATGACTCCTCCCACCATATTATGATGTTGCCCAAGTTTTGGGCTCCATCCGAAATCAATAGGTGTTCGAAATTGGACAATTCAAGTTCAACGGCAGTTCGTTCCTAATTGGAGTGGTTGGTGTATTCAGTACTTCTAGCGATTGGATTTCACTCAAAACTCACCAAATGAATCCTCCCACCATATGAAGATGTTGCACAAGTTTGGGGTTCGATCCGAAATCAATAGGTGTGAGAAATTGGACAATTCAAGTTCAACGATTGTTCGTTCCTAATGGGAGTGGTTGGTGTATTCCATACTTCTAGCGATTGGATTTCACTCAAAACTCACCAAATGACTCCTCCCACCATATTATGATGTTGCCCAAGTTTTGGGCTCGATCCGAAATCAATAGTTGTGAGAAATTCGACAATTCAAGTTCAACAGCAGTTCGTTCCTAATTGGAGTGGTTGGTGTATTCCATACTCTTAGCGATTGGGTTTCACTCAAAACTAACCAAAGGACTTCTCCCACCATATTACGATGTTGCCCAAGTTTTGGGCTCGATCCGAAATCAATAGGTGTGAGAAATTGGACAATTCAAGTTCAACGGCAGTTCGTTCCTAGTTGGAGTGGTTGGTGTATTCCATACTTCTAGCGATTGGATTTCACTCAAAACTCACCAAATGACTCCTCCCACCATATTATGATGTTGCCCAAGTTTGGGGCTCGGTCCGAAATCAATAGGTGTGAGAAATTGGACAATTCAAGTTCAACGGCAGTTCGTTCCTAATAGGAGTGGCTGGTGGATTCCATACTTCTAGCGATTGGATTTCACTCAAAACTCTCCAAAGGACTCCTCCCTCCATATTACGATGTTGCCCAAGTTTTGGGCTCGATCCGAAATCAATAGGTGTTCGAAATTGGACAATTCAAGTTCAACGGCAGTTCGTTCCTAATTGGAGTGGTTGGTGTATTCCACACTTCTAGCGATTGGATTTCATTCAAAACTCACCAAATGACTCCTCCCACCATATTATGATGGTGCCCAAGTTTGGGGCTCGGTCCGAAATCAATAGGTGTGAGAAATTGGACAATTCAAGTTCAACGGCAGGTCGTTCCTAATTGAACTGGTTAGCGTATTCCATACTTCTTGGATTGGATTTCACTCAAAATTCACCAAATGACTACTCCCACCATATTATGATGTTGCCCAAGTTTTGGGCTCGATCCGAAATCAATAGGTGTTCGAAATTGGACAATTCAAGTTCAACGGCAGTTCGATCCTAATTGGAGTGGTTGGTATATTCCATACTTCAAGCGATTGGATTTCACTCAAAACTCACCAAATGACTCCTCCCACCATATTATGATGTTGCCCAAGTTTGGGCTCGATCCGAAATCAATAGGTGAGAGAAATTGGACAATTCAAGTTCAACGGCAGTTCGTTCCTAATGGGAGTGGTTGGTGTATTCCATACTTCTAGCGATTGGATTTCACTCAAAACTCACCGAATGACTCCTCCCACCATATTATGATGTTACCCAAGTTTGGGGCTCGATCCGAAATCAATAGGTGTGAGAAATTGGACAATTCAAGTTCAACGGCAGTTCGTTCCTAATGGGAGTGGTTGGTGTATTCCATACTTCTAGCGATTGGATTTCACTCAAAACTCACCAAATGACTCCTTCCACCATATTACGATGTTGCCCACGTTTTGGGCACGATCCGAAATCAATAGGTTTGAGAAATTGGACAATTCAAGTTCAACGGCAGTTCGTTCCTAATGGGAGTGGTTGGTGTATTCCATACTTCTAGCGATTGGATTTCACTCAAAACTCACCAAATGACTTCTCCCACCATATTATCATGTTGCCCAACTTTTGGGCTCGAGCCGAAATCAATAGGTGTGAGAAATTGCACAATTCAAGTTCAATGACAGTTCGTTCCAAAATGGAGTGGTTGGTGTATTCCATACTTCTTGCGATTGGATTTCACTCAAAACTCACCGAATGACTCCTCCCACCATATTATGATGTTGCCCAAGTTTTGGGCTCGATCCGAAATCAATAGGTGTGAGAAATTGGACAATTCAAGTTCAACGGCAGTTCGTTCCTAATGGGAGTGGTTGGTGTATTCCATACTTCTAGCGATTGGATTTCACTCAAAACTCACCAAATGACTCCTCCCACCATATTATGATGTTGCCCAAGTTTTGGGCTCGATCCGAAATCAATAGGTGTGAGAAATTGGGCAATTCAATTTCAACGGCAGTTCGTTCCAAAATGGAGTGGTTGGTGTATTCCATACTTCTAGCGATTGGATTTCACTCAAAACTCACCAAATGACTCCTCCCACCATATTATGATGTTGCCCAAGTTTTGGGCTCGATCCGAAATCAATAGGTGTTCCAAATTGCACAATTCAAGTTCAACGGCAGTTCGTTCCTAATTCGAGTGGTTGGTGTATTCCATACTTCTAGCGATTGGATTTCACTCAAAACTCACCAAATGACTCCTCCCACCATATTATGATGTTGCCCAAGTTTTTGGCTCGATCCGAAATGAATAGGTGTGCGAAATTGGACAATTCAAGTTCAACGGCAGTTCGTTCCTAATGGGAGTGGTTGGTGTATTCCATACTTCTAGCGATTGGATTTCACTCAAAACTCACCAAATGACTCCTTCCACCATATTACGATGTTGCCCACGTTTTGGGCATGATCCGAAATCAATAGGTTTGAGAAATTGGACAATTCAAGTTCAACGGCAATTCGTTCCTAATTGGAGTGGTTGGTGTATAACATACTTCTAGCGATTGGATTTCACTCAAAACCCACTATATGACTCCTCCCACCATATTATGATGTTGCCCAAGTTTTGGTCTCGAACCGAAATCAATAGGTGTTTCAAATTGGACAATTCAAGTTCTACGGCAGTTCGTTCCTAATTGGAGTGGTTGGTGTATTCCATACTTCTAATGATTGGATTTCACTGAAAACTCACCAAAGGACTCCTCCCACCATATTATGATGTTGCCCAAGTTTTGGGCTCGATCCGAAATCAATAGGTGTGCGAAATTGGACAATTCAAGTTCAACGGCAGTTAATTCCTAATTGGAGTGGTTGGTGTATTCCGTAATTCTAGCGATTGGATTTCACTCAAAACTCACCAAATGACTCCTCCCCCCATATTATGATGTTGCCCAAGTTTGGGGCTCGATCCGAAATCAATAGGTGTGAGAAATTGGACAATTCAAGTTCAACGGCAGTTCGTTCCTAATCGGAGTGGTTGGTGTATTCCATACTTCTAGCGATTGGATTTCACTCAAAACTCCCCAAATGACTCCTCCCACCACATTGTGATGTTGCCCAAGTTTTTGGTTCGATCCGAAATCAATAGGTGTTCCAAATTGGACAATTCAAGTTCAACGGCAGTTCGTTCCTAATTGGAGTGGTTGGTGTATTCCATACTTCTAGCGATTGGATTTCACTCAAAACTCACCAAATGACTCCTATCACGATATTATGATGTTGCCCAAGTTTTGGGCTCGATCCGAAATCATTAGGTGTTCCAAATTGGACAATTCAATTTCAACGGCAGTTCGTTCCTAATTGGAGTGGTTGGTGTATTCCATACTTCTAGCGATTGGATTTCACTCAAAACTCACCAAATGACTCCTGCCACCATATTATGGTGTTGCCCAAGTTTTGGGCTCGATCCGAAATCAATAGGTGTGAGAAATTGGACAATCGAAGTTCAACGGAAGTGCGTTCCTAATTGGAGTGGTTGGTGTATTCCATACTTCTAGCGATTGGATTTCACTCAAAACTCACCAAGGGACTCCTCCCACCATATTATGATGTTGCCCAAGTTTTGGCCTCGAACCGAAATCAATAGGTTTTCCAAATTAGACAATTCAAGTTCAACGGCAGTTCGTTTCTAATTGGAGTGGTTGGTGTATTCCATACTTCTAGCGATTGGATTTCACTCAAACCTCACCAAATGACTCCTGCGACCATATTATGATGTTGCCCAAGTTTGGGGCTCGATCCGAACTCAATAGGTGTTCCAAATTGGACAATTTAAGTTCAACGGCAATTCTTTCCTAATTGGAGTGGTTGGTGTATTCCATACTTCTAGCGATTGGATTTCAATCAAAACTCACCAAATGACTCCTCCCACTATATTGTGATGTTGCCCAAGTTTTTGGTTCGATCCGAAATCAATAGGTGTTCCAAATTGGACAATTCAAGTTCAACGGCAGTTCGTTCCCAATTGGTGTGGTTGGTGTATTCCATACTTGTAGCGATTGGATTTCACTCAAAACTCACCAAATGACTCCTCCCACCATATTATGATGTTGCCCAAGTTTGGGGCTCGATCCAAAATCAATAGGTGTGAGAAATTGGACAATTCAAGTTCAACGGCAGTTCGTTCCTAATTGGAGTGGTTTGTGTACTCCGTACTTCTAGCGATTGGATTTCACTCAAAACTCACCAAATGACTCCTCCCACCATATTATGATGTTGCCCAAGTTTTGGGCTCGATCTGAAATCAATAGGTGTGAGAAATTGGACAATTCAAGTTCGACGGCAGTTCGTTCCTAATTGGAGTGGTTGGTGTATTCCATACTTCTAGCGATTGGATTTCACTCAAAGCTCACCAAATGACTCCTCCCACCATATTACGATGTTAACCAAGTTTTGGGCTCGATCCGAAATCAATAGGTGTTCCAAATTGGACAATTCAAGTTCAACGGCAGTTCGTTCCTAATTGGAGTGGTTGGTGTATTCCATACTTCTAGCAATTGGATTTCACTCAAAACTAACCAAATGACTCCTCCCACCATATTATGATGTTGCCCAAGTTTTGGGCTCGATCCGAAATCAATAGGTGTGAGAAATTGGACAATTCAAGTTCAACGGCAGTTCGTTCCTAATTGGAGTGGTTGGTGTATTCCATACTTCTAGCGATTGGATTTCACTCAAAACTCACTAAATGACTCCTCCCACCATATTATGATGTTGCCCAAGTTTTGGTCGCGATCCGAAAGCAATAGGTGTTCCAATTTGGAGAATTCAAGTTCAACGGCAGTTCGTTCCTAATTGGAGTGGTTGGTGTATTCCATACTTCTAGCGATTGGATTTCACTCAAAACTCACCAAATGACTCCTCCCACCATATTATGATGACGCCCAAGTTTTGGGCTCGATCCGAAATCAATAGGTGTTCCAAATTGGACAATTCAAGTTCAACGGCAGTTCGTTCCTAATTCGAGTGGTTGGTGTATTCCGTACTTCTAGCGATTGGATTTCACTCAAAACTCACCAAATGACTCCTCCCACCATATTATGATGTTGCCCAAGTTTTGGGCTCGATCCGAAATCAATAGGTGTGAGAAATTGAACAATTCAAGTTCAACGGCAGTTCTTTCCTAATTGGAGTGGTTGGTGTATTCCATACTTCTAGCGATTGGATTTCACTCAAAACTCACTGCATGACTCCTCCCACCATATTATGATGTTGCCCAAGTTTTGGGCTCGATCATAACTCAATAGGTGTGAGAAATTGGACAATTCCAGTTCAACGGCAGTTCGTTCCTAATTGGAGTTGGTTGGGGTATTCCATACTTCTAGCGATTGGATTTCACTCAAAACTTGCCAAATGACTCCTCCCAACATATTATGATGTTGCCCAAGTTTTGGGCTCGATCTGAAATCAATAGGTGCTAGAAATTGGACAATTCAAGTTCAACGGCAGTTCGTTCCTAATTGGAGTGGTTGGTGTATTCCATACTTCTAGCAATTGGATTTCACTCAAAACTAACCAAATGACTCCTCCCACCATATTATGATGTTGCCCAAGTTTTGGGCTCGATCCGAAATCAATAGGTGTTCCAAATTGGACAATTCAAGTTCAACGGCAGTTCGTTCCTAATTGGAGTGGTTGGTGTATTACATACTTCTAGCTATTGGATTTCACTCAAAACTCACCAAATGACTCCTCCCACCATATTATGATGTTGCCCAAGTTTTGGGCCCGATCCGAAATCAATAGGTGTGAGAAATTGGACAATTCAAGTTCAACGGCAGTTCGTTCCTAATTGTAGTGGTTGGTGTATTCCATACTTCTAGCGATTGGATTTCACTCAAAACTCACTATATGACTCCTCCCACCATGTTATGATGTTGCCCAAGTTTTGGTCTCGATCCGAAATCAATTGGTGTTTCGAATTGGACAATTCAAGTTCAACGGCAGTTCATTCCTAATTGGAGTGGTTGGTGTATTCCATACTTCTAGCGATTGGATTTCACTCAAAACTCACCAAATGACTCCTCCCACCATATTATGATGTTGCCCAAGTTTTGGGCTCGATCAGAAAATCAATAGGTGTGAGAAATTGGACAATTCCAGTTCAACGGCAGTTCGTTCCTAATTGGAGTGGTTGGTGTATTCCATACTTCTAGCGATTGGATTTCACTCAAAACTCACCAAATGACTCCTCCCAACATATTATGATGTTGCCCAAGTTTTGGGCTCGATCTGAAATCAATAGGTGCGAGAAATTGGACAATTCAAGTTCAACGGCAGTTCGTTCCTAATTGGAGTGGTTGGTGTATTCCATACTTCTAGCAATTGGATTTCACTCAAAACTCACCAAATGACTCCTCCCACCATATTATGATGTTGCCCAAGTTTTGGTCTCGATCCGAAATCAATAGGTGTTCCAAATTAGACAATTCAAGTTCAACGGCAGTTCGTTCCTAATTGGAGTGGTTGGTGTATTCCATACTTCTCGCGATTGGATTTCACTTAAAACTCGCCAAATGACTCCTACCACCATATTATGGTGTTGCCCAAGTTTTGGGGTTGATCCTAAATGAATAGGTGTTCCAAATTGGACAATTCAAGTTCAACGGCAGTTCGTTCCTAATTGGAGTGGTTGGTGTATTCCATAATTCTAGCGATTGGATTCCACTCAAAACTCACGAAATGACTCCTCCCACCATATTATGATGTTGCCCAAGTTTGGTCTCGATCCGAAATCAATAGGTGTTCCAAATTGGACAATTCAAGTTCAACGGCAGTTCGTTCCTAATTGGAGTGGTTGGTGTATTCCATACTTCTAGCAATTGGATTTCACTCAAAACTCACCAAATGACTCCTCCCACCATATTATGATGTTGCCCAAGTTTTGGGCTCGATCTGAAATCAATAGGTTTGGGAAATTGGACAATTCAAGTTCAACGGCAGTTCGTTCCTAATTGAAATGGTTGGTGTATTCCACACTTCTAGCGATTGGGTTTCACTCAAAACTCGCCAAATGACTCCTCCCAAAATATTATGATGTTGCCCAAGTTTTGGGCTCGATCCGAAATCAATAGGTGTGAGAAATTGAACAATTCAAGTTCAACGGCAGTTCGTTCCTAATTGGAGTGGTTGGTGTATTCCATACTTCTAGCGATTGGATTTCACTCAAAACTCACCAAATGACTCCTCCCACCATATTATGATGTTGCCCAAGTTAGGGGCTCGATCCGAAATCATAGGTGTGAGAAATTGGACAATTGAAGTTCAACGGCAGTTCGTTCCTAATTGGAGTGGTTGGTGTATTCCATACTTCTAGCGATTGGATTTCACTCAAAACTCACTAAATGACTCCTGCCACCATATTATGATATTGCACAAGTTTTGGTCTCGATCCGAAATCAATAGGTGTTCCAAATTGGACAATTCAAGTTCAACGGCAGTTCGTTGTTCGGTTCATTTTTAAACATGATTTTTCATGTTATTCCCCTTGTATTTTGAGTTAGTTTTTGACATTTTATAGTTTTTTACTTCCTTTTTGTGTTTTCTTAGATTTTACCTTGGTTAGATTGAAAATGAGGTAAAAGTGCACTACTTGTTATAATTTCTGTTTTTGTTCATTTTCGTAGGTCAACTTCTTGGCCTGGGATCAGCATGCTCCGGTGCTCGGATGAGGTCATGATCTTCTTGAGACTTGTTCCAATGGATGTTAACTACAACATATCCAAATTTGAGCTCCATTGGACAAGTATTGCCCATCCAACCGATCCTGCATGTTACCACAGCTCTGAAATCCGAATTTGGCCAGCTTTTACCTCCTTTGTGTTATCTTGATTTTCTTGTTACCATAACTCTTGGTAACAAGGAGTTACCTTAGCTTTGAGATATTTCTGAAGCAATTGGCATCTTATTGAGGACAAAGCCTCATCATGACAAGGGGACAATGGGCTAAGGCTTTATCAAAGGTGGTAGTTTAATATTAAAAGGTAAAAGCTGGAAAGGAGGAGAGAGGGAAGCCAAAGGAAATTGCAATCTGAAGTTGGGGAGCCTTTTGAACGTGGAAAAGGAAGGATTCTAGCATTCTACAGATGGAGAGCAGATTTTGGAGAGCTTGGAGCTAGGAGAAAGCCAAGGTGCAGCCAAGAAAAGTGGAGAAGAAGACTTCCACCATTGATGATCTTGAAGCTCTCATCATTTTCTGAAAATCTGTAAACTCTTTCTAATTTCATTTTGAGTTTGTATTTGGAATAAGTATGAGCAACTAAACTCCATAGCTAGGGCTTAGGTTGAAGCCCTAAACATGATTACCTTATTGTTTTGATGCTTGAGTGTATGAATTTCTAGATATTGTTGATGAATTCCAATTCACCAAATTAATCTATCCTTGATGTGTGTTTTTCCTTGGTTGGCCATCTTTGAAAGCATGCTTCTTGAGATTGTTGGGATTATGTGTATCTTCATGTTCTCCTAAGCAATAAATAGATGAAGTAAGAATCATCCATGTGAATTGGTTTCTTGAATACCTAATGTAAACACCATGCTATTAGGATTCTTGTGATGTTCATATTCTCTTTGAACTTAATGGGTTCTCCTTGTAATTGAATCGAAGTACGAACCATACCTAGGTTCGGTTATGGGGAGGGCACAAGTATTGTAGCACGAACCATGCACTTTACGTATATTAGAGAGGATCAATGCGTCTTGAGCCACGACCCATGGTCTTGATTGCGAACATTTTCATCAACATGTTTAGAGTTCATCATTTGAGTATTCATGAACATGGGTAGAATTGTTTAGGGTGGATTCCGAAACCCTAGTGTTTGTTACTTGGTACTTTCACATTTTGATAATTCATCTCTGCCTTTCTCATTTAAATTCAAAGTCCATTTACTTTCATGCAATAGAATTAGGTCACTTGAACCAAACCAAACCCCCCCCCCCCCCCCCCAATGTGTGTGTGAGTTGTGTGTTTGTTACATTGTGTGTCTTGTTTACTGAATTCTGTTTATTTCGTAACTGTTTTGGACTTTTGGTCTGCGCTGTGTTCTTGAATTTTCTGTGCTGAATCCAACCGTATAAAGAACGTGAATTTTGGACGTACGGTTGGAAAGTTATAGGCAAAACACTGGACAGAGGTCGAAACTGAAAAACAGAGAAAACGAATCTGCCCAAAAACGACCGGTCGCTTTTACCTGACGACCGGTCTCTTTTCAAGACAAATTTTGAGTTTCGAATCTGCCCAAAAACGACCGGTCGCTTTTACCTGACGACCGGTCGCTTTAGCACTGTTCATAGGTGATAAATGGGTAATAAAAGGGTGATAGAAAATGCTGTTTGTGTTTTTGTTTAGTTTTCTTGTGTTGTTTCATTTCGTTTACACTTCTTTACTCATTTTTAGTTTCCATTTTGCATTTGTGCATTTGTGGTGTGTCAATTAAGTGTTCTTTACGTACTCAAATTAGAACTTATAGGAAGCCAACAAGTTCTTCGTGGGATCGACCCCGTACTTACATAATCTATACTTCAATAGATTCGTGCACTTGCGGGTATTTTTAATTGGTTGTTTGCACATTAATTTGTGTCCTCTTAGGAAAGCAACAATTTTTGGCGCCGTTGCCGGGGAACTGGCACGGCTGCTTATCTGTTTTGTTTGAGTATGTTTAGAGTACTTAGTTTTATTTTTGTTTATTGATTGTTGTTTCATTTTATCTTGATTTGTTTTTGTTTCTTTTTCTTATAGGAACATCCGACGAGTCACCTCCACCATCACCAATGGCAGCCGCAACTGAAATTGTGGAACTTACTATGCAAGAATACTCCAATAAATTTGTGATGGAGGAAGCAAATGCATTTGGCTCATTTCAGAATGAATTGCCTATGAATGAATATTTCCCACAAACATACAATCCGGAGTGGAGAAATCATTCGAACTTTTGGTGGACCGACAATCCAAATTTTCAACAAGGGTCATATCAACCATATCAAGGCCAACATAATACTTGTCCACCTTATGGTCAACCCCAATATTATAATCCACCACCACTTAGTCAATCTCACCAACCACCTCAAGGACCAACTTTGGAAGAAATTGTTGCTTCAATGGTTAGAAACACAGATAATTTCATCATGCAGAGGAATGACACCCACATGCAGAGGAATGATACCCACATGCAGAAAATGAATAAGGCCATTGCCAATCTAGAAAATCAAGTGGGGCAAATTGCTATAGCTTTGAGTCAAAGGGAAGTTGGGATGATGTCTAACCAAACAGTGATACCAACCGGGCATGAGCATGTTCAAGCAGTTACCTTGAGAATTGGTAAGGTAATTGGTGAAATTGATGGTTCTAAAAATTTGATTCACAATGTTGATGACATGCAGGTTGAACAAGTGACTGAGCCTAAAGAAAAGGATGAAAGCAACAAAGAGAAAGATAAACAAGCAGCTTCTTCATCCGAATGGATCCCAAAGCATGAACTTGCAAGAAGGGCAAGAAAGGAGAAGGTAAGTCGTGAACCTACTGATGAAGAAATCTTACGTGCTCCTTTTCCTCACAGGCTTATGAGTTCCAAAAAAATTCAACATGCCAAGGACATATTGGAAACTTGTAGGAAGGTGCAAGTCAACATTCCTCTCTTGGAGGATCTTTGTACCAACAAGAGGAACTTCAAAGATGACGAAACTGTTGCATTAACGGAAGAGGTTTCTGCTGTTTTGCAAAGGAAGCTTCCTCCCAATTTACAAGATCCAGGAAGTTTCACAATTCCTTGTATAATTGATGATAAATTGTTTGAGAAACCTTTAATTGATTTAGGTGCTTCAATTAATCTAATGTCTTATTCTATTTTTGAAGTACTAGAGGAAGACAAGCTGAGCATCCATGTTCCAAGTACCAATCATATGTTCAATGTCATTCCTTCTACTCAAATGAGAAGGCCACCCGATCCTAAATATGTGCCTCCTCCATCTAATCCACGTATTGAAAAGCGCTTAAAATTGCTTTTGAAATCTACTCATGCGCATAAAAAGAAAAGAATACGAAATGGGTTGATTAGATGGCAAAGAGATTTGAAGAAACTTCATGTTCGGCACAAGGAGGCGATTGAGCCAAAACCCCCTAAGTGACCATGGTATGTTGGAAGTCCGGCAAAAGACTTTAAACTTAGCGCTTCTTGGGAGGCAACCCAAGGTGAATAGAAGAAGTTTGTTGTCGTCCTAATCGCTTCAAAGTGGAGTTTCTCTAGACTCAAACTTTCTTTTATTTAATTTTATTTATTTTATTTTTGTGTTAGGGTTACAATTTTCCAACCAAGGTAATTTCGAATTTCTTGTTTTTTCTCTTTGTTTTTCTTACTCTTTCTTTCTTTTATTTGTTTGTGTTTCTATTTTGTTAGTAAGTTTGGGAAGTAGATTGCTTCATGATTGCACACTCTGAACTTTGGCTCAAATGCTTATTCCATTTCATAACATGTGATTACATTTATAAACTTGAAAATGCATACATAAAATTCCTAATCACACGTTCATTGTTGCATTCTGCGCCACCTGAGGCTTCTGCTAATTGCCTCTGTCTGTTCTTGCTTGTAGAATCTGCAGCAGCTCTACATGATCTTCGTTCCTTTTCTGCAGCATCTCTACATGCTGGTTGGCAATGTAGAGCCGCTTCTGCAAGTCCGCCACCAGAGCTTTCAGGGCTGCCACCTCCTCAGCCAGTGCTCTGCACTCTTGTGTTCTCGCCGTTAGGCGCATACCCAAATTAGTGGCCGAGACCGCGTTGAGCACGGTTAGATTGTGGGACTCGTCCACTGCCATCTGGTCAGACCTCTGCGCCACATGCAGATGATCTGCAACTGTCAGTCTGCTGACAGTCATGCCCTCCGGCAATACTGCCCTACGCGGCACCACCTCAGAGAAGTTTGAGGCCGAACCATGGTGGTATGAGGAGTTTGGGAAGATAGGGTTTGGAGGAGCCCGTGTCTGGGCATTTGGTGGTGCAAGGGACAACTCAAGGTTAAGGTCATCAACAAGCATATCTGGGGATGTCATTGATTTTTCTGTCTGGGCTTTTTGATGGTTTTTCTTGAGTTTGCAGGTTGAAATCCAGGATGCTCCTTCTTTCAATCGAGAAGTGGTTTAAATAGCCATATGCTCATAAGGGAGCCGACACCACTTTGCATTTCCTGCGCAATTTGCGGTTGCGTCCGGTTAAAAGGGGAAGCATTTCTACTTTCGCTTTGCTTTCTTTTCCTCCCTGTTTTCTGGTGCATTATGTTTTGATTTCTTTTCAGTTTGTCGTTTTTGTTTTATTTCAGTTGGGGAAGTGTGATTTGTGTCGTTTTCGTTTGTCGCATTCCTTTTATTCCGGTTTGGGGAAGTGCGTTTTGTTTTTCTTCTTTGTCTTTTGCAACTTTCTTTTCTTTTTATTTCCGGAAACGAGAAATTTAAAATTAAAAATAAAATAAAATAAAAATAAATACACGGAAAGGGCAAAGACAACCAGGCACACCACTAATACATTAGAAATTATTCTTTCACAGTGCTCGGTGTCTCGGCCATTGGACCTTTGAGCTTAGCCCTATGGCTATCCTCTTCCGGGGCTTCACGCACAGCCTCTTGGGGCTCATCACTCGAGCTCCCAAAGATCGCACTCTTAGCTTGAGCGTATCTACTTTCGCGATCTGTTTTCTTGCGTTTACCCGGTTGGTCCAGGTCCTCCAGCTGCTTTCTCATGTCATGGGCGTAAACACTTACCATCTTTGAGAGATTTTGGTTCTCTTCCCGCAACGCCTCCAGCTGGTGTCGATTCACCTCCACTATCCTTGCCCTTTCCCTTTTTAAACTTTTAATAATACTCTGGCACTCTTCCACCATACTTCGCTCCGCCGCCAACTGACCTCTTAGCACCTCCACCTCATGGGACTTCGCAAGTAGGCGATGACCCACACTTGCGACTGTTGCGGTGCTTTGCACGCTTAGTGCCAGAGCATCGCTCACGACCCGGTTGTCATCCCTTGATCCCAGCACCCGTATATCCTTGGGAGTTACTAGATTTCTAGCAACTCCAAGGGCAACATCGTTGTCCAGTAGTATCGAGTCGTTCACTGTCACGTGCCCCCGTGCAGAGGCAAAGTAGGGCATCCACACTGGTGCCACTGCTTGGCCCCGAGTCTGAGTCGGTGGAGCTAGGTTGAGATCCAGCGAGAATGGGTAGGAAGAAGCCATTTGAACTTTCTTTTCTTTTGTTCTTTCTTTTCTCTGTTGTGTGTTTCTGCGTTTGTGTGTTTTTTCCCAACTCTTTCTCTTCTTCTTTTATAGAGTTAGTTTCTTTGTAACCCTAGACACTGCGCTTCTGCGTTTTGCGCGGCCCTTACGGCCTATCCCCTTAGGTCACCTCACCTGGTCCCCAACCCCTTTAATTACAGTTCCGCCTTTCAGCACTTTTGAGAAACGAAAGTCGTCACACCTTCCTATGAAGCCAATAATTCTGGCTTGGGACCGTGAGATAGACCTCTGCTTGTCGACACGTCTCTCACTTTGTATCCCGTGACTCACAGGTGCCGAGACTTCAGGGCCCACTTTTTCTATTTTACTGAGTCCTCGCTCTTTGTGCTTCTGACTTGGTTTCTTTGTTTTATTTACTTTCTTCGCTTTTGGGCTTTCGTTTGGGTTGGGCTTTCTTTTGGTTTGTGCGTTTCTTTGGGTTGGATTTCTGCATGTGTAAGACTGTTGTTAGGGCTTACTGTTTTATTTGTTTATGTTTGGTTTCGTTTTTGTTTTTGTTTTTGCAACCGTGTTGTAGTTGTTTTTTCGTGTTTGTTCTTGTATTTAACTGCTTTATTCCCTTTAATTCTTGTTATAACGTTGTTGATGCCTAAATTCTTTAACATTGAGGACAATGTTTATTTCTAAGTTTGGGAAAGGATAGCAAGTCTTTTTCGTTTCACTTAAATTCTTACTTTCTTTTGTTCTGTTTTCTTTTTCAGTTTTGAGTCTTTTTGTTTTCAAGTCACTTTCCGGACATATATGATGAGATTGTGATGAATGTTTACATGACTTGATTGAAAATGCTATAATAATAATAATAATTTGTTATTCACTAAATGGCATCGCTCTAGCATGATATGTTTGAAACCCTCTACGCACTTGCCATTTGTTTCATAATTCTCTAGTTGAGGGACTTGCATGATCCAAAGAATTGTATCAAGCATGAATTAACTTGTATAACCATATAATGTGAGCTTTGAGCCTTGTGCTTCAATTCATGAGTGTTATACACATATTCTTACTTTTCTTGTCATCTGAGTTGTTGTTTGATCTCATTATTCATTGATTTGGTTGAGCACTTAAAAGTTACTCATTCTTGTGCAATTTGATTACATGACATTTGAGAAATGATATTAAGGCCCTCTTTGGACCGTTTGTGCCTTTCAAGCTAACCCTATGCATGCTTAAGCATGATTTTCCATTGTTAACCACCTTGAGCCTATATGTATGCCTTTTCTTTCAAGTAACCAATTATTACTTCTAGCCTTAGCCTAAAAAACAAGAATTGACCTTTCTAAGGAACTCGTGAGCTTTAATTTAGATGTGTTTTTCATGCTAAGTTTGGGAAGGGTTATTACATTCTAATGAAAAAAAAAAAAAAAAAGAGTACTTCATTAAAAGGGTGAAAGAAGAGAGAAAAGTTGTGGTTATGTGGCAATGGTTTCAAATTCAATTCCATGTTTCTTGGTTGTTCAAATGGAAGGAAGGAGTGTGAATCGTAATTAGTGGAGGTATAAGGCTTTGTGGTCTATTTGATCACCAAAAAAAAAATTGAGTGAAAATCTCAAGCGTGATGTTTCAAAGTCTTTTAGTCAACGATTATATGCTCTTACATTGTGAGTTCCTTGGACTTTGTTGTATCCATTCCCTTCATTTCTCACTTACCTTGCACCCTTAGCCCCATTACAACCTATAATAAAGACCTAAATTGATCCTAAATGTCATGTGGTTGATTTGCACACATTTTTCAGCTTTTAAGTGTTTAGCATCCTTCTTGAGATCATATTCATGCATGTTTTTCATCTTGCTAATTTGGAGTTAAGTCCCTTATGGTTTAACTCTATTCTCATATTTACTATTGAGTGATGCATTGTAACCCTCTTCCGAGTGATTCATTTGTGAGAGGACAACTTTGGTGAGATTTGAAGTTACATTTGTGCTTGGTATGATTTTTGAAGTTGTGTGAAAACTGAAATTGGAGAATGAGTTTCATTTGGCCATCACACTACTACACTTGAGCATGTTGTGTTCTGAACTTTGCCGCCTTGTGACTAATGTCTAAACTGAGTTTTTCTTGTGAAAACTTTTGAGTCGTTTGCATGAGTCGCTCTCTCCTTAGAAAGTGTTCGGAAAGTTTTATTTCGAGTCTTGTTTTAATTTCTGTTTTGCTCGAGGACTAGCAAAAGATAAGTTTGGGAAGTTTGTTCGGTTCATTTTTAAACATGATTTTTCATGTTATTCCCCTTGTATTTTGAGTTAGTTTTTGACATTTTATAGTTTTTACTTCCTTTTTGTGTTTTCTTAGATTTTACCTTGGTTAGATTGAAAATGAGGTAAAAGTGCACTACTTGTTATAATTTCTGTTTTTGTTCATTTTCGTAGGTCAACTTCTTGGCCTGGGATCAGCATGCTCCGGTGCTCGGATGAGGTCATGATCTTCTTGAGACTTGTTCCAATGGATGTTAACTACAACATATCCAAATTTGAGCTCCATTGGACAAGTATTGCCCATCCAACCGATCCTGCATGTTACCACAGCTCTGAAATCCGAATTTGGCCAGCTTTTACCTCCTTTGTGTTATCTTGATTTTCTTGTTACCATAACTCTTGGTAACAAGGAGTTACCTTAGCTTTGAGATATTTCTGAAGCAATTGGCATCTTATTGAGGACAAAGCCTCATCATGACAAGGGGACAATGGGCTAAGGCTTTATCAAAGGTGGTAGTTTAATATTAAAAGGTAAAAGCTGGAAAGGAGGAGAGAGGGAAGCCAAAGGAAATTGCAATCTGAAGTTGGGGAGCCTTTTGAACGTGGAAAAGGAAGGATTCTAGCATTCTACAGATGGAGAGCAGATTTTGGAGAGCTTGGAGCTAGGAGAAAGCCAAGGTGCAGCCAAGAAAAGTGGAGAAGAAGACTTCCACCATTGATGATCTTGAAGCTCTCATCATTTTCTGAAAATCTGTAAACTCTTTCTAATTTCATTTTGAGTTTGTATTTGGAATAAGTATGAGCAACTAAACTCCATAGCTAGGGCTTAGGTTGAAGCCCTAAACATGATTACCTTATTGTTTTGATGCTTGAGTGTATGAATTTCTAGATATTGTTGATGAATTCCAATTCACCAAATTAATCTATCCTTGATGTGTGTTTTTCCTTGGTTGGCCATCTTTGAAAGCATGCTTCTTGAGATTGTTGGGATTATGTGTATCTTCATGTTCTCCTAAGCAATAAATAGATGAAGTAAGAATCATCCATGTGAATTGGTTTCTTGAATACCTAATGTAAACACCATGCTATTAGGATTCTTGTGATGTTCATATTCTCTTTGAACTTAATGGGTTCTCCTTGTAATTGAATCGAAGTACGAACCATACCTAGGTTCGGTTATGGGGAGGGCACAAGTATTGTAGCACGAACCATGCACTTTACGTATATTAGAGAGGATCAATGCGTCTTGAGCCACGACCCATGGTCTTGATTGCGAACATTTTCATCAACATGTTTAGAGTTCATCATTTGAGTATTCATGAACATGGGTAGAATTGTTTAGGGTGGATTCCGAAACCCTAGTGTTTGTTACTTGGTACTTTCACATTTTGATAATTCATCTCTGCCTTTCTCATTTAAATTCAAAGTCCATTTACTTTCATGCAATAGAATTAGGTCACTTGAACCAAACCAAACCCCCCCCCCCCCCCCAATGTGTGTGTGAGTTGTGTGTTTGTTACATTGTGTGTCTTGTTTACTGAATTCTGTTTATTTTCGTAACTGTTTTGGACTTTTGGTCCGCGCTGTGTTCTTGAATTTTCTGTGCTGAATCCAACCGTATAAAGAACGTGAATTTTGGACGTACGGTTGGAAAGTTATAGGCAAAACACTGGACAGAGGTCGAAACTGAAAAACAGAGAAAACGAATCTGCCCAAAAACGACCGGTCGCTTTTACCTGACGACCGGTCTCTTTTCAAGACAAATTTTGAGTTTCGAATCTGCCCAAAAACGATCGGTCGCTTTTACCTGACGACCGGTCGCTTTAGCACTGTTCATAGGTGATAAATGGGTGATAAAAGGGTGATAGAAAATGCTGTTTGTGTTTTTGTTTAGTTTTCTTGTGTTGTTTCATTTCGTTTACACTTCTTTACTCATTTTTAGTTTCCATTTTGCATTTGTGCATTTGTGGTGTGTCAATTAAGTGTTCTTTACGTACTCAAATTAGAACTTATAGGAAGCCGACAAGTTCTTCGTGGGATCGACCCCGTACTTACATAATCTATACTTCAATAGATTCGTGCACTTGCGGGTATTTTTAATTGGTTGTTTGCACATTAATTTGTGTCCTCTTAGGAATGCAACATTCGTTCCTAATTGGAGTGGTTGGTGTATTACATACTTCTAGCGATGGGATTTCACTCAAAACTCACCAAATGACTCCTCCCACCATATTATGATGTTGCCCAAGTTTTGGGCTCGATCCGAAATCAATAGGTGTGAGAAATTGGACAATTCAAGTTCAACGGCAGTTCGTTCCTAATTGGAGTGGTTGGTGTATACCATACTTCTAGCGATTGGATTTCACTCAAAACTCACCAAATGACTCCTCCCACCATATTATGATGTTGCCCAAGTTTTGGGCTCGATCCGAAATCAATAGGTGTTCCAAATTGGACAATTCAAGTTCAACGGCAGTTAGTTCCTAATTGGAGTGGTTGGTGTATTACATACTTCTAGCGATTGGATTTCACTCAAAACTCACCAAATGACTCCTCCCACCATATTATGATGTTGCCCAAGTTTTTTGTTCGATCCGAAATCAATAGGTGTGAGAAATTGGACAATTCAAGTTCAACGGCAGTTCGCTCCTAATTCGAGTGGTTGGTGTATTCCATACTTCTAGCGATTGGATTTCACTCAAAACTCACCAAATGACTCCTCCCACCATATTATGATGTTGCCCAAGTTTTGGGCTCGATCCGAAATCAATAGGTGTTCCAAATTGGACAATTCAAGTTCAACGACAGTTAGTTCCTAATTGGAGTGGTTGGTGTATTACATACTTCTAGCGATTGGATTTCACTCAAAACTCACCAAATGACTCCTCCCACCATATTATGATGTTGCCCAAGTTTTTTGTTCGATCCGAAATCAATAGGTGTGAGAAATTGGACAATTCAAGTTCAACGGCAGTTCGCTCCTAATTCGAGTGGTTGGTGTATTCCATACTTCTAGCGATTGGATTTCACTCAAAACTCACCAAATGACTCCTCCCACCATATTATGATGTTGCCCAAGTTTTTGGCTCGATCCGAAATCAATAGGTGTTCCAAATTGGACAATTCAAGTTCAACGGCAGTTAGTTCCTAATTGGAGTGGTTGGTGTATTACATACTTCTAGCGATTGGATTTCACTCAAAACTCACCAAATGACTCCTCCCACCATATTATGATGTTGCCCAAGTTTTTTGTTCGATCCGAAATCAATAGGTGTGAGAAATTGGACAATTCAAGTTCAACGGCAGTTCGCTCCTAATTCGAGTGGTTGGTGTATTCCATACTTCTAGCGATTGGATTTCACTCAAAACTCACCAAATGACTCCTCCCACCATATTATGATGTTGCCCAAGTTTTGGGCTCGATCCGAAATCAATAGGTGTGAGAAATTGAACAATTCAAGTTCAACGGCAGTTCGTTCCTAATTGGAGTGGTTGGTGTATTCCATACTTCTAGCGATTGGATTTCACTCAAAACTCACCAAATGACTCCTCCCACCATATTACGATGTTGCCCAAGTTTTGGGCTCGATCCGAAATCAATAGGTGTTCCAAATTGGACAATTCAAGTTCAACGGCAGTTCGTTCCTAATTGGAGTGGTTGGTGTATTCCATACTTCTCGCGATTGGATTTCACTCAAAACTCACCAAATGACTCCTCCCAACATATTACGATGTTGCCCAAGTTTTGGGCTCGATCCGAACTCAATAGGTGTGAGAAATTGAACAATTCAAGTTCAACGGCAGTTCGTTCCTAATTGTAGTGGTTGGTGTATTCCATACTTCTAGCGACTGGATTTCACTCAAAACTCACCAAATGACTCCTCCCACCATATTACGATGTTGCCCAAGTTTTGGGCTCGATCCGAAATCAATAGGTGTTCCAAATTGGACAATTCAAGTTCAACGGCAGTTCGTTCCTAATTGGAGTGGTTGGTGTATTCCATACTTCTAGCGATTGGATTTCACTCAAAACTCACTAAATGACTCCTCCCACCATATTATGATGTTGCCCAAGTTTTGGGCTCGATCCGAAATCAATAGGTGTTCCAAATTGGACAATTCAAGTTCAACGGCAGTTCGTTCCTAATTGGAGTGGTTGGTGTATTCCATACTTCTAGCGATTGGATTTCACTCAAAACTCACCAAACGACTCCTCCCACCATAATATGATGTTGCTCACGTTTGGGGTTCGATCCGAAAACAATAGGTGTGAGAAATTGGACAATTCAAGTTCAACGGCAGTTCGTTCCTAATGGCAGTGGTTGGTGTATTCCATACTTCTAGCGATTGGATTTCACTCAAAACGCACCAAACGATTCCTTCCACCAAATTATGTTGTTGCCCAAGTTTTGGGCTCGATCCGAAATCAATAGGTGTGAGATATTGGGCAATTCAATTTCAACGGCAGTTCGTTCCAAAATGGAGTGGTTGGTGTATTCCATACTTCTAGCGATTGGATTTCACTCAAAACTCACCAAATGACTCCTCCCACCATATTATGATGTTGCCCATGTTTTGGGCTCGATCCGAAATCAATAGGTGTTCCAAATTGCAGAATTCAAGTTCAACGGCAGTTCGTTCCTAATTGGAGTGGTTGGGGTATTCCATACTTCTAGCGATTGGATTTCACTCAAAACTCACCAAATGACTCCTCCCACCATATTATGATGTTGCCCAAGTTTGGGGCTCGATCCGAAATCAATAGGTGTGAGAAATTGGACAATTCAAGTTCAACGGCAGTTCGTTCCTAATTGGAGTGGTTGGTGTATTCCATACTTCTAGCGATTGGATTTCACTCAAAACTCACCAAATGACTCCTCCCACCATATTATGATGTTGCCCAAGTTTTGGGCTCGATCCGAAATCAATAGGTGTGAGAAATTGGACAATTCATGTTCAACGGCAGTTCGTTCCTCATTGGAGTGGTTGGTGTATTTCATACTTCTAGCGATTGGATTTCACTCAAAACTCACCAAATGACTCCTCCCACCATATTATGATGTGGCCCAAGTTTTGGGCTCGATCCGAAATCAATAGGTGTGAGCAATTGGACAATTCAAGTTCAACGGCAGTTCGTTCCTAATTGGAGTGGTTGGTGTATTCCGTACTTCTAGCGATTGGATTTCACTCAAAACTCACCAAATAACTCCTCCCACCATATTATGGTGTTGCCCAAGTTTTGGGCTCGATCCGAAATCAATAGGTGTTCCAAATTCGACAATTCAAGTTCAACGGCAGTTCGTTCCTAATTGGAGTGGTTGGTGTATTCCATACTTCTAGCTATTGGATTTCACTCAAAACTCACCAAATGACTCCTCCCACCATATTATGATGTTGCCCAAGTTTGGGGCTCGATCCAAAGTCAATAGGTGTGAGAAATTGGACAATTCAAGTTCATCGGCAGTTCGTTCCTAATTGGAGTGGTTGGGGTATTCCATACTTCTAGCGATTGGATTTCACTCAAAACTCACCAAATGACTCCTCCCACCATAATATGATGTTGCACAAGTTTGGGGTTCGATCCGAAATCAATAGGTGTGAGAAATTGGACAATTCAAGTTCAACGGCAGTTCGTTCCTAATGGGAGTGGTTGGTGTATTCCATACTTCTGGCGATTGGATTTCACTCAAAACTCACAAAATGACTCCTTCCACCATATTATGATGTTGCCCAAGTTTTGGGCTCGATCCGAAATCAATAGGTGTTCCAAATTGGACAATTCAAGTTCAACGGTAGTTCGTTCCTAATTGGAGTGGTTGGTGTATTCCATACTTCTAGCGATTGGATTTCACTCAAAACTCACTAAATGACTCCTCCCACCATATTATGATGTTGCCCAAGTTTTGGGCTCGATCCGAAATCAATAGGTGTTCCAAATTGGACAATTCAAGTTCAACGGCAGTTCGTTCCTAATTGGAGTGGTTGGTGTATTCCATACTTCTAGCGATTGGATTTCACTCAAAACTCACCAAACGACTCCTCCCACCATAATATGATGTTGCTCAAGTTTGGGGTTCGATCCGAAATCAATAGGTGTGAGAAATTGGACAATTCAAGTTCAACGGCAGTTCGTTCCTAATGGCAGTGGTTGGTGTATTCCATACTTCTAGCGATTGGATTTCACTCAAAACGCACCAAATGATTCCTTCCACCAAATTATGTTGTTGCCCAAGTTTTGGGCTCGATCCGAAATCAATAGGTGTGAGATATTGGGCAATTCAATTTCAACGGCAGTTCGTTCCCAAATGGAGTGGTTGGTGTATTCCATACTTCTAGCGATTGGATTTCACTCAAAACTCACCAAATGACTCCTCCCACCATATTATGATGTTGCCCAAGTTTTGGGCTCGATCCGAAATCAATAGGTGTTCCAAATTGCAGAATTCAAGTTCAACGGCAGTTCGTTCCTAATTGGAGTGGTTGGGGTATTCCATACTTCTAGCGATTGGATTTCACTCAAAACTCACCAAATGACTCCTCCCACCATATTATGATGTTGCCCAAGTTTGGGGCTCGATCCGAAATCAATAGGTGTGAGAAATTGGACAATTCAAGTTCAACGGAAGTTCGTTCCTAATTGGAGTGGTTGGTGTATTCCATACTTCTAGCGATTGGATTTCACTCAAAACTCACCAAATGACTCCTCCCACCATATTATGATGTTGCCCAAGTTTTTGGCTCGATCCGAAATCAATAGGTGTGAGAAATTGGACAATTCAAGTTCAACGGCAGTTCGTTCCTCATTGGAGTGGTTGGTGTATTTCATACTTCTAGCGATTGGATTTCACTCAAAACTCACCAAATGACTCCTCCCACCATATTATGATGTGGCCCAAGTTTTGGGCTCGATCCGAAATCAATAGGTGTGAGCAATTGGACAATTCAAGTTCAACGGCAGTTCGTTCCTAATTGGAGTGGTTGGTGTATTCCGTACTTCTAGCGATTGGATTTCACTCAAAACTCACCAAATGTCTCCTCCCACCATATTATGATGTTGCCCAAGTTTGGGGCTCGGTCCGAAATCAATAGGTGTGAGAAATTGGTCAATTCAATTTCAACGGCAGTTCGTTCCTAATTGGAGTGGTTGGTGTGTTCCATACTTCTAGCGATTGGATTTCACTCAAAACCCACCAAATGACTCCTGATCGGTTCATAATTGTATATCATTTTGTACCCTTCTAGCTTATGATTTGGTTATGTTTTTGAGTTAAACTTGTGCTTTTAATCCTTTTTGTGTTTATCTTTCAGTTCATTGAGCTTTAGGTAATAATGATGGCTTTAGAGAGCATAATTCATGCAATTCAAGCATGTTAAGGCCTAATTTGGATGAATGGATGAAGAGCTTAAAGACAAACTCATTTTGGCTACAGCCCCCTGCCAGTCCAGTTCCGTAGGTCATATTGCAAGCTTTGTTTCAACAACCTACATAGCTCGAATGAGGCCACATTCTTCATGAAAGTTGTTTCAATGGGTGTGTACTATAACATATCCAAAATTCAGCCCCATTGGATAAATATGGAGGCTGTTACCTAGCAAACACAGAACCATACTCAGGATGGATCTTATCAGCGCGGAAAATGAGTTAGCAATTTGTTTTGGCCTTAACTTCCTCCTCCGACCTTGGATTGGCCCAAATAACATATGGCTGGAAAGAAGACATTCTGAACTTCAATTTCGAGTGCTTAAAGTCCTAATTTGATTAATAGAAGCCCAAGTTGTAAGCCCTTGAAGTTGCTGGTCATGCTGACCTCAGCATGTGCTGGTTGGATGCTTGGTCATGGTGAGCTAGGTATGAGCTATCATTTCTGGTTGGAAGCTTGGTCATGGTGACATGAAGATGAGCTAGGGCTGCTGGTGGGATCTATTGGTGAAGTGCATCAACCAATTCAAGATTTTCTAATACAAGTGCATCACCCAATTTAGATTTTCTAATACAAGTGCATCAACCATTTCAGATTTTATAAAACAAGTGTTGTATGCATTAGCCATATTGAATTCAGATTTTCACTTCCCTTAGGCCTATAAATAGGGAGGTTCTCTAAGCTTGTAAACACACCCCAAGGGGGGGAGCTCTCAAACACTTCTCTAGAGCTCCCTTCCCTTCTCTCCCTCAAATTCTCTTAGTTTTGCTTTCTAGTTCTCAATTCTAGCTTTCTTTAATGTTTTCTTAGTTGTAATTTACTTTTCATTATGTAAATTCTTTTCTTTAGTTTCAAGTTTGATAAGTTTCCAAGTTTCAATTATGGTTTTTGTTCTTATTCATTATGCTTATAAGTTAATATGCTAGTTTGAATGATTGATCACCATTTAGGCTTGCATGTTAGCTATCTTGGTTTGAATTAAGAGTAGACACCATGCTTTAATTCGAATTGAACTATGAATAGGAAGAGTATGTATGGACATTCGACAACAGGGATTAGATACATGCTTGGTTGTTTAAATTGTTCTTCTATGCTTAATGGGTTCCTAATGCTTAATTTTAGGTTAGACAACAAATGATCAAATTAGGGAATTAGGAACACAAGGTTATGACCACACACCATGGCTTAATCATACTTTAGCTAGAATCAATCCATTAATCTAATTGAACTTGGGAACTTATCTACTTGAGTTAGTTATTTTCTTTCTTCCTTGTTTTATTTATTTCCTTTTTTTTTCATTTCTGTTTTGTGTAGGGAAAATGAATTGGATCATTCAATCACCAATCCTCGTGGGATCGACCTCGCACTTACATATGCTATACTACCAAACGGCTCGTGCACTTGCGAGTATCACAAGTTGAGGATGCAACTGAATCCATTTTGGTGCAGCTGAAATCCACACAATAAGTTTTTGGCGCCGTTGCCGGGGATCGGTAACATTGTTTGATTCTATTTGGCTTTCCTACTTTTTTTTTTTTTTTTTTTTTCTTAACTGGACAATTTCAAGTTTTAAAGTTAATGACGTTAATGGACAAGTTGTGTTTGTAGTCCAACAGAAAAGGACAATTGCCCAACAAGCAAGAGAACTGGGTTTAAGTCCCAGCTTACACAACCCATTGGTGCTTGTTGCTTTGAAGCATGGAATTGGACTTGTATTGATTTTTCCTTTTCATTTTTAGTTTTTTTTTTATATTTCATAATCCTTTAATTCCGTTTCAAGTTTTTCTGTGTGTTTGTTTTACAATGTAAATAGCTCAATAAAAATGGAGAGAGATGGCAACTTCAAAGATAGGAAGTGTGGAGTAGTGGGAGAAGTCGCGACCTCCAAATGCATCACGCTCGACCTAATCGCTTCAAGGGGGAGCATTTCAATCCTTTCTCTTTACTTGTTATTATTTTAAATTTCTGTTTCTTTTTTTTTTATAAAAATTTAAAAAAAATAAAAAATTTAAAAATTTAAAAAGATTTTTCATATGAGCTGACTTATGGTAACTCCAGTGAGCACTTCCGTCAATACAGTGTCTAGGAGTTCTTTAGGCGACACCTTCGGTGTCTAAGAAGTTTGGGTTTTAAGCGGGACCATTGTGACCCCTCCAACCTTCCCGGATCCCCTGGCTGTGTTTTCTGAGGCCCTTAACTGGTCATCCGTGAGTTGCTTATATATTCATTTTTTTTTTCTTTCTAAACTTTCTTCTTAACTTTTCCCCTTATCATTTACATGTTCTCAATCATCTTTACTTTGCTTTAACATTGAGGACAATGCTTCATTTAAGTTTGGGGGTGCTGGAAAGTTTTTTTTAGCTTATGTTTCTTTTCTTTGAGTCATTTTCAGTTTTCCTTCCCACACCAATGATAAATCTTGAGTCTAACTTCTAATATGGCTCTTAGGAATTTGATAAGCATTGTGTTAGGTCTGAATCTTATTCTTTTGCTAGCTAAGTCTCACATAATTATGCTTGAGCTTTTTATGCACTTTAGCCATGATTATACAACTCTTGCATGTCTTACCCAATTGTATGCATTTTTGCTTGTGTGATTCACTGGAATGTCAAGTTTATAACTAAGATATGATTTAGGCCATCTTTGTTAAGCCTCTTTCTTTTTCCTCCATCAACCCATACAATACATATTCCATTGTAAACCCCTTTGTGCTCAAACACTTAGCCATTTCTTTCTATCACCTTATCATCCATTAAACATCCTACCATCTAGGGAACATGTAGAGTATGATTGTATTTCAGATTGTATTCAAGGCAATAAATGAGCTATAAAAAAAAATCAAAAGAAAAAGAGAAAAGAAGTGTGGCCAATGTAGTCACGACCCTAGGGTGATATAAGGAGAAATAAAGGTGATCTAGGGTAAAGAGCCGCAAAATTGGGCCAAATATTATACAAAGTGTGTAAATGTCAAAATCAAATTGTGAAGTGATTCAATTGCAAAATATGGTGTTGTGAGCTTTTCAATTTTTGTGCCTTACATTTCAAATGTCAATAATCTTGTTTACATGTCATGCTCTACTTTGTTCTTTAGACCTTGTGTTTCCATAACCATTCTTTGTCTAACCATTATCATAACCCCATTACATCCATAAGTAAAGTCCTATTGATCTTGGTTTAGCTTGGCAAACTTGTGTTCATTCTTGCAGGAATTCATATCGTTGTTTGAGAAGCATGAGTTGTATCTTCATGGCTACTTCACACACACACCTTGAGCATGATTTTTGTGAGATTGTGGTAGCACTTGAATAATGTTTAGAACTTCCTTAGTGCTTGTTTTGTTCCTTGTTGAGCCATGTCTATGAAGTTTAACATTTTTGTCCGGTTGGAAGGTTAACGTTTTTGTATTTTGTTTTGTTTTGTTTTGCTTAAGGACTAACAAATCTAATAAGTTTTCTAACCATTTTGTTTTGTAGAGTTAGAAAAACGTTTGTGGGTATCGTATCTGTTAAACCCTCAGGAGACACAACTCCTCCTACTAGGGATGCCTAGAGGTTTAAAGGCTTGTTGCATACGCTCAATGCAATCGAGTTACCTACGAAAGTGGTCTAGTTAAACTTCTTGTTTTGTTTTTCTTGTTGTTTTGCTCGAGGACTAGCAAAATCTAGGTTTGGGGGTATTTGATCGGTTCATAATTGTATATCATTTTGTACCCTTCTAGCTTATGATTTGGTTATGTTTTTGAGTTAAACTTGTGCTTTTAATCCTTTTTGTGTTTATCTTTCAGTTCATTGAGCTTTAGGTAATAATGATGGCTTTAGAGAGCATAATTCATGCAATTCAAGCATGTTAAGGCCTAATTTGGATGAATGGATGAAGAGCTTAAAGACAAACTCATTTTGGCTACAGCCCCCTGCCAGTCCAGTTCCGTAGGTCATATTGCAAGCTTTGTTTCAACAACCTACATAGCTCGAATGAGGCCACATTCTTCATGAAAGTTGTTTCAATGGGTGTGTACTATAACATATCCAAAATTCAGCCCCATTGGATAAATATGGAGGCTGTTACCTAGCAAACACAGAACCATACTCAGGATGGATCTTATCAGCGCGGAAAATGAGTTAGCAATTTGTTTTGGCCTTAACTTCCTCCTCCGACCTTGGATTGGCCCAAATAACATATGGCTGGAAAGAAGACATTCTGAACTTCAATTTCGAGTGCTTAAAGTCCTAATTTGATTAATAGAAGCCCAAGTTGTAAGCCCTTGAAGTTGCTGGTCATGCTGACCTCAGCATGTGCTGGTTGGATGCTTGGTCATGGTGAGCTAGGTATGAGCTATCATTTCTGGTTGGAAGCTTGGTCATGGTGACATGAAGATGAGCTAGGGCTGCTGGTGGGATCTATTGGTGAAGTGCATCAACCAATTCAAGATTTTCTAATACAAGTGCATCACCCAATTTAGATTTTCTAATACAAGTGCATCAACCATTTCAGATTTTATAAAACAAGTGTTGTATGCATTAGCCATATTGAATTCAGATTTTCACTTCCCTTAGGCCTATAAATAGGGAGGTTCTCTAAGCTTGTAAACACACCCCAAGGGGGGGAGCTCTCAAACACTTCTCTAGAGCTCCCTTCCCTTCTCTCCCTCAAATTCTCTTAGTTTTGCTTTCTAGTTCTCAATTCTAGCTTTCTTTAATGTTTTCTTAGTTGTAATTTACTTTTCATTATGTAAATTCTTTTCTTTAGTTTCAAGTTTGATAAGTTTCCAAGTTTCAATTATGGTTTTTGTTCTTATTCATTATGCTTATAAGTTAATATGCTAGTTTGAATGATTGATCACCATTTAGGCTTGCATGTTAGCTATCTTGGTTTGAATTAAGAGTAGACACCATGCTTTAATTCGAATTGAACTATGAATAGGAAGAGTATGTATGGACATTCGACAACAGGGATTAGATACATGCTTGGTTGTTTAAATTGTTCTTCTATGCTTAATGGGTTCCTAATGCTTAATTTTAGGTTAGACAACAAATGATCAAATTAGGGAATTAGGAACACAAGGTTATGACCACACACCATGGCTTAATCATACTTTAGCTAGAATCAATCCATTAATCTAATTGAACTTGGGAACTTATCTACTTGAGTTAGTTATTTTCTTTCTTCCTTGTTTTATTTATTTCCTTTTTTTTTCATTTCTGTTTTGTGTAGGGAAAATGAATTGGATCATTCAATCACCAATCCTCGTGGGATCGACCTCGCACTTACATATGCTATACTACCAAACGGCTCGTGCACTTGCGAGTATCACAAGTTGAGGATGCAACTGAATCCATTTTGGTGCAGCTGAAATCCACACAACAACTCCTCCCACCATATTATGATGTGGCCCAAGTTTTGGGCTCGATCCGAAATCAATAGGTGTTCGAAATTGGACAATTCAAGTTCAACGGCAGTTCGTTCCTAATTGGAGTGGTTGGTGTATTCCATACTTCTAGCGATTGGATTTCACTCAAAACTCACCAAATGACTCCTCTCACCATATTATGATGTTGCCCAAGTTTTGGGCTCGATCCGAAATCAATAGGTGTTCGAAATTGGACAATTCAAGTTCAACGGCAGTTCGTTCCTAATTGGAGTGGTTGGTGTATTCAATACTTCTAGCGATTGGATTTCACTCAAAACTCACCAAATGACTCCTCCCACCATATTATGGTGTGGCCCAAGTTTTGGGCTCGATCCGAAATCAATAGGTGTTCGAAATTGGACAATTCAAGTTCAACGGCAGTTCGTTCCTAATTGGAGTGGTTGGTGTATTCCATACTTCTAGCGATTGGATTTCACTCAAAACTCACCAAATGACTCCTCCCACCATAATATGATGTTGCCCAAGTTTTGGGCTCGGTCCGAAATCAATAGGTGTGAGAAATTGGACAATTCAAGTTCAACGGCAGTTCGTTCCTAATTCGAGTGGTTGGTGTATTCCATACTTCTAGCGATTGGATTTCACTCAAAACTCACCAAATGACTCCTCCCATAATATTATGATGTTGCCCAAGTTTTGGGCTCCATCTGAAATCAATAGGTGTTCGAAATTGGACAATTCAAGTTCAACGGCAGTTCGTTCCTAATGGTAGTGGTTGGTGTATTCCATACTTCTAGCGAGTGGGTTTCACTCAAAACTCACCAAAGGATTCCTCCCACCATATTATGATGTTGCCCAAGTTTTGGGCTCGATCCGAAAGCAATAGGTGTTCGAAATTGGAAAATTCAAGTTCAACGGCAATTCGTTCCTAACTGGAGTGGTTGGTGTATTCCGTACTTCTAGAGATTGGATTTCACTCAAAACTCACCAAATGACTCCTCCCACCATATTATGATGTTGCCCAAGTTTTGGGCTCCATCCGAAATCAATAGGTGTTCGAAATTGGACAATTCAAGTTCAACGGCAGTTCGTTCCTAATTGGAGTGGTTGGTGTATTCCGTACTTCTAGCAATTGGATTTCACTCAAAACTCACCAAATGACTCCTCCCACCATATTATGATGTTGCCCAAGTTTTGGGCTCGATCCGAAATCAATACGTGTTCCAAATTCGACAATTCAAGTTCAACGGCAGTTCGTTCCTAATTGGAGTGGTTGGTGTATTCCATACTTCTAGCTATTGGATTTCACTCAAAACTCACCAAATGACTCCTCCCACCATATTATGATGTTGCCCAAGTTTGGGGCTCGATCCAAAGTCAATAGGTGTGAGAAATTGGACAATTCAAGTTCATCGGCAGTTCGTTCCTAATTGGAGTGGTTGGTGTATTCCATACTTCTAGCGATTGGATTTCACTCAAAACTCACCAAATGACTCCTCCCACCATAATATGATGTTGCACAAGTTTGGGGTTCGATCCGAAATCAATAGGTGTGAGAAATTGGACAATTCAAGTTCAACGGCAGTTCGTTCCTAATGGGAGTGGTTGGTGTATTCCATACTTCTGGCGATTGGATTTCACTCAAAACTCACAAAATGACTCCTTCCACCATATTATGATGTTGCCCAAGTTTTGGGCTCGATCCGAAATCAATAGGTGTGAGAAATTGGACAATTCAAGTTCAACGGCAGTTCGTTCCTAATGGGAGTGGTTGGTGTATTCCATACTTCTAGCGGTTGGATTTCACTCAAAACTCACCAAATGACTCGTCCCACCATATTATGATGTTGCCCAAGTTTTGGGCTCGATCAGAAATCAATAGTTGTTCCAAATTTGACAATTCAAGTTCAACGGCAGTTCGTTCCTAATTGGTGTGGTTGTTGTATTCCGTACTTCTAGCGATTGGATTTCACTCAAAACTCACCAAATGACTCCTCCCACCATATTATGGTGTTGCCCAAGTTTTGGGCTCGATTCGAAATCAGTGGGGGTGAGAAATTGGACAATTCAAGTAAAACGGCTGTTCGTTCCTAATTGGAGTGGTTGGTGTATTCCATACTTCTAGCGATTGGATTTCACTCAAAACTCACCAAATGACTCCTCCCACACCATATTATGATGTTGCCCAAGTTTTGGGCTCGGTCCGAAATCAATAGGTGTGAGAAATTGGTCAATTCAATTTCAACGGCAGTTCGTTCCTAATTGGAGTGGTTGGTGTGTTCCATACTTCTAGCGATTGGATTTCACTCAAAACTCACCAAATGACTCCTCCCACCATATTATGATGTTGCCCAAGTTTGGGGCTCGGTCCGAAATCAATAGGTTTGAGAAATTGGACAATTCAAGTTCAACGGCAGTTCGTTCCTAATTGGAGTGGTTGGTGTATTCAATACTTCTAGCGATTGGATTTCACTCAAAACTCACCAAATGACTCCTCCCACCATATTATGATGTGGCCCAAGTTTTGGGCTCGATCCGAAATCAATAGGTGTTCGAAATTGGACAATTCAAGTTCAACGGCAGTTCGTTCCTAATTGGAGTGGTTGGTGTATTCCATACTTCTAGCGATTGGATTTCACTCAAAACTCACCAAATGACTCCTCCCACACCATATTATGATGTTGCCCAAGTTTTGGGCTCGGTCCGAAATCAATAGGTGTGAGAAATTGGACAATTCAAGTTCAACGGCAGTTCGTTCCTAATTCGAGTGGTTGGTGTATTCCATACTTCTAGCGATTGGATTCCACTCAAAACTCACCAAATGACTCCTCCCACCATATTATGATGTTGCCCAAGTTTTGGGCTCGATCTGAAATCAATAGGTGTGAGAAATTGGTCAATTCAATTTCAACGACAATTCGTTCCTAATTGCAGTGGTTGGTGTATTCCATACTTCTAATTATTGGATTTCACTCAAAACTCACCAAATGACTCCTCCCACACCATATTATGATGTTGCCCAAGTTTTGGGCTCGGTCCGAAATCAATAGGTGTGAGAAATTGGACAATTCAAGTTCAACGGCAGTTCGTTCCTAATTCGAGTGGTTGGTGTATTCCATACTTCTAGCGATTGGATTCCACTCAAAACTCACCAAATGACTCCTCCCACCATATTATGATGTTGCCCAAGTTTTGGGCTCGATCTGAAATCAATAGGTGTGAGAAATTGGTCAATTCAATTTCAACGACAATTCGTTCCTAATTGCAGTGGTTGGTGTATTCCATACTTCTAGCGATTGGATTTCACTCAAAACTCACCAAACGACTCCTCCCACCATATTATGATGTTGCCTAGGTTTTGGGCACGATCCAAAATCAATAGGTGTGAGAAATTGGAAAATTCCAGTTCAACGGCAGTTCGTTCCTAATTGGAGTGGTTTGTGTATTCCATACTTCTTGCGATTCGACTTCACTCAAAACTCACCAAATGACTCCTCCCACCATATTATGATGTTGCCCAAGTTTTGGGCTCCATCCGAAATCAATAGGGGTGAGAAATTGGACAATTCAAGTTCAACGGCAGTTCGTTCCTAATTCGAGTGGTTGGTGTATTCCATACTTCTAGCGATTGGATTTCACTCAAAACTCACCAAATGACTCCTCCCATAATATTATGATGTTGCCCAAGTTTTGGGCTCCATCTGAAATCAAAAGGTGTTCGAAATTAGACAATTCAAGTTCAACGGCAGTTCGTTCCAAATTGGAGTGGTTGGTGTATTCCATACTTCTAGCGATTAGATTTCACTCAAAACTCACCAAATGACTCCTCCCATAATATTATGATGTTGCCCAAGTTTTGGGCTCCATCTGAAATCAATAGGTGTTCGAAATTGGACAATTCAAGTTCAACGGCAGTTCGTTCCTAATTGGAGTGGTTGGTGTATTCCGTACTTCTAGCAATTGGATTTCACTCAAAACTCACCAAATGAATCCTCCCACCATATTATGATGTTGCACAAGTTTGGGGTTCGATCCGAAATCAATAGGTGTGAGAAATTGGACAATTCAAGTTCAACGACAGTTCGTTCCTAATGGGAGTGGTTGGTGTATTCCATACTTCTAGCGATTGGATTTCACTCAAAACTCACCAAATGACTCCTCCCACCATATTATGATGTTGCCCAAGTTTGGGGCTCGGTCCGAAATCAATAGGTGTGAGAAATTGGACAATTCAAGTTCAACGGCAGTTCTTTCCTAATTGGAGTGGTTGGTGTATTCCATACTTCTAGCGATTGGATTTCACTCAAAACTCACCAAATGACTCCTCCCACCATATTATGATGTTGCCCAAGTTTGGGGCTCGGTCCGAAATCAATAGGTGTGAGAAATTGGACAATTCAAGTTCAACGGCAGTTCGTTCCTAATAGGAGTGGCTGGTGTATTCCATACTTCTAGCGATTGGATTTCACTCAAAACTCTCCAAAGCACTCCTCCCTCCATATTATGATGTTGCCCAAGTTTTGGGCTCGATCCGAAATCAATAGGTGTTCGAAATTGGACAATTCAAGTTCAACGGCAGTTCGATCCTAATTGGAGTGGTTGTTATATTCCATACTTCTATCGATTGGATTTCACTCAAAACTCACCAAATGAATCCTCCCACCATATTATGATGTTGCATAAGTTTGGGTTTCGATCCGAAATCAATATGTGTGAGAAATTGGACAATTCAAGTTCAACGGCAGTTCGTTCCTAATGGGAGTGGTTGGTGTATTCCATACTTCTAGCGATTGGATTTCACTCAAAACTCACCAAATGACTCCTCCCACCATATTATGATGTTGCTGTTGTTAATTATTATGTTAACTCGCAATTGTACGGGGCAATTAGTAATATAGCAAGACAAGTACGAGGTCGTACCCACGAAGACTGAGAAGTTCAAATTAGTTATGTACGTAGATTACCGAATTCAAGAAGTTAGGAAGTTAAGTCTAAAACAGAAATTAAAGTGAGAGTGATTGTGATTGTGAAAGGAAGTGAGCAAACTGAAATTGCAAATGAAAGCAAATAAACAAGTGTAACAAAGAGTGGTTTTAAGAGTTGGAAAACAGATTTGGAGACTAGGGCATTCGAATCACCATAACAATTCAATTCTGGGTTATATGGAGTCAAGTAACAAGTCTAATTCAGATTCAAAGATTGATTCTAGCTAAAGTATGATTAGGCCATGGTGTTTGGTCCTAACCTTGTGTTCCTAATTCCCTAATTTGATCATTTGTTGTCTAACCTAAAATTAAGCATTAGGAACCCATTAAGCATAGAAGAACAATTTAAACAACCAAGCATGTATCTAATCCCTGTTGTCGAATGTCCATACATACTCTTCCTATTCATAGTTCAATTCGAATTAAAGCATGGTGTCTACTCTTAATTCAAACCAAGATAGTTAACTCCAGCATGTACCAACTTGATCCTATAATAACTCCAGCATGTACCAACTTGATCCTTTAGACTTTCATAGCTGGAATGCCTCCCCACTTCACTCATTATGTTGGATCCAAAGTCAGTTGCAGCATGGGTGAGGCACATGGAGGCACATGACAAAGCTGGCAGCTGCAAATCCTCCTGAGCAGGGTTGAGTGTTGGGTGGGCTGAGCACTCCACAAATGTCCAATTGGGCTGAAATTTGGATATGTTGTACTAGACACCCATTGGAACAAGTTGCATGAAAATCTTCACCTCATCCAAGCCCCATAGCATTCTGATCCAAGGCCAAGAAGCTGACCTACGAAATTGGGCTGGAAAGGAGTTGTAGCCAAAATGTGTTTGTCTTTAAGCCCTTCTTCCATTCACCCAAATCAAGCCTTAACATGCATGGATTGCATCATTTCCTATCCAAAGTCATCATTGTTACCTAAATGTCAATTAACTGAAAGATAAACACAAAAAGAATTAAAAGCACAAGTTTAACTCAAAAACATAACCAAATCATAAGCTAGAAGGGTACAAAATGATATACAATTATGAACCGATCAGTTGCCCAAGTTTTGGGCTCGATCCGGAATCAATAGGTGTTCCAAATTGGACAATTCAAGTTCAACGGCAGTTCGTTCCTCATTGGAGTGGTTGGTGTATTCCATACTTCTACCGATTGGATTTCACTCAAAACTCACCAAATGACTCCTCCCACCATATTATGATGTTTCCCATGTTTTGGGCTCAATCCGAAATCAATAGGTGTTCCAAATTGGACAATTCCAGTTCAACGGCAGTTCGTTCCTAATTGGAGTGGTTTGTGTATTCCATACTTCTTGCGATTGGATTTCACTCAAAACTCACCAAATGACTCCTCCCACCATATTATGATGTTGCCCAAGTTTTGGGCTCGATCCGAAATCAATAGGTGTTCCAAATTGGACAATTCAAGTTCAACGGCAGTTCGTTCCTAATTGGAGTGGTTGGTGTATTCCATACTTCTAGCGGTTGGATTTCTCTCAAAACTCAACAAATGACTCCTCCCACCATATTATGACGTTGCCCAAGTTTGGGGCTCGATCCGAAATCAATAGGTGTTCCAAATTGGACAATTCAAGTTCAACGGCAGTTCATTCCTCATTGGAGTGGTTGGTGTATTCCATACTTCTAGCGATTGGATTTCACTCAAAACTCACCAAATGACTCCTCCCACCATATTATAATGTTACCCAAGTTTTGGACTCGATCCGAAATCAATAGGTGTGCGAAATTGGACAATTCAAGTTCAACGGCAGTTCGTTCCAAATGGGAGTGGTTGGTGTATTCCATACTTCTAGCGATTGGATTTCACTCAAAACTCACCAAATGACTCCTTCCACCATATTACGATGTTGCCCACGTTTTGGGCACGATCCGAAATAAATAGGTTTGAGAAATTGGACAATTCAAGTTCAACGGCAGTTCGTTCCTAATGGGAGTGGTTGGTGTATTCCATACTTCTAGCGATTGGATTTTACTCAAAACTCACCAAATGACTCCTCCCACCATATTATGATGTTGCCCAAGTTTTGGGCTCGATCCGAAATCAATAGGTGTGAGAAATTGGACATTTCAAGTTCAATGGCAGTTCATTCCTAGTTGGAGTGGTTGGTGTATTCCATACTTCTAGCGATTGGATTTCACTCAAAACTCACCAAGAGACTACTCCAACAATACTATGATGTTGCCCATGTTTTGGGCTCGATCCGAAATCAATAGGTGTTCCAAATTGGACAATTCAAGTTCAACGGCAGTTCGTTCCTAGTTGGAGTGGTTGGTGTATTCCATACTTCTAGCGGTTGGATTTCACTCAAAACTCACCAAATGACACCTCCCACCATATTACGATGTTGCCCAAGTTTGGGGCTCGATCCGAAATCAATAGGTGTGAGAAATTGGACAATTCAAGTTCAACGGCAATTCGTTCCTAATTGGAGTGGTTGGTGTATTCCGTACTTCTAGTGATTGGAATTCACTCAAAACTCGCCAAATGACTCCTCCCACCATATTAAGATGTTGCCCAAGTTTGGGGCTCGATCCGAAATCAATAGGTGTGAGAAATTGGACAATCCAAGTTCAACGGCAGTTCGTTCCTAATTGGAGTGGTTGGTGTATTCCATACTTCTAACGATTGGATTTCACTCAAAACTCACCAAATGACTCCACCCACCATATTATGATGTTGGCCAAGTTTGGGGCTCGGTCTGAAGTCAATAGGTGTTCGAAATTGGACAATTCAAGTTCAACGGCAGTAAGTTCCTAATGGAAGTGGTTGGTGTATTCCATACCTCTAGCGATTGGATTTCACTTAAAACTAACCAAATGACTCCTCCCACCATATTATGATGTTGCCCAAGTTTTGGGCTCGATCCGAAATCAATAGGTGTGAGAAATTGGACAATTCAAGTTCAACGGCAGTTCGTTCCTAATTGGAGTGGTTGGTGTATTCCATACTTCTAGCGATTGGATTTCACTCAAAACTCAACAAATGACTCCTCCCACCATATTATGACGTTGCCCAAGTTTGGGGCTCGATCCGAAATCAATAGGTGTTCCAAATTGGACAATTCAAGTTCAACGGCAGTTCATTCCTTATTGGAGTGGTTGGTGTATTCCATACTTCTAGCGATTGGATTTCACTCAAAACTCACCAAATGACTCCTCCCACCATATTATGATGTTACCCAAGTTTTGGACTCGATCCGAAATCAATAGGTGTGAGAAATTGGACAATTCAAGTTCAACGGCAGATCGTTCCAAATGGGAGTGGTTGGTGTATTCCATACTTCTAGCGATTGGATTTCACTCAAAACTCACCAAATGACTCCTTCCACCATATTACGATGTTGTCCACGTTTTGGGCACGATCCGAAATCAATAGGTTTGAGAAATTGGACAATTCAAGTTCAACGGCAGTTCGTTCCCAATGGGAGTGGTTGGTGTATTCCATACTTCTAGCGATTGGATTTCACTCAAAACTCACCAAATGACTCCTCCCACCATATTATGTTGTTGCCAAAGTTTTGGGCTCCATCCGAAATCAATAGGTGTGAGAAATTGGGCAATTCAATTTCAACGGCAGTTCGTTCCAAAATGGAGTGGTTGGTGTATTCCATACTTCTAGCGATTGGATTTCACTCAAAACTCACCAAATGACTCCTCCCACCATATTATGATGTTGCCCAAGTTTTGGGCTCGATCCGAAATCAATAGGTGTGAGAAATTGGACAATTCAAGTTCAACGGCAGTTCGTTCCTAATGGGAGTGGTTGGTGTATTCCATACTTCTAGCGATTGGATTTCACTCAAAACTCACCAAATGACTCCTCCCACCATATTATGATGTTGCCCAAGTTTTGGGCTCGATCCGAAATCAATAGGTGTGAGAAATTGGGCAATTCAATTTCAACGGCAGTTCGTTCCAAAATGGAGTGGTTGGTGTATTCCATAGTTCTAGCATTGGATTTCACTCAAAACTCACCAAATGACTCCTCCCACCATATTATGATGTTGCCCAAGTTTTGGGCTCGATCCGAAATCAATTGGTGTTCCAAATTGCACAATTCAAGTTCAACGGCAGTTCGTTCCTAATTCGAGTGGTTGGTGTATTCCATACTTCTAGCGATTGGATTTCACTCAAAACTCACCAAATGACTCCTCCCACCATATTATGATGTTGCCCAAGTTTTTGGCTCGATCCGAAATGAATAGGTGTGCGAAATTGGACAATTCAAGTTCAACGGCAGTTCGTTCCTAATTGGAGTGGTTGGTGTATTCCATACTTCTAGCGATTGGATTTCTCTCAAAACTCACTAAATGACTCCTCCCACCATATTATGATGTTGCCCAAGTTTTGGTCTCGATCCGAAATCAATTGGTCTTCCAAATTGGACAATTCAAGTTCAACGGCAGTTCGTTCCTAATTGGAGTGGTTGGTGTATTCCATACTTCTAGCGATTGGATTTCACTCCAAACTCACCAAATGACTACTCCCACCATATTATGATGTTGCCCAAGTTTTTGGCTCGATCCGAAATGAATAGGTGTGCGAAATTCGACAATTCAAGTTCACCGGCAGTTCGTTCCTAATTGGAGTGGTTGGTGTATTCCATACTTCTAGCGAATGGATGTCACTCAAAACTCACTAAATGACTCCTCCCACCATACTATGACGTTGCCCAAGTTTTGGTCTCGATCCGGAATCAATAGGTGTTCCAAATTGGACAATTCAAGTTCAACGGCAGTTCAATCCTAATTGGAGTGGTTGGTGTATTCCATACTTCTAGCGATTGGATTTCTCTCAAAACTCACCAAATGACTCCTCCCACCATATTATGATGTTGCCCAAGTTTTTGGCTCGATCCGAAATCATTAGGTGTGAGAAATTGGACAATTCAAGTTCAACGGCAGTTCGTTCCGAATTGGAGTGGTTGGTGTATTCCATACTTCTAGCGATTGGATTTCACTCAAAACTGACCAAATGACTCCTCCCACCATATTATGATGTTGGCAAAGTTTTGGGCTCGATCCGAACTCAAGAGGTGTGAGAAATTGGACAATTTAAGTTCAACGGCAGTTCGTTCCAAATTGGAGTGGTTGGTGTATTCCATACTTCTAGCGATTGGATTTCACTCAAAACTCACCAAATGACTCCGCCCACCATATTATGATGTTGCCTAAGTTTTGGGCTCGACCCGAACTCAATAGGTGTGAGAAATTGGACAATTTAAGTTCACTGGCAGTTCGTTCCAAATTGGAGTTCTTGGTGTATTCCATACTTCTAGCGATTGGATTTCACTCAAAACTCACCAAATGACTCCTCCCACCATATTATGATGTTGCCCAAGTTTTGGGCTCGATCCGAAATTAATAGGTGTTCCAAATTGGACAATTCAAGTTCAACGGCAGTTCGTTCCTAATTGGAGTGGTTGGTGTATTCCATACTTCTAGCGATTGGATTTCACTCAAAACTCACCAAATGACTCCTCCCACCATATTATGATTTTGCCCAAGTTTTGGGCTCGATCCGAACTCAATAGGTGTTAGAAATTGGACAATTTAAGTTCAATGGCAGTTCGTTTCTAATTGGAGTTGTTGGTGTATTCCATACTTCTAGCGATTGGATTTCACTCAAAACTCACCAAATGACTCCTCCCACCATATTATGATGTTGCCCAAGTTTTGGGCTCGATCCGAAATCAATAGGTGTGAGAAATTGGACAATTCAAGTTCAACGGCAGTTCGTTCCTAATTGGAGTGGTTGGTGTATTCCATACTTCTAGCGATTGGATTTCACTCAAAACTCACCAAATGACTCCTCCCACCATATTATGATGTTGCCCAACTTTTGGGCTCGATCCGAAATCAATAGTTATTCCAAATTGGACAATTCAAGTTCAACGGCAGTTGGTTCCTAATTCGAGTGGTTGGTGTATTCCATACTTCTAGCGATTGGATTTCACTCAAAACTCACCAAATGACTCCTCCCACCATATTATGATGTTGCCCAAGTTTTGGGCTCGATCAGAAATCAATAGGTGTTCCAAATTGGACAATTCAAGTTCAACGGCAGTTGGTTCCTAATTGGAGTGGTTGGTGTATTCCATACTTCTAGCGATTGGATTTCACTCAAAACTCACCAAATGACTCCTCCCACCATATTGTGATGTTGCCCAAGTTTTGGGTTCGATCCGAAATCAATAGGTGTTCCAAATTGGACAATTCAAGTTCAACGGCAGTTCGTTCCTAATTGGAGTGGTTGGTGTATTCCACACTTCTAGCGATTGGATTTCACTCAAAACTCACCAAATGACACCTCCCACCATATTATGTTGTTGCCCAAGTTTTGGGCTCGATCCGAAATCAATAGGTGTGAGAAATTGGACAATTCAAGTTCAACGGCAGTTCGTTCCTAATTGGAGTGGTTGGTGTATTCCATACTTCTAGCGATTGGATTTCACTCAAAACTCACCAAATGACTCCTCCCACCATATTATGATGTTGCCCAAGTTTGGGGCTTGATCCGAAATCAATAGGTGTGAGAAATTGGACAATTCAAGTTCAACGGCAGTTCGTTCCTAATTGGAGTGGTTGGTGTATTCCATACTTCTAGCGATTGGATTTCACTCAAAACTCACCAAATGACTCCTCCCACCATATTATGATGTTGCCCAAGTTTTGGGCTCGATCCGAAATCAATAGGTGTTCCAAATTGGACAATTCAAGTTCAACGGCAGTTGGTTCCTAATTGGAGTGGTTGGTGTATTCCATTCTTCTAGCGATTGGATTTCACTCAAAACTCACCAAATGACTCCTCCCACCATATTATGATTTTGCCCAAGTTTTGGGCTCGATCCGAACTCAATAGGTGTGAGAAATTGGACAATTTAAGTTCAATGGCAGTTCGTTCCTAATTGGAGTTGTTGGTGTATTCCATACTTCTAGCGATTGGATTTCAATCAAAACTCACCAAATGACTCCTCCCACCATATTATGATGTTGCCCATGTTTTGGGCTCGATCCGAAATCAATAGGTGTGAGAAATTGGACAATTCAAGTTCAACGGCAGTTCGTTCCTAATTGGAGTGGTTGGTGTATTCCATACTTCTAGCGATTGGATTTCACTCAAAAGTCTCCAAATGACTCCTCCCACCATATTATGAGGTTGCCCAAGTTTTGGGCTCTATCCGAAATCAATAGGTGTGAGAAATTGGACAATTCAAGTTCAACGGCAGTTTGTTCCTAATTGGAGTGGTTTGTGTATTCCATACTTCTAGGGATTGGATTTCACTCAAAACTCACCAAATGACTCCTCCCACCATATTATGATGTTGCCCAAGTTTTGGGCTCGATCCGAAATCAATAGGTGTTCCAAATTGGACAATTCAAGTTCAACGGCAGTTCGTTCCTAATTGGAGTGGTTGGTGTATTCCATACTTCTACCAATTGGATTTCACTCAAAACTCACCAAATGACTCCTCCCACCATATTATGATGTTGCCCAAGTTTTGGGCTAGATCCGAAATCAATAGGTGTGAGAAATTGGACAATTCAAGTTCAACGGCAGTTCGTTCCTAATTGGAGTGGTTGGTGTATTCCATACTTCTAGCGATTGGATTTCACTCAACACTCACCAAATGACTCCTCCCACCATATTATGATGTTGCCCAAGTTTGGGGCTCGATCCGAAATCAATAGGTGTGAGAAATTGGACAATTCAAGCTCAACGGCAGTTCGTTCCTAATTGGAGTGGTTGGTGTATTCCATACTTCTATCGATTGCATTTCACTCAAAACTCACCAAAGGACTCCTCCCACCATATTATGTTGTTGCCCAAGTTTTGGGCTCGATCTGAAATCAATAGGTGTGAGAAATTGGACAATTCAAGTTCAATGGCAGTTCGTTCCAAATTGGAGTGGTTTGTGTATTCCATACTTCTAGCTATTGGATTTCACTCAAAACTCACTAAATGACTCCTCCCACCATATTACGATGTTGCCCAAGTTTTGGTCTCGATCCGAAATCAATAGGTGTTCCAAATTGGACAATTCAAGTTCGACGGCAGTTCGTTCCTAATTGGAGTGGTTGGTGTATTCCATGCTTCTAGCGATTGGATTTCACTAAAAACTCACCAAATGACTCCTCCCACCATATTATGATGTTGCCCAAGTTTTGGGCTCGATCCGAACTCAATAGGTGTGAGAAATTGGACAATTTAAGTTCAATGGCAGTTCGTTCCTAATTGGAGTTGTTGGTGTATTCCGTACTTCTAGCGATTGGGTTTCACTCAAAACTCACCAAATGAGTCCGCCCACCATACTATGATGTTGCCCAAGTTTTCGGCTCGATCCGAAATCAATAGGTGTGAGAAATTGGACAATTCAAGTTCAACGGTAGTTCGTTCCTAATTGGAGTGGTTGGTGTATTCCGTACTTCTACCGATTGGATTTCACTCATAACTCCCCAAATGACACCTCCCACCATATTATGATGTTGCCCAAGTTTTGGGCTCGATCCGAAATCAATAGGTGTGAGAAATTGGACAATTCAAGTTCAACGACAGTTCGTTCCTAATTGGGGTGGTTGGTGTATTCCATTCTTCTAGCGATTGGATTTCACTCAAAACTCACCAAATGACTCCTCCCGCAATATTATGATGTTACCCAAGTTTTGGTCTCGATCCGAAATCAATAGGTGTGAGAAATTGGACAATTCAAGTTCAACGGCAGTTCGTTCCTAATTGGAGTGGTTGGTGAATTCCATACTTCTAGCAATTGGATTTCACTCAAAACTCACCAAATGACTCCTCCCACCATATTATGATGTTGCCCAAGTTTTTGGCTCGATCCGAACTCAATAGTTGTGAGAAATTGGACAATTTAAGTTCAATGGCAGTTCGTTCCTAATTGGAGTTGTTGGTGTATTCCATACTTCTAGCGATTGGATTTCACTCAAAACTCACCAAATGACTCCTCCCACCATATTATGATGTTGCCCAAGTTTTGGGCTAGATCCGAAATCAATAGGTGTGAGAAATTGGACAATTCAAGTTCAACGGCAGTTCGTTCCTAATTGGAGTGGTTGGTGTATTCCATACTTCTAGCGATTGGATTTCACTCAACACTCACCAAATGACTCCTCCCACCATATTATGATGTTGCCCAAGTTTGGGGCTCGATCCGAAATCAATAGGTGTGAGAAATTGGACAATTCAAGCTCAACGGCAGTTCGTTCCTAATTTTAGTGGTTGGTGTATTCCATACTTCTATCGATTGCATTTCACTCAAAACTCACCAAAGGACTCCTCCCACCATATTATGTTGTTGCCCAAGTTTTGGGCTCGATCTGAAATCAATAGGTGTGAGAAATTGGACAATTCAAGTTCAATGGCAGTTCGTTCCAAATTGGAGTGGTTGGTGTATTCCATACTTCTAGCTATTGGATTTCACTCAAAACTCACTAAATGACTCCTCCCACCATATTACGATGTTGCCCAAGTTTTGGTCTCGATCCGAAATCAATAGGTGTTCCAAATTGGACAATTCAAGTTCAACGGCAGTTCGTTCCTAATTGGAGTGGTTGGTGTATTCCATGCTTCTAGCGATTGGATTTCCCTAAAAACTCACCAAATGACTCCTCCCACCATATTATGATGTTGCCCAAGTTTTGGCTCGATCCGAACTCAATAGGTGTGAGAAATTGGACAATTTAAGTTCAATGGCAGTTCGTTCCTAATTGGAGTTGTTGGTGTATTCCATACTTCTAGCGATTGGATTTCACTCAAAACTCACCAAATGACTCCTCCCACCATATTATGTTGTTGCCCAAGTTTTGGGCTAGATCCGAAATCAATAGGTGTGAGAAATTGGACAATTCAATTTCAACGGCAGTTTGTTCCTAATTGGAGTGGTTGGTGTATTCCATACTTCTAGGGATTGGATTTCACTCAAAACTCACCAAATGACTCCTCCCACCATATTATGATGTTGCCCAAGTTTTGGGCTCGATCCGAAATCAATAGGTGTTCCAAATTGGACAATTCAAGTTCAACGGCAGTTCGTTCCCAATTGGAGTGATTGGTGTATTCCATACTTCTAGCGATTGGATTTAACTCAAAACTCACCAAATGACTCCTCCCACCGTATTATGATGTTGCCCAAGTTTTGGGCTCGATCCGAAATCAATAGGTGTTGCAAATTGGACAATTCTATTTCAGCGGCAGTTCGTTCCTAATTGGAGTGGTTGGTGTTTTCCATACTTCTAGCAATTGGATTTCACTCAAAACTCACCAAATGACTCCTCCCACCATATTATGATGTTGCCCAAGTTTTTGGCTCGATCCGAACTCAATAGGTGTGAGAAATTGGACAATTCAAGTTCAACGGTAGTTCGTTCCTAATTGGAGTGTTTGGTGTATTCCGTACTTCTAGCGATTGGATTTCACTCATAACTCACCAAATGACACCTCCCACCATATTATGATGTTGCCCAAGTTTTGGGCTCGATCCGAAATCAATAGGTGTGAGAAATTGGACAATTCAAGTTCAACGACAGTTCGTTCCTAATTGGGGTGGTTGGTGTATTCCATACTTCTAGGGATTGGATTTCACTCAAAACTCACCAAATGACTCCTCCCACCATATTATGATGTTGCCCAAGTTTTGGGCTCGATCCGAAATCAATAGGTGTTCCAAATTGGACAATTCAAGTTCAACGGCAGTTCGTTCCCAATTGGAGTGATTGGTGTATTCCATACTTCTAGCGATTGGATTTAACTCAAAACTCACCAAATGACTCCTCCCACCGTATTATGATGTTGCCCAAGTTTTGGGCTCGATCCGAAATCAATAGGTGTGAGAAATTGGACAATTCAATTTCAACGGCAGTTTGTTCCTAATTGGAGTGGTTGGTGTATTCCATACTTCTAGCGATTGAATTTCACTCAAAACTCACCAAATGACACCTCCCACCATATTATGATGTTGCCCAAGTTTTGGGCTCGATCCGAAATCAATAGGTGTTCCAAATTGGACAATTCAAATTCAACGGCAGTTTGTTCCTAATTGGAGTGGTTGGTGTATTCCATACTTCTAGCGATTGGATTTCACTCAAAACTCACCAAATGACTCCTCCCACCGTATTATGATGTTGCCCAAGTTTTGGGCTCGATCCGAAATCAATAGGTGTTGCAAATTGGACAATTCTATTTCAGCGGCAGTTCGTTCCTAATTGGAGTGGTTGGTGTATTCCATACTTCTAGCGATTGGATTTCACTCAAAACTTACCAAATGACTCCTCCCACCATATTATGATGTTGCCCAAGTTTTGGGCTCGATCCGAAATCAATAGGTGTTCCAAATTGGACAATTCGAGTTCAACGGCAGTTCGTTCCAAATTGGAGTGGTTGGTGTATTCCATACTTCTAGCGATTGGATTTCACTCAAAACTCACCAAATGACTCCTCCCACCATATTATGATGTTGCCCAAGTTTTGGGCTCGATCCGAAATCACTAGGTGTTCGAAATTCGACAATTCAAGTTCAACGGCAGTTCGTTCCAAATTGGAGTGGTTGGTGTATTCCGTACTTCTAGCGATTGGATTTCACTCAAAACTCACCAAATGACTCCTCCCACCATATTATGCTGTTGCCCAAGTTTTGGGCTCAATCCGAAATCAATAGGTGTTCGAAATTGGACAATTCAAGTTCAACGGCAGTTCGTTCCTAATTGGAGTGGTTGGTGTATTCCATACTTCTAGCGATTGGATTTCACTCAAAACTCACCAAATGAATCCTCCCACCATATTATGATGTTGCCCAAGTTTTGGGTTCGATCCGAAATCAATAGGTGTTCGAAATTGGACAATTCAAATTCAACGGCAGTTTGTTCCTAATTGGAGTGGTTGGTGTATTCCATACTTCTAGCGATTGGATTTCACTCAAAACTCACCAAATGACTCCTCCCACCGTATTATGATGTTGCCCAAGTTTTGGGCTCGATCCGAAATCAATAGGTGTTGCAAATTGGACAATTCTATTTCAGCGGCAGTTCGTTCCTAATTGGAGTGGTTGGTGTATTCCATACTTCTAGCGATTGGATTTCACTCAAAACTTACCAAATGACTCCTCCCACCATATTATGATGTTGCCCAAGTTTTGGGCTCGATCCGAAATCAATAGGTGTTCCAAATTGGACAATTCGAGTTCAACGGCAGTTCGTTCCAAATTGGAGTGGTTGGTGTATTCCATACTTCTAGCGATTGGATTTCACTCAAAACTCACCAAATGACTCCTCCCACCATATTATGATGTTGCCCAAGTTTTGGGCTCGATCCGAAATCACTAGGTGTTCGAAATTCGACAATTCAAGTTCAACGGCAGTTCGTTCCAAATTGGAGTGGTTGGTGTATTCCGTACTTCTAGCGATTGGATTTCACTCAAAACTCACCAAATGACTCCTCCCACCATATTATGCTGTTGCCCAAGTTTTGGGCTCAATCCGAAATCAATAGGTGTTCGAAATTGGACAATTCAAGTTCAACGGCAGTTCGTTCCTAATTGGAGTGGTTGGTGTATTCCATACTTCTAGCGATTGGATTTCACTCAAAACTCACCAAATGAATCCTCCCACCATATTATGATGTTGCCCAAGTTTTGGGCTCGATCCGAAATCAATAGGTGTTCGAAATTGGACAATTCAAGTTCAACGGCAGTTCGTTCCTAATTTGAGTGGTTGGTGTATTCCATACTTCTAGCGATTGGATTTCGCTCAAAACTAACCAAATGACTCCTCCCACCATATTATGGTGTTGCCCAAATTTTGGGCTCGATCCGACATCAATAGGTGTTCGAAATTGGACAATTCAAGTTCAACGGCAGTTCGTTCCTAATTGGAGTGGTGGGTGTATTCCACACTTCTAGCGATTGGATTTCACTCAAAACTCCCCAAATGACTCCTTCCACCATGTTATGATGTTGTCCAAGTTTTGGGCTCGATCCGAAATCAATAGGTGTGAGAAATTGGTCAATTCAATTTCAACGACTGTTCGTTCCTAATTGGAGTGGTTGGTGTATTCCATACTTCTAGCGATTCGATTTCACTCAAAACTCACCAAATGACTCCTCCCACCATATTATGATGTTGCCCAAGTTTTGGGCTCGATCCAAAATCCAAAGGTGTTCCAAATTGGACAATTCAAGTTCAACGGCAGTTCGTTCCTAATTGGAGTGGTTGGTGTATTCCATACTTCTAGCGATTGGATGTCACTCAAAACTCACCAAATGACTCCTCCCACCATATTATGATGTTGCCGAAGTTTTGAGCTCGATCCGAAATCAATAGGTGTTCCAAATTGGACAATTCAAGTTCAACGGAAGTTCGTTCCTAATTGGAGTGGTTGGTGTATTCCATACTTCTAGCGATTGGATTTCACTCAAAACTCATCAACTGACTCCTCAAACCATATTATGATGTTGCCCAAGTTTTGGGCTCGATCTGAAATAAATAGGTGTTCCAAATTGGACAATTCAAGTTCAACGGCAGTTCGTTCCTAATTGGGGTGGTTGGTGTAATCCTTACTTCTAGCGATTGGATTTGACTCAAAACTTCCCAAATGACTCCTCCCACCATATTATGATGTTGCCCAAGTTTTGGTCTGGATCCGAAATCAGTAGGTGTTCCAAATTGGACAATTCAAGTTCAACGGCAGTTCGTTCCTAATTGGAGTGGTTAGTGTAATCCTTACTTCTAGCGATTGGATTTCACTCAAAACTCACTAAATGACTCCTCCCACCATGATATGATGTTGCCCAAGTTTTCGTCTCCATCCGAAATCAATAGGTGTTCCAAATTGGACAATTCAAGTTCAACGGCACTTCGTTCCCAATTGGAGTGGTTGGTGTATTCCATACTTCTTGCGATTGGATTTCACTCAAAACTCACCAAATGACTCCTCCCACCATATTATGATGTTGCCCAAGTTTTGGGCTCGATCCGAAATCAATAGGTGTTCGAAATTCGACAATTCAAGGTCAACGGCAGTTCGTTCCAAATTGGAGTGGTTGGTGTATTCCGTACTTCTAGCGATTGGATTTCACTCAAAACACTCCAAATGACTCCTCCCACCATATTATCATGTTGCCCAAGTTTTGGGCACAATCTGAAATCAATAGGTGTTCGAAATTGGACAATTCAAGTTCAACGGCAGTTCGTTCCTAATTCGAGTGCTTGGTGCATTTCATACTTCTAACGATTGGATTCCACTCAAAACCCACCAAATGACTCCTCCCACCATATTATGATGTTGCCCAAGTTTTGGGGTCGGTCCGAACTCAACAGGTGAGAGAAATTGGACAATTCAAGTTCAACAACAGTTCGTTCAAATTGGAGTGGTTGGTGTATTCCATACTTCTAGCGATTGGATTTCACTCAAAACTCACCAAATGACTCCTCCCACCATATTATGATGTTGCCCAAGTTTTGGGCTCGATCCGAAGTCAATAGGTGTGAGAAATTGGACAATTCAAGTTCAACGGCAGTTCGTTCCTAATTGGAGTGGTTGGTGTATTCCATACTTCTAGCGATTGGATTTCACTCAAAACTCACCAAATGACTCCTCCCACCATATTATGATGTTGCCCAAGTTTTGGGCTCGATCCGAAATCAATAGGTGTGAGAAATTGGACAATTCAAGTTCAACGGCAGTTCGTTCCTAATTGGAGTGGTTGGTGTATTCCATACTTCTAGCGATTGTATTTCACTAAAAACTCACCAAATGACTCCTCCCACCATATTATGATGTTGCCCAAGTTTCGGGCTCGATCCGAAATCAATAGGTGTGAAAAATTGGACAATTCAAATTCAACGGCAGTTCGTTCCTAATTGGAGTGGTTGGTGTATTCCATACTTCTAGCGATTGGATTTCACTCAAAACTCTCCAAATGACTCCTGCCACCATATTATGACGTTGCCCAAGTTTTGGGCTCGATCCGAAATTAATAGGTGTGAGAAATTGGACAATTCAAGTTCAACGGCAGTTCGTTCCTAATTGGAGTGGTTGGTGTATTCCATACTTCTAGCGATTGGATTTCACTCAAAACTCACCAAATGACTCCTCCCACCATATTATGATGTTGCCCAAGTTTTGGGCTCGATCCGAAATCAACAGGTGTGTGAAATTGGACAATTCAAGTTCAGCGGCAGTTCGTTCAAATTAGAGTGGTTGGTGTATTCCATACTTCTAACGATTGGATTTCACTCAAAACTCACCAAATGACTCCTCCCACCATATTATGATGTTGGCCATGTTTTGGGCTCGATCCGAAATCAATAGGTGTGAGAAATTGGACAATTCAAGTTCAACGGCAGTTCGTTCCTAATTGGAGTGGTTGGTGTATTCCATACTTCTAGCGATTGGATTTCACTCAAAACTCACCAAAGGACTCCTCCCACCATATTATGATGTTGCCCAAGTTTTGGGCTCGATCCGAAATCAATAGGTGTGAGAAATTGGACAGTTCAAGTTCAACGGCAGTTCGTTCCTAATTGGAGTGGTTGGTGTATTCCATACTTCTAGCGATTGGATTTCACTCAAAACTCACCCAATGACTCCTCCCACCATATTATGATGTTGGCCAAGTTTTGGGCTCGATCCGAAATCAATAGGTGTGAGAAATTGGACAATTCAAGTTCAACGGCAATTCGTTCCTAATTGGAGTGGTTGGTGTATTCCTTACTTCTAGCGATTGGATTTCACTCAAAACTCACCAAATGACTCCTCCTACCATATTATGATGTTGCCCTTGTTTGGGGCTCGATCCAAAATCAATAGGTGTTCGAAATTGGACAATTCAAGTTCAACGGCAGTTCGTTCCTAATTGGAGTGGTTGGTGTATTCCATACTTCTAGCGATTGGATTTCAATCAAAACTCACCAATGGACTCCTCCCACCATATTATGATGTTGCCCAAGTTTTGGGCTCGATCCGAAATCAATAGGTGTGAGAAATTGGACAATTCAAGTTCAACGGCAGTTCGTTCCTAATTGGAGTGGTTGGTGTATTCCATACTTCTAGCGATTGGATTTCACTCAAAACTCACCAAATGACTTCTGCCACCATATTATGACGTTGCCCAAGTTTTGGGCTCGATCCGAAATCAATAGGTGTGAGAAATTGGACAATTCAAGTTCAACGGCAGTTCGTTCCTAATTGGAGTGGTTGGTGTATTCCATACTTCTAGCGATTGGATTTCACTCAAAACTCACCAAATGAATCCTCCCACCATATTATGATGTTGCTCAAGTTTGGGGTTCGATCCGAACTCAATAGGTGTGAGAAATTGGACAATTCAAGTTCAACAATAGTTCGTTCCTAATGGGAGTGGTTGGTGTATTCCATACTTCTAGCGATTGGATTTCACTCAAAACTCACCAAATGACTCCTCCCACCATATTATGATGTTGCCCAAGTTTTGGGCTCGATCCGAAATCAACAGGTGTGTGAAATTGGACAATTCAAGTTCAGCGGCAGTTCGTTCAAATTAGAGTGGTTGGTGTATTCCATACTTCTAACGATTGGATTTCACTCAAAACTCACCAAATGACTCCTCCCACCATATTATGATGTTGGCCATGTTTTGGGCTCGATCCGAAATCAATAGGTGTGAGAAATTGGACAATTCAAGTTCAACGGCAGTTCGTTCCTAATTGGAGTGGTTGGTGTATTCCATACTTCTAGCGATTGGATTTCACTCAAAACTCACCAAAGGACTCCTCCCACCATATTATGATGTTGCCCAAGTTTTGGGCTCGATCCGAAATCAATAGGTGTGAGAAATTGGACAGTTCAAGTTCAACGGCAGTTCGTTCCTAATTGGAGTGGTTGGTGTATTCCATACTTCTAGCGATTGGATTTCACTCAAAACTCACCCAATGACTCCTCCCACCATATTATGATGTTGCCCAAGTTTTGTCCTCGATCCGAAATCAATAGGTGTTCGAAATTGGACAATTCAAGTTCAACGGCAGTTCGTTCCTAATTGGAGTGGTTGGTGTATTCCATACTTCTAGCGATTGGATTTCACTCAAAACTCACCAAATGAATCCTCCCACCATATTATGATGTTGCAAAAGTTTAGGGTTCGATCCGAAATCAATAGGTGTGAGAAATTGGACAATTCAAGTTCAACGGCAGTTCGTTCCTAATTGGAGTGGTTGGTTTATTCCATACTTCTAGCGATTGGATTTCACTCAAAACTCCCCAAATGACTCGTCCCACCATATTATGATGTTGCCCAAGTTTTGGGCTCGATCCCAAATCAATAGGTGTGAGAAAGTGGACAATTCAAGTTCAACGGCAGTTCGTTCCTAATTGGAGTGGTTGGTGTATTCCATACTTCTAGCGATTGGATTTCACTTAAAACTCACTGTTGTGTAGATACAGCTGCACCAAAATGGATTAAGCTGCATCCTCAACTTGTGATACTCGCAAGTGCACGAACCGTTGGTAGTATAGCATATGTAAGTGCGAGGTCGATTCCACAGGGATTGGTGATTGAATGATCCAATTTAGTTTCCCTACACAAAATAGAAACAAAAACAAAGAACATAAAACAAGGAAGAAAGAAATAAGTAACTCAAGCAAATAAGTTCCCAAGTTCAATTTAGATTAATGGATTGATTCTAGCTAAAGTATGATTAAGCCATGGTGTGTGGTCATAACCTTGTGTTCCTAATTCCCTAATTTGATCATTTGTTGTCTAACCTAAAATTAAGCATTAGGAACCCATTAAGCATAGAAGAACATTTTAAACAACCAAGCATGTATCTAATCCCTGTTGTCGAATGTCCATACATACTCTTCCTATTCATAGTTCAATTCGAATTAAAGCATGGTGTCTACTCTTAATTCAAACCAAGATAGCTAACATGCAAGCCTAAATGGTGATCAATCATTCAAACTAGCATATTAACTTATAAGCATAATGAATAAGAACAAAAACCATAATTGAAACTTGGAAACTAATTAAACTTGAATACTTAAGAAAGAATGTACATTACAAGAAAAATAAATTACAACTAAGAAAACATTAAAGAAAGCTAGAATTGAGAACTAGAAAGGAAAACTAAGAGAATTTGAGGGAGAGAAGGGAAGGGAGCTCTAGAGAAGTGTTTGAGAGCTCCCCCCCTTGGGGTGTGTTTACAAGCTTAGAGAACTTCCCTATTTATAGGCCTAGGGGAAGTGAAAATCTGAATTCAATATGGCTAATGCATACAACACTTGTTTTATAAAATCTGAAATGGTTGATGCACTTGTATTAGAAAATCTAAATTGGGTGATGCACTTGTATTAGAAAATCTTGAATTGGTTGATGCACTTCACCAATAGATCCCACCAGCAGCCCTAGCTCATCTTCATGTCACCATGACCAAGCTTCCAACCAGAAATGATAGCTCATACCTAGCTCACCATGACCAAGCATCCAACCAGCACATGCTGAGGTCAGCATGACCAGCAACTTCAAGGGCTTACAACTTGGGCTTCTCTTAATCAAATTAGGACTTTAAGTACTCGAAATTGAAGTTCAGAATGTCTTCTTTCCAGCCATATGTTATTTGGGCAAATCCAAGGTTGGATGAAGAAGTTAAGGCCGAAACAAATTGCTAACTCATTTTCCGCGCTGATAAGATCCATCCTGAGCATGGTTCTGTGTTTGCTAGGTAACGGACTCCAGATTTATCCAATGGGGCTGAAATTTGGATATGTTATAGTACACACCAATTGGAACAACTTTCATGAAGCATGTGGCCTCATTAGAGCTATGTAGGTTGCTGAAACAAGGCTTGACATATGACCTACGAAACTGGACTGGCAGGGGGCTGTAGCCAAAATTGAGTTTGTCTTTAAGCTCTTCTTCCCTTCATCCAAATTAGGCCTTAACATGCTTGAATTGCATGAATTATGCTCTCTTGCTCTATTTGCCTACAAAACACACAAAGGAAGGCAAATAACTTAGAAGTCTAGGAAACTAAGCAAAAGAAGTAAGTAAATAGGGCATGTATATGTATGAAATTATGAGCTTAACACACCCCCAAACTTAGATTTTGCTAGTCCTCGAGCAAAACAAAAGAAAAACAAAGCTAAAAACAAAACAAAATAAAAAGTTAACTAGACCACTTTCGTAGGTAACTCGATTGCATTGAGCGTATGCAACAAGCCTTTAAACCTCTAGGCATCCCTAGTAGGAGGAGTTGTGTCTCCTGAGGGTTTAACAGATACGATACCCACAAACGTTTTTCTAACTCTACAAAACAAAATGGTTAGAAAACTTAATAGATTTGTTAGTCCTTAAGCAAAACAAAACAAAACAAAATACAAAAACGTTAACCTTCCAACCAGACAGAAATTTTAACTTCGTAGACATGGCTCAACAAGGAACAAAACAAGCACTAAGGAAGTTCTAAACATTATTCAAGTGCTACCACAATCTCAGAAAAATCATGCTCAAGGTGTGTGTGTGAAGTAGCCATGAAGATACAACTCATGCTTCTCAAACAACGATATGAATTCCTGCAAGAATGAACACAAGTTTGCCAAGCTAAACCAAGATCAATAGGACTTTACTTATGGATGTAATGGGGTTATGATAATGGTTAGACAAAGAATGGTTATGGAAACACAAGGTCTAAAGAACAAAGTAGAGCATGACATGTAAACAAGATTATTGACATTTGAAATGTAAGGCACAAAAATTGAAAAGCTCACAACACCAGATTTTGCAATTGAATCACTTCACAATTTGATTTTGACATTTACACACTTTGTATAATATTTGGCCCAATTTTGCGGCTCTTTACCCTAGATCACCTTTATTTCTCCTTATATCACCCTAGGGTCGTGACTACATTGGCCACACTTCTTTTCTCTTTTTCTTTTGATTTTTTTTTATAGCTCATTTATTGCCTTGAATACAATCTGAAATACAATCATACTCTACATGTTCCCTAGATGGTAGGATGTTTAATGGATGATAAGGTGATAGAAAGAAATGGCTAAGTGTTTGAGCACAAAGGGGTTTACAATGGAATATGTATTGTATGGGTTGATGGAGGAAAAAGAAAGAGGCTTAACAAAGATGGCCTAAATCATATCTTAGTTATAAACTTGACATTCCAGTGAATCACACAAGCAAAAATGCATACAATTGGGTAACACATGCAAGAGTTGTATAATCATGGCTAAAGTGCATAGAAAGCTCAAACATAATTATGTTAGACTTAGCTAGCAAAAGAATAAGATTCAGACCTAACACAATGCTTATCAAATTCCTAAGAGCCATATTATAAGTTAGACTCAAGATTTATCATTGGTGTGGGAAGGAAAACTGAAAATGACTCAAAGAAAAGAAACATAAAAGAAAAACGTGAGGTTTCAAATTGCTATTCTGCTCAATTTCAACATATAATCTGTTTTGACATGTAACTTTCAAACCACTTGGTCAAATTTAACGTTCTTTACGTCGTTGGATTCAGCATGAAAACATGAAGGACACAACGCGGACCAAACATTCAAAACAGTAGCAGAAAAAAAAAAATTGTAGCAATGAAGAAGCCTACGTTTTCAGACACAAACACAAAAACTAAAAAAAACACTTTCCTCACCCCCAAACTTAAATGATGCATTGTCCTCAATGTTAAAGCAAAGTAAAGATGATTGAGAACATGTAAATGATAAGGGGGAAAGTTAAGAAGAAGGTTTAGAAAGAAAAAAAAAATGAATATATAAGCAACTCACGGATGACCAGTTAAGGGCCTCAGAAAACACAGCCAGGGGATCCGGGAAGATTGGAGGGGTCACAATGGTCCCGCTTAAAACCCAAACTTCTTAGACACCGAAGGTGTCGCCTAAAGAACTCCTAGACACTGTATTGACGGAAGTGCTCACTGGAGTTACCATAAGTCAGCTCATATGAAAAATCTTTTTAAATTTTTAAATTTTTTATTTTTTTAAATTTTTATAAAAAAAGAAAAAGAAATTTAAAATAATAACAAGTAAAGAGAAAGGATTGAAATGCTCCCCCTTGAAGCGATTAGGTCGAGCGTGATGCATTTGGAGGTCGCGACTTCTCCCACTACTCCACACTTCCTATCTTTGAAGTTGCCATCTCTCTCCATTTTTATTGAGCTATTTACATTGCTAAAACAAACACACACAAAAACTTGAAACGGAATTAAAGGATTACGAAATAATAAAAAAAAACTAAAAATGAAAAGGAAAAATCAACACAAGTCCAATTCCATGCTTCAAAGCAACAAGCACCAATGGGTTGTGTAAGCTGGGACTTAAACCCAGTTCTCTTGCTTGTTGGGCAATTGTCCTTTTCTGTTGGACTACAAACACAACTTGTCCATTAACGTCATTAACTTTAAAACTTGAAATTGTCCAGTTAAGAAAAAAAAAATTAAAGTAGGAAAGCCAAATAGAATCAAACAATGTTACCGATCCCCGGCAACGGCGCCAAAAACTTGTTGTGTAGATACAGCTGCACCAAAATGGATTAAGCTGCATCCTCAACTTGTGATACTCGCAAGTGCACGAACCGTTGGTAGTATAGCATATGTAAGTGCGAGGTCGATTCCACAGGGATTGGTGATTGAATGATCCAATTTAGTTTCCCTACACAAAATAGAAACAAAAACAAAGAACATAAAACAAGGAAGAAAGAAATAAGTAACTCAAGCAAATAAGTTCCCAAGTTCAATTTAGATTAATGGATTGATTCTAGCTAAAGTATGATTAAGCCATGGTGTGTGGTCATAACCTTGTGTTCCTAATTCCCTAATTTGATCATTTGTTGTCTAACCTAAAATTAAGCATTAGGAACCCATTAAGCATAGAAGAACATTTTAAACAACCAAGCATGTATCTAATCCCTGTTGTCGAATGTCCATACATACTCTTCCTATTCATAGTTCAATTCGAATTAAAGCATGGTGTCTACTCTTAATTCAAACCAAGATAGCTAACATGCAAGCCTAAATGGTGATCAATCATTCAAACTAGCATATTAACTTATAAGCATAATGAATAAGAACAAAAACCATAATTGAAACTTGGAAACTAATTAAACTTGAATACTTAAGAAAGAATGTACATTACAAGAAAAATAAATTACAACTAAGAAAACATTAAAGAAAGCTAGAATTGAGAACTAGAAAGGAAAACTAAGAGAATTTGAGGGAGAGAAGGGAAGGGAGCTCTAGAGAAGTGTTTGAGAGCTCCCCCCCTTGGGGTGTGTTTACAAGCTTAGAGAACTTCCCTATTTATAGGCCTAGGGGAAGTGAAAATCTGAATTCAATATGGCTAATGCATACAACACTTGTTTTATAAAATCTGAAATGGTTGATGCACTTGTATTAGAAAATCTAAATTGGGTGATGCACTTGTATTAGAAAATCTTGAATTGGTTGATGCACTTCACCAATAGATCCCACCAGCAGCCCTAGCTCATCTTCATGTCACCATGACCAAGCTTCCAACCAGAAATGATAGCTCATACCTAGCTCACCATGACCAAGCATCCAACCAGCACATGCTGAGGTCAGCATGACCAGCAACTTCAAGGGCTTACAACTTGGGCTTCTCTTAATCAAATTAGGACTTTAAGTACTCGAAATTGAAGTTCAGAATGTCTTCTTTCCAGCCATATGTTATTTGGGCCAATCCAAGGTCGGATGAAGAAGTTAAGGCCGAAACAAATTGCTAACTCATTTTCCGCGCTGATAAGATCCATCCTGAGCATGGTTCTGTGTTTGCTAGGTAACGGACTCCAGATTTATCCAATGGGGCTGCAATTTGGATATGTTATAGTACACACCAATTGGAACAACTTTCATGAAGCATGTGGCCTCATTAGAGCTATGTAGGTTGCTGAAACAAGGCTTGACATATGACCTACGAAACTGGACTGGCAGGGGGCTGTAGCCAAAATTGAGTTTGTCTTTAAGCTCTTCTTCCCTTCATCCAAATTAGGCCTTAACATGCTTGAATTGCATGAATTATGCTCTCTTGCTCTATTTGCCTACAAAACACACAAAGGAAGGCAAATAACTTAGAAGTCTAGGAAACTAAGCAAAAGAAGTAGGTAAATAGGGCATGTATATGTATGAAATTATGAGCTTAACACTCACCAAACGACTCCTCCCACCATAGTATGATGTTGCGCAAGTTTTGGGCTCGATCCAAAATCAATAGGTGTTCGAAATTGGACAATTCAAGTTCAACAGCAGTTCGTTCCTAATTGGAGTGGTTGGTGTATTCCACACTTCTAGCGATTGGGTTTCACTCAAAACTAACCAAATGACTCCTCCCACCATATTATGATGTTGCCCAAGTTTTGGGCTCGATCCGAAATCAATAGGTGTTGCAAATTAGACAATTCAAGTTCAACAACAGTTCGTTCCTAATTGGAGTGGTTGGTGTATTCCATACTTCTAGCGATTGGATTTCACTCAAAACTCACCAATAACTCCTCCCACCATAATATGATGTTGCCCAAGTTTTGGGCTCGATCCAAAATCAAAAGGTGTTTGAAATTGGACAATTCAAGTTCAACGGCAGTTCGTTCCTAATTGGAGTGGTTGGTGTATTCCATACTTCTAGCGATTGGATTTCACTCAAAACTCACCAAATAACTCCTCCCACCATATTATGATGTTGCCCAAGTTTTGGGCTCGATACGAAATCGATAGGTGTTCCAAATTGGACAATTCAAGTTCAACGGCAGTTCGTTCCTAATTGGAGTGGTTGGTGTATTCCAAACCTCTAGCGATTGGATTTCACTCAAAACTCCCCAAATGACTCCTCCCACCATATTATGAAGTTGCCCACGTTTTGGGCTCAATCGGAAATCAATAGGTGTGAGCAATTCGACAATTCAAGTTCAACGGCAGTTCGTTCCTAATTGGAGTGGTTGGTGTATTCCATACTTCTAGCGATTGGATTTCACTCAAAACTCACCAAATGACTCCACCCACCATATTATGATGTCGCCCAACTTTTGGGCTCGATCCGAAATCAATAGGTGTGATAAATTGGACAATTCAAGTTCAACGGCAGTTCGTTCCTAATTGGAGTGGTTGGTGTATTCCGTACTTCTAGCGATTGGATTTCACTCAAAACTATCCAAATGACTCCGCCCACCATATTATGATGTTGCCCAAGTTTTGGGCTCGATCCGAAATCAATAGGTGTGAGAAATTGGACAATTCAAGTTCAACGGCAGTTCGTTCCTAATTGGAGTGGTTGGTGTATTCCATACTTCTAGCGATTGGATTTCACTCAAAACTCACCAAATGACTCCTCCCACCATATTATGATGTTGCCCAAGTTTTGGGCTCGATCCGAAATCAATAGGTGTGAGAAATGGGACAATTCAAGTTCAACGGTAGTACGTTCCTAATTGGAGTGGTTGGTGTACTCCATACTTCTAGCGATTGGATTTCACTCAAAACTCACCAAATGACTCGTCCCACCATATTATGATGTTACCCAAGTTTTGGGCTCGATACGAAATCAGTAGGTGTGACAAATTGGACAATTCAAGTTCAACGGCAGTTCGTTCCTAATTGGAGTGGTTGGTGTATTCCCTCCTTCTAGGGATTGGATTTCACTCAAAACTCACCTAATGACTCCGCCCACCATATTATGATGTTGCCCAAGTTTTGGGCTCGATCCGAAATCAATAGGTGTTCCAAATTGGACAATTCAAGTTCAACGGCAGTTCGTTCCTAGTTGGAGTGGTTGGTGTATTCCATACTTCTAGCGATTGGATTTCACTCAAACCTCACCAAATGACTCCTCCCACCATATTATGATGTTGCCCAAGTTTTGGGCTCGATCCGAAATCAATAGGTGTGAGAAATTGGACAATTCAAGTTCAACGGAAGTTCGTTCATAATTGGAGTGGTTGGTGTATTCCATACTTCTAGCGATAGGATTTCACTCAAAACTCACCAAATGACTCCTCCCACCATATTAGGATGTTGCCCAAGTTTTGGGCTCGATCCGAAATCAATAGGTGTTCCAAATTGGACAATTCAAGTTCAACGGAAGTTCGTTCCTAATTAGAGTGGTTGGTCTATTCCATACTTCTAGCGATTGGATTTCACTCAAAACTCACCAAATGACTCCTCCCACCATATTATGATGTTGTCCAAGTTTTGGGCTCGATCCGAAATCAATAGGTGTGAGAAATTGGACAATTCAAGTTCAACAGCAGTTCGTTCCTAATTGGAATGGTTGGGGTATTCCATACTTCTAGCGACTGGATTTCACTCAAAACTCACCAAACGACTCCTCCCACCATAATATGATGTTGCCCAAGTTTTGGGCTCGATCCGAAATCAATAGGTGTTCGAAATTGGACAATTCAAGTTCAACGGCAGTTCGTTCCTAATTGGAGTGGTTGGTGTATTCCATACTTCTAGCGATTGGATTTCACTCAAAACTCACCAAATGACTTCCCCCACCATATTATGATGTTGCCCAAGTTTTGGGCTCGATCAGAAATGAATAGGTGTGAGAAATTCGACAATTCAAGTTCAACGGCAGTTCGTTCCTAATTGGAATGGTTGGGGTATTCCATACTTCTAGCGACTGGATTTCACTCAAAACTCACCAAACGACTCCTCCCACCATAATATGATGTTGCCCAAGTTTTGGGCTCGATCCGAAATCAATAGGTGTTCGAAATTGGACAATTCAAGTTCAACGGCAGTTCGTTCCAAATTGGGGTGGTTGGTGTATTCCAAACCTGTAGCGATTGAATTTCACTCAAAACTCCCCAAATGACTCCTCCCACCATATTATGAAGTTGCCCAAGTTTTGGGCTCGATCAGAAATGAATAGGTGTGAGAAATTCGACAATTCAAGTTCAACGGCAGTTCGTTCCTAATTGGAGTGGTTGGTGTATTCCATACTTCTAGCGATTGGATTTCACTCAAAACTAACCAAATGACTCCTCCCACCATATTATGATCTTGCCCAAGTTTTGGGCTATATCCGAAATCAATAGGTGTTCGAAATTGGACAATTCAAGTTCAACAGCAGTTCGTTCCTAATTGGAGTGGTTGGTGTATTCCATACTTCTAGCGTTTGGATTTCACTCAAAACTCACCAAATGACTCCTCCCATCATATTTTGTTGTTGCCCAAGTTTTCGGCTCGATCCGAAATCAATAGGTGTGAGAAATTGGACAATTCAAGTTCAACGGCAGTTCGTTCCTAATTGGAGTGGTTGGTGTATTCCGTACTTCTAGCGATTGGATTTCAGTCAAAACTAACCAAATGACTCCTCCCACCATATTATGATGTTGCCCAAGTTTTGGGCTCGATCCGAAATCAATAGGTGTGAGAAATTGGACAATTCAAGTTCAACGGCTGTTCGTTCCTAATTGGAGTGGTTGGTGTATTCCATACTTCTAGCGATTGGATTTCACTCAAAACTCACCAAATGACTTCCCCCACCATATTATGATGTTGCCCAAGTTTTGGGCTCGATCCGAAATCAATAGGTGTTCGAAATTGGACAATTCAAGTTCAACGGCAGTTCGTTCCTAATTGGAGTGGTTGGTGTATTCCATACTTCTAGCGATAGGATTTCACTCAAAACTCACCAAATGACTCCTCCCACCATATTAGGATGTTGCCCAAGTTTTGGGCTCGATCCGAAATCAAAAGGTGTTCCAAATTGGACAATTCAAGTTCAACGGAAGTTCGTTCCTAATTGGAGTGGTTGGTGTATTCCATACTTCTAGCGATTGGATTTCACTCAAAACTCCCCAAATGACTCCTCCCACCATATTATGATGTTGCCCAAGTTTTGGGCTCGATCCGAAATCAATAGGTGTGAAAAATTGGACAATTCAAGTTCAACGGCAGTTCGTTCCTAATTGGAGGGGTTGGTGTATTCCGTACTTCTAGCGATTGGATTTCACTCAAAACTCACTGCATGACTCCTCCCACCATATTATGATGTTGTCCAAGTTTTGGTCTCGATCCGAAATCAATAGGTGTTCCAAATTAGACAATTCAAGTTCAACGGCAGTTCGTTCCTAATTGGAGTGGTTGGTGTATTCCATACTTCTCGCGATTGGATTTCACTTAAAACTCGCCAAATGACTCCTACCACCATATTATGGTGTTGCCCAAGTTTTGGGGTTGATCCTAAATGAATAGATGTTCCAAATTGGACAATTCAAGTTCAACGGCAGTTCGTTCCTAATTGGAGTGGTTGGTGTATTCCATACTTCTAGCGATTGGATTCCACTCAAAACTCACGAAATGACTCCTCCCACCATATAATGATGTTGCCCAAGTTTTGGTCTCGATCCGAAATCAATAGGTGTTCCAAATTGGACAATTCAAGTTCAACGGCAGTTCGTTCCTAATTGGAGTGGTTGGTGTATTCCATACTTCTAGCGATTGGATTTAAATCAAAACTCACCAAATGACTCCTCCCACCATATTATGATGTTGCCCAAGTTTTGGGCTCGATCTGAAATCAATAGGTTTGGGAAATTGGACAATTCAAGTTCAACGGCAGTTCGTTCCTAATTGAAATGGTTGGTGTATTCCACACTTCTAGCGATTGGGTTTCACTCAAAACTCACCAAATGACTCCTCCCAAAATATTATGATGTTGCCCAAGTTTTGGGCTCGATCCGAAATCAATAGGTGTGAGAAATTGAACAGTTCAAGTTCAACGGCAGTTCGTTCCTAATTGGAGTGGCTGGTGTATTCCATACTTCTAGCGATTGGATTTCACTTAAAACTCGCCAAACGACTCCTACCACCATATTATGGTGTTGCCCAAGTTTTGGGCTTGATCCGAAATGAATAGGTGTTCCAAATTGGACAATTCAAGTTCAACGGCAGTTCGTTCCTAATTGGAGTGGTTGGTGTATTCCATACTTCTAGCGATTGGATTTCACTCAAAACTCACCAAATGACTCCTCCCACCATATTATGATGTTGCCCAAGTTTTGGGCTCGATCCGAAATCAATAGGTGTTCCAAATTGGACAATTCAAGTTCAACGGCAGTTAGTTCCTAATTGGAGTGGTTGGTGTATTACATACTTCTAGCGATTGGATTTCACTCAAAACTCACCAAATGACTCCTCCCACCATATTATGATGTTGCCCAAGTTTTTTGTTCGATCCGAAATCAATAGGTGTGAGAAATTGGACAATTCAAGTTCAACGGCAGTTCGCTCCTAATTGGAGTGGTTGGTGTATTCCATACTTCTAGCGATTGGATTTCACTCAAAACTCACCAAATGACTCCTCGCACCATATTATGATGTTGCCCAAGTTTTGGGCTCGATCCGAAATCAATAGGTGTGAGAAATTGAACAATTCAAGTTCAACGGCAGTTCGTTCCTAATTGGAGTGGTTGGTGTATTCCATACTTCTAGCGATTGGATTTCACTCAAAACTCACCAAATGACTCCTCCCACCATATTACGATGTTGCCCAAGTTTTGGGCTCGATCCGAAATCAATAGGTGTTCCAAATTGGACAATTCAAGTTCAACGGCAGTTAGTTCCTAATTGGAGTGGTTGGTGTATTACATACTTCTAGCGATTGGATTTCACTCAAAACTCACCAAATGACTCCTCCCACCATATTATGATGTTGCCCAAGTTTTTTGTTCGGTCCGAAATCAATAGGTGTGAGAAATTGGACAATTGAAGTTCAACGGCAGTTCGCTCCTAATTGGAGTGGTTGGTGTATTGCATACTTCTAGCGATTGGATTTCACTCAAATCTCACCAAAAGACTCCTCCCACCATATTATGATGTTGCCCAAGTTTTGGGCTCGATCCAAAATCAATAGGTGTGAGAAATTGGACAATTCAAGTTCAACGGCAGTTCGTTCCTAATTGGAGTGGTTGGTGTATTCCATACTTCTAGCGATTGGATTTCACTCAAAACTCACCAAATGACTCCTCCCACCATATTCTGATGTTGCCCAAGTTTTTTGTTCGATCCGAAATCAATAGGTGTGAGAAATTGGACAATTCCAGTTCAACGGCAGTTCGTTCCTAATTGGAGTGGTTGGTGTATTCCATACTTCTAGCGATTGGATTTCACTCAAAACTCACCAATTGACTCCTCCCAACATATTATGATGTTGCCCAAGTTTTGGGCTCGATCTGAAATCAATAGGTGTGAGAAATTGGACAATTCAAGTTCAATGGCAACTCGTTCCTAATTGGAGTGGTTGGTGTATTCCATACTTCTAGCGATTGGATTTCACTCAAAACTCACTGCATGACTCCTCCCACCATATTATGTTGTTGCCCAAGTTAGGGGCTCGATCCGAAATCAATAGGTGTGAGAAATTGGACAATTCAAGTTCAACGGCAGTTCGTTCCTAATTGGAGTGGTTGGTGTATTCCATACTTCTAGCGATTGGATTTCACTCAAAACTCACCAATTGACTCCTCCCAACATATTATGATGTTGCCCAAGTTTTGGGCTCGATCTGAAATCAATAGGTGTGAGAAATTGGACAATTCAAGTTCAATGGCAACTCGTTCCTAATTGGAGTGGTTGGTGTATTCCATACTTCTAGCGATTGGATTTCACTCAAAACTCACTGCATGACTCCTCCCACCATATTATGTTGTTGCCCAAGTTAGGGGCTCGATCCGAAATCAATAGGTGTGAGAAATTGGACAATTCAAGTTCAACGGCAGTTCGTTCCTAATTGGAGTGGTTGGTGTATTTGTTAAGCTCATAATTTCATACATATACATGCCCAATTTACTTACTTCTTTTGAATGGCAGACCATGTAGTGAGTGAACCAGGCTTCAAAGAATTCAACCAATACTTCGCCTTATCCTTTAAAGTGTATGGAAACACTCTCATTCGAAGTTGATCTTCTGTCACACCTGTCAAGGGAAAAGAACTCACAACATTAAAAATTTCCTTTATATGAGTCAATGGATCTTTATTAGGTAAACCATAAAAGGAAGGCAGCATATTAAGATGAGAAGATTTAAGCTCATAATTTCGAGCTACAGTGGGCAGCAAAATGCTTGAAGGAGATGCTGGAATTGTTGGGATATCAAGTTCTCCCATGAACTCAATGGCAGCCATCATTTCTTCTTCTTCTTGGTCTGAACTTGCTTCCGAATTTGAAAGTGAAGAACCGGGAAGTTCAGTGTGGAGAGCAAGACTTGTAAATGTAGCAAGAGCTTGCTCTTTTGCAGTTGACAACTCCCTTTCTAGACGATTCTGAATTTCAGAGGTCACTCGTCTGGGTTGCAATGATGGTCCTGCGTTCAAAGATCTAGAACGTTGGAACGAAGACCTCACTTGTTCAAGTAATGGATTTTTAGACATAAACTACCTGAAACAGAAAATTAGATTAATTAGAAACACTAAAAAGAATAGGGTAACCTTGGGCACATAACCAGGGAAGAACTTTCGTTTAGTCCCCGGCAACGGCGCCAAAATTTGTTGTTAATATTATGTTAACTCGCAATTGTACGGGGCAATTAGTAGTATAGCAAGACAAGTACGAGGTCGTACCCACGAAGACTGAGAAGTTAAAACTAGTTATGTACTTAGATTACCAAATTCAAGAAAGTAGGAGGTTATGTCTAAAACAGAATTTAAAACAAGAGTGGTTGTGATTGTTGAACAAAAGAAGCAAAATGAAATTGCAAACAAAAACAAGTAAACAAATGTAACAAAGAGTGGTTTTAAGAGTTGGAAAACAGATTTTGAGACTAGGGCATTCGAATAACCATAACAATTCAATTCTGGGTTATAAAGATTCAAGTAACAAGTCTAATTCAGATTCAAAGATTGATTCTAGCTAAAGTATGATTAGGCCATGGTGTTTGGTCCTAACCTTGTGTTCCTAATTCCCTAATTTGATCATTTGTTGTCTAACCTAAAATTAAGCATTAGGAACCCATTAAGCATAGAAGAACATTTTAAACAACCAAGTATGTATCTAATCCCTGTTGTCGAATGTCCATACATACTCTTCCTATTCATAGTTCAATTCGAATTAAAGCATGGTGTATACTCTTAATTCAAACCAAGATAGTTAACAAACAAGTTCTAATGGTGATCAATCATTCAAACAAGCATGTTAACTTATAAGCATAATGAATAAGAACATGAATCATGAATCAAACTTGAAACTCCAAACTTATAAACCCAGAATATTCATGTTAGGTTACATCGAAGCCCTAGTTATGGATTTAGCTACTCATAATGGAAAAGAGACTTGAACAGAAATGAGAAAACATAATGAATACAATAAGAGTAGAAAAACCCTTTTTCTGAAGTTCTTGTGGTGTCCAAGGCTTCTCCAAGTGCTTCTCCACTTCTAATGCTTCTCCAAGAGCTTCCCCACTTCTAGAAAGATGTATGAAGGATATGGAGGTGATTTGGGATGAGTTTGAGTGAGTGGTGATGGCTAAGGAAGATGAAATTCGTAGGGAAATGGAAGAGAGGTTTGCTGGAGTTGTTTTGGTGATTGTTGGAGTGTTTGGGATTTTGAGAGTGTTTGAGGATGGTTGGAGTGAATTGTGGGGGTTGTGAATCTCAGGATTTGTTGTGTCTTGAATGTGGAATGGATGTGGTATTTATAGGGAGAGGGGAGTGACAAATCTGAATTCAATATGGCTAATGCATACAACACTTGCATTATAAAAGATGAATTGGTTGATGCACTTCACCAATAGATCCCACCAGCAGCCCTAGCTCATCTTCATGTCACCATGACCAAGCTTCCAACCAGAAATGATAGCTCATACCTAGCTCACCATGACCAAGCATCCAACCAGCACATGCTGAGGTCAGCATAACCAGCAACTTCAAGGGCTTACAACTTGGGCTTCTCTTAATCAAATTAGGACTTTAAGCACTCGAAATTGAAGTTCAGAATGTCTTCTTTCCAGCCATATGTCATTTGGGCCAATCCAAGGTCGGAGGAGGAAGTTAAGGCCAAAACAAATTGCTAACTCATTTTGCACGCTGATAAAATCCATCCTGAGCATGGCTCTGTGTTTGCTAGGTAACAGACTCCATATTTATCCAATGGGGCTGAATTTTGGATATGTTATAGTACACACCCATTGGAACAACTTTCATGAAGAATACTGCCTCATCCGAGCTGTGTAGGTTGCTGAACCAAAGCTTGCAATATGACCTACGGAACTGGACTGGCAGGGGGCTGTAGCCAAAATGAGTTTGTCTTTTAAGCCCTTCTTCCATTCATCCAAATTAGGCCTTAACATGCTTGAATTGCATGAATTATGCTCTCTTGCTCTATTGGCCTACAAAACACACAAAGGGAGGGAAATAACTTAGAATTATAGAAACTAAGCAAAAGAAGTAAGTAAATTGGGCATGTATATGTATGAAATTATGAGCTTAACAGTATTCCATACTTCTAGCGATTGGATTTCACTCAAAACTCACTAAATGACTCCTCCCACCATATTATGATGTTGACCAAGTTTTGGTCTCGATCCGAAATCAATAGGTGTTCCAAATTGGACAATTCAAGTTCAACGGCAGTTCGTTCCTAATTGGAGTGGTTGGTGTATTCCATACTTCTAGCGATTGGATTTCACTCAAAACTCACCAAATGACTCCTCCCACCATATTACGAAGTCGCCCAAGTTTTGGGCTCGATCCGAAATCAATAGGTGTGAGAAATTGGACAATTCAAGTTCAACGGCAGTTCGTTCCTAATTGGAATGGTTGGTATATTCCACACTTCTACCGATTGTATTTCACTCAAAAATCACCAAATGACTCCTCCCACCATAATATGGTGTTGCAAAAGTTTGGGGTTCGATCCGAAATCAATAGGTGTGAGAAATTGGACAATTCAAGTTCAACGGCAGTTCGTTCCTAATTGGAGTGGTTGGTGTATTCCATACTTCTAGCGATTGGATTTCACTCAAAACTCACTAAATGACTCCTCCCACCATATTATGATGTTGCCCAAGTTTTGGTCTCGATCCGAAATCAATAGGTGTTCCAAATTGGACAATTCAAGTTCAACGGCAGTTCGTTCCTAATTGGAGTGGTTGGTGTATTCCATACTTCTAGCGATTGGATTTCACTCAAAACTCACTAAATGACTCCTCCCACCATATTATGATGTTGCCCAAGTTTTGGTCTCGATCCGAAATCAATAGGTGTTCCAAATTGGACAATTCAAGTTCAACGGCAGTTCGTTCCTAATTGGAGTGGTTGGTGTATTCCATACTTCTAGCGATTGGATTTCACTCAAAACTCACCAAATGTCTCCTCCCATCATATTATGATGTTGCCCAAGTTTTGGGCTCGATCCGAAATCAATAGGTGTTCCAAATTGGACAATTCAAGTTCAACGGCAGTTCGTTCCTAATTGGAGTGGTTGATGTATTCCATACTTCTCGCGATTGGATTTCACTTAAAACTCACCAAATGACTCCTACCACCATATTATGGTGTTGCCCAAGTTCTGGGCTTGATCCGAAATCAATAGGTGTTCCAAATTGGACAATTCAAGTTCAGCGGCTGTTCGTTCCTATTTGGAGTGGTTGGTGTATTCCATACTTCTAGCGATTGGATTTCACTCAAAACTCACCAAATGTCTCCTCCCATCATATTATGATGTTGCCTAAGTTTTGGGCTCGATCCGAAATCAATAGGTGTTCCAAATTGGACAATTCAAGTTCAACGGCAGTTCGTTCCTAATTGGAGTGGTTGGTGTATTCCATACTTCTCGCGATTGGATTTCACTTAAAACTCACCAAATGACTCCTACCACCATATTATGGTGTTGCCCAAGTTCTGGGCTTGATCCGAAATCAATAGGTGTTCCAAATTGGACAATTCAAGTTCAGCGGCAGTTCGTTCCTAATTGGAGTGGTTGGTGTATTCCATACTTCTAGCGATTGGATTTCACTCAAATCTCACCAAATGAATCCTCCCACCATATTATGATGTTGCACAAGTTTGGGGTTCGATCCGAAATCAATAGGTGTGAGAAATTGGACAATTCAAGTTCAACGACAGTTCGTTCCTAATTGGAGTTGTTGGTGTATTCCATACTTCTAGCGATTGGATTTCCCTCAAAACTCACTAAATGACTCCTCCCACCATATTATGATGTTGCCCAAGTTTTGGTCACGATCCGAAATCAATAGGTGTGAGAAATCTGACAATTCAAGTTCAACGGCATTTCGTTCCTAATTGGGAAGGTTGGAATATTCCATACTTCTACCGATTGGATTTCACTCAAACCTCACCAAATGACTACTCCCACTATATTATGATGTTGCCCAAGTTTGGGGGTCGATCCGAAATCAATAGGTGTTCCAAATTGGACAATTCAAGTTCAACGGCAGTTCGTTCCTAATTGGAGTGGTTGGTGTATTCCATACTTCTAGCGATTGGATTTCACTCAAAACTCACCAAATGACTCCTCCCACCATATTATGATGTTGCCCAAGTTAGGGGCTCGAAACGAAATCAATAGGTGTGAGAAATTGGACAATTCAAGTTCAACGGCAGTTCTTTCCTAATTGGAGTGGTTGGTGTATTCCATACTTCTAGCGATTGGATTTCACTCAAAACTCACGAAATGACTCCTCCCATCATATTATGATGTTGCACAAGTTTGGGGTTCCATACGAAATCAATAGGTGTTCCAAATTGGACAATTCAAAATCAACGGCAGTTCGTTCCTAATTGGAGTGGTTGGTGTATTCCATACTTCTAGCGATTGGATTTCACTCAAAACTCACCAAATGACTCCTCCCACCATATTACGAAGTCGCCCAAGTTTTGGGCTCGATCCGAAATCAATAGGTGTGAGAAATTGGACAATTCAAGTTCAACGGCAGTTCGTTCCTAATTGGAATGGTTGGTATATTCCACACTTCTACCGATTGTATTTCACTCAAAACTCACGAAATGACTCCTCCCACCATAATATGGTGTTGCAAAAGTTTGGGGTTCGATCCGAAATCAATAGGTGTGAGAAATTGGACAATTCAAGTTCAACGGCAGTTCGTTCCTAATTGGAGTGGTTGGTGTATTCCATACTTCTAGCGATTGGATTTCACTCAAAACTCACTAAATGACTCCTCCCACCATATTATGATGTTGCCCAAGTTTTGGTCCCGATCCGAAATCAATAGGTGTTCCAAATTGGACAATTCAAGTTCAACGGCAGTTCGTTCCTAATTGGAGTGGTTGGTGTATTCCATACTTCTAGCGATTGGATTTCACTCAAAACTCACTAAATGACTCCTCCCACCATATTATGATGTTGCCCAAGTTTTGGTCTCGATCCGAAATCAATAGGTGTTCCAAATTGGACAATTCAAGTTCAACGGCAGTTCGTTCCTAATTGGAGTGGTTGGTGTATTCCATACTTCTAGCGATTGGATTTCACTCAAAACTCACCAAATGTCTCCTCCCATCATATTATGATGTTGCCCAAGTTTTGGGCTCGATCCGAAATCAATAGGTGTTCCAAATTGGACAATTCAAGTTCAACGGCAGTTCGTTCCTAATTGGAGTGGTTGGTGTATTCCATACTTCTCGCGATTGGATTTCACTTAAAACTCACCAAATGACTCCTACCACCATATTATGGTGTTGCCCAAGTTCTGGGCTTGATCCGAAATCAATAGGTGTTCCAAATTGGACAATTCAAGTTCAGCGGCTGTTCGTTCCTAATTGGAGTGGTTGGTGTATTCCATACTTCTAGCGATTGGATTTCACTCAAAACTCACCAAATGTCTCCTCCCATCATATTATGATGTTGCCCAAGTTTTGGGCTCGATCCGAAATCAATAGGTGTTCCAAATTGGACAATTCAAGTTCAACGGCAGTTCGTTCCTAATTGGAGTGGTTGGTGTATTCCATACTTCTAGCGATTGGATTTCACTCAAAACTCACCAAATGACTCCTCCCACCATATTATGATGTTGCCCAAGTTAGGGGCTCGAAACGAAATCAATAGGTGTGAGAAATTGGACAATTCAAGTTCAACGGCAGTTCTTTCCTAATTGGAGTGGTTGGTGTATTCCATACTTCTAGCGATTGGATTTCACTCAAAACTCACGAAATGACTCCTCCCATCATATTATGATGTTGCACAAGTTTGGGGTTCCATACGAAATCAATAGGTGTTCCAAATTGGACAATTCAAAATCAACGGCAGTTCGTTCCTAATTGGAGTGGTTGGTGTATTCCATACTTCTAGCGATTGGATTTCACTCAAAACTCACCAAATGACTCCTCCCACAATATTACGAAGTCGCCCAAGTTTTGGGCTCGATCCGAAATCAATAGGTGTGAGAAATTGGACAATTCAAGTTCAACGGCAGTTCGTTCCTAATTGGAATGGTTGGTATATTCCACACTTCTACCGATTGTATTTCACTCAAAACTCACCAAATGACTCCTCCCACCATAATATGGTGTTGCAAAAGTTTGGGGTTCGATCCGAAATCAATAGGTGTGAGAAATTGGACAATTCAAGTTCAACGGCAGTTCGTTCCTAATTGGAGTGGTTGGTGTATTCCATACTTCTAGCGATTGGATTTCACTCAAAACTCACTAAATGACTCCTCCCACCATATTATGATGTTGCCCAAGTTTTGGTCTCGATCCGAAATCAATAGGTGTTCCAAATTGGACAATTCAAGTTCAACGGCAGTTCGTTCCTAATTGGAGTGGTTGGTGTATTCCATACTTCTAGCGATTGGATTTCACTCAAAACTCACTAAATGACTCCTCCCACCATATTATGATGTTGCCCAAGTTTTGGTCTCGATCCGAAATCAATAGGTGTTCCAAATTGGACAATTCAAGTTCAACGGCAGTTCGTTCCTAATTGGAGTGGTTGGTGTATTCCATACTTCTAGCGATTGGATTTCACTCAAAACTCACCAAATGTCTCCTCCCATCATATTATGATGTTGCCCAAGTTTTGGGCTCGATCCGAAATCAATAGGTGTTCCAAATTGGACAATTCAAGTTCAACGGCAGTTCGTTCCTAATTGGAGTGGTTGGTGTATTCCATACTTCTCGCGATTGGATTTCACTTAAAACTCACCAAATGACTCCTACCACCATATTATGGTGTTGCCCAAGTTCTGGGCTTGATCCGAAATCAATAGGTGTTCCAAATTGGACAATTCAAGTTCAGCGGCTGTTCGTTCCTAATTGGAGTGGTTGGTGTATTCCATACTTCTAGCGATTGGATTTCACTCAAAACTCACCAAATGTCTCCTCCCATCATATTATGATGTTGCCCAAGTTTTGGGCTCGATCCGAAATCAATAGGTGTTCCAAATTGGACAATTCAAGTTCAACGGCAGTTCGTTCCTAATTGGAGTGGTTGGTGTATTCCATACTTCTAGCGATTGGATTTCACTCAAAACTCACCAAATGACTCCTCCCACCATATTATGATGTTGCCCAAGTTAGGGGCTCGAAACGAAATCAATAGGTGTGAGAAATTGGACAATTCAAGTTCAACGGCAGTTCTTTCCTAATTGGAGTGGTTGGTGTATTCCATACTTCTAGCGATTGGATTTCACTCAAAACTCACGAAATGACTCCTCCCATCATATTATGATGTTGCACAAGTTTGGGGTTCCATACGAAATCAATAGGTGTTCCAAATTGGACAATTCAAAATCAACGGCAGTTCGTTCCTAATTGGAGTGGTTGGTGTATTCCATACTTCTAGCGATTGGATTTCACTCAAAACTCACCAAATGACTCCTCCCACCATATTATGATGTTGCCCAAGTTTTGGTCTCGATCCGAAATCAATAGGTGTTCCAAATTGGACAATTCAAGTTCAACGGCAGTTCGTTCCTAATTGAAGTGGTTGGTGTATTCCATACTTCTAGCGATTGGATTTCACTCAAAACTCACCAAATGACTCCGCCCACCATTTTATGATGTTGCACAAGTTTGGGGTTCCATCCGAAATCAATAGGTGTAAGCAATTTGGCAATTCAAGTTCAACGGCAGTTCGTTCCTAATTGGAGTGGTTGTTGTATTCCATACTTCTAGCGATTGGATTTCACTCAAAACTCACCAAATGACTCCTCCCAACATATTATGATGTTGCCCAAGTTTTGGGCTCGATCCGAAATCAATAGGTGTGAAAAATTGAGCAATTTAAGTTCAACAGTTGTTCGTTCCTTATTGGAGTGGTTGGTGTATTCCATGTTTCTAGCGATTGTATTTCACTCAAAACTCAGCAAATGACTCCTTCCACCATATTATGATGTTGCCCAAATTGGACAATTCAAGTTCAACGGCAGTTCGTTCCTAATTGGAGTGGTTGGTGTATTCCATACTTCTAGCGATTGGATTTCACTCAAAACTCACCGAACGACTCCTGCCACCATATTATGATGTTGCCCAAGTTTTGGGCTCGATCCGAAATCAATAGGTGGGAGAAATTGGACAATTCAAGTTCAACGGCAGTTCGTTCCTAATTGGAGTGGTTGGTGTATTCCATACTTCTAGCGATTGGATTTCACTGAAAACTGTACAAAAGACTCCTCCCACCATATTATGATGTTGCCCAAGTTTTGTGCTCAATCCGAACTCAATAGGTGTGAGAAATTGGACAATTTAAGTTCAACGGAAGTTCGTTCCTAATTGAAGTGGTTGGTGTATTCCATACTTCTAGCGATTGGATTTCACTCAAAACTCACCAAACGACTCCGCCCACCATTTTATGATGTTGCACAAGTTTGGGGTTCGATCCGAAATCAATAGGTGTGAGAAATTGAACAATTCAAGTTCAACGGCAGTTCGTTCCTAATTGGAGAGGTTGGTGTATTCCATACTTCTAGCGATTGGATTTCACTCAAAACTCACCAAAAGACTCCTGCCACCATATTATGATGTTGCACAAGTTTGGGGTTCCATCCGAAATCAATAGGTGTTCCAAATTGGACAATTCAAGTTCAACGGCAGTTCGTTCCTAATTGGAGTGGTTGGTGTATTCCATACTTCTAGCGATTGGATTTCACTCAAACCTCACTAAATGACTCCTCCCACCATATTATGGTGTTGCACAAGTTTGGGGTTCCATCCGAAATCAATAGGTGTGAGCAATTTGGCAATTCAAGTTCAACGACAGTTCGTTCCTAATTGGAGTGGTTGGTGTATTCCATACTTCTAGCGATTGGATTTCACTCAAAACTCACCAAACGACTCCTCCCACCATATTATGTTGTTGCCCAGGTTTTGGGCTCGATCCGAAATCAATACGTGTTCCAAATTGGACAATTCAAGTTCAACGGCAGTAAGTTCCTAATTTGAGTGTTTGGTGTATTCCATACTTCTAGCGATTGGATTTCACTCAAAACTCACCAAATGACTCCTCCCACCATATTATGATGTTGCCCAAGTTTTGGGCTCGATCCGAAATCAATAGGTGTGAGAAATCGGACAATTCAAGTTCAACGGCAGTTCATTCCTAATTGGAGTGGTTGGTGTATTCCATACTTCTAGCGATTGGATTTCACTCAAAACTGTCCAAATGACTCCTCCCACCATATTATGATGTTGCCCAAGTTTTTGGGCTCGATCCGAACTCAATAGGTGTGAGAAATTGGACAATTCAAGTTCAACGGCAGTTCGTTCCTAATTGGAGTGGTTGGTGTATTCCATACTTCTAGCGATTGGATTTCACTGAAAACTCACCAAATGACTCCTCCCAACATATTATGATGTTGCCCAAGTTTTGGGCTCGATCCGAAATCAATAGGTGTGAGAAATTGAGCAATTCAAGTTCAACGGCAGTTCGTTCCTAATTGGATTGGTTGGTGTATTCCATACTTCTAGCGATTGGATTTCACTGAAAACTCACCAAATGACTCCTCCCAACATATTATGATGTTGCCCAAGTTTTGGGCTCGGTACGAAATCAATAGGTGTGAGAAATTGAGCAATTCAAGTTCAACGGCAGTTCGTTCCTAATTGGAGTGGTTGGTGTATTCCATACTTCTAGCGATTGGATTTCACTCAAAACTCACCAAATGACTACTCCAACAATATTATGATGTTGCACAAGTTTTGGGCTCGATCCGAAATCAATAGGTGTTCCAAATTGGACAATTCAAGTTCAACGGCAGTTCGTTCCTATTTGGAGTGGTTGGTGTTTTCCATACTTCTAGCGATTGGATTTCACTCAAAACTCACCAAATGACACCTCCCACCATATTACGATGTTGCCCAAGTTTGGGGCTCGATCCGAAATCAATAGGTGTGAGAAATTGGACAATTCAAGTTCAACGGCAGTTCGTTCCTAATTGGAGTGGTTGGTGTATTCCGTACTTCTAGTGATTGGATTTCACTCAAAACTCACCAAATGACTCCTCCCACCATATTACGATGTTGCCCAAGTTTGGGGCTCGATCCGAAATCAATAGGTGTGAGAAATTGGACAATTCAAGTTCAACGGCAGTTCGTTCCTAATTGGAGTGGTTGGTGTATTCCATACTTCTAGCGATTGAATTTCACTCAAAACTCACCAAATGACTCCTCCCACCATATTATGATGTTGCCCAAGTTTTGGGCTCGATCCGAAATCAATAGGTGTGAGAAATTGGACAATTCAAGTTCAATGGCAGTTCGTTCCTAGTTGGAGTGGTTGTTGTATTCCATACTTCTAGCGATTGGATTTCACTCAAAACTCACCAAATGACTACTCCAACAATATTTTGATGTTGCCCAAGTTTTGGGCTCGATTTGAAATCAATAGGTGTTCCAAATTGGACAATTCAAGTTCAACGGCAGTTCGTTCCTAATTGGAGTGGTTGCTGTATTCCATACTTCTAGCGATTGGATTTCACTCAAAACTCACCAAATGACTCCTACCACCGTATTATGATGTTGCACAAGGTTTGGGCTCGATCTGAAATCATTTGGTGTGAGAAATTGGTCAATTCAATTTCAACGAAAGTTTGTTCCTAATTGGAGTGGTTGGTGTATTCCATACTTCTAGCGATTGGATTTCACTCAAAACGCACCAAATGACTGTTGTTAATTATTATGTTAACTCGCAATTGTACGGGGCAATTAGTAGTATAGCAAGACAAGTACGAGGTCGTACCCACGAAGACTGAGAAGTTCAAATTAGTTATGTACGTAGATTACCGAATTCAAGAAGTTAGGAAATTAAGTCTAAAACAGAAATTAAAGTGAGAGTGATTGTGATTGTGAAAGGAAGTGAGCAAACTGAAATTGCAAATGAAAGCAAATAAACAAGTGTAACAAAGAGTGGTTTTAAGAGTTGGAAAACAGATTTGGAGACTAGGGCATTCGAATCACCATAACAATTCAATTCTGGGTTATATGGAGTCAAGTAACAAGTCGAATTCAAATTCAAAGATTGATTCTAGCTAAAGTATGATTAGGCCATGGTGTTTGGTCCTAACCTTGTGTTCCTAATTCCCTAATTTGATCATTTGTTGTCTAACCTAAAATTAAGCATTAGGAACCCATTAAGCATAGAAGAACAATTTAAACAACCAAGCATGTATCTAATCCCTGTTGTCGAATGTCCATACATACTCTTCCTATTCATAGTTCAATTCGAATTAAAGCATGGTGTCTACTCTTAATTCAAACCAATATAGTTAACAAACAAGTTCTAATGGTGATCAATCATTCAAACAAGCATGTTAACTTATAAGCATAATGAATAAGAACATGAATCATGAATCAAACTTGAAACTCCAAACTTATAAACCCAGAATATTCATGTTAGGTTACATCGAAGCCCTAGTTATGGATTTAGCTACTCATAATGGAAAAGAAACTAAAATAGAAATGGGAAAACATAATGAATGCCATAAGAGTAGAAAAACCCTTTTCTGAAGTTCTTGTAGTGTCCAATGCTTCTCCAAGAGCTTCTCCACGTCTAGAAGGATGTATGAAGGATATGGAGGTGATTTGAGATGAGCTTGAGTGAGTGGTGATGGCTGAGAAAGAGGAAATTCGTAGGGAAATGGAAGGGAGGTTTTCTGGAGCTGTTTTGGTGATTTTGGGGCAGTTTAGAGTATTGGGTTGATTGCTTGAGTGTTTGGGGTTGTGGGAATGTATGAGGATGATTTCTGGATGACGGAAGTGTGGAGGATGGCTGAAGTGAATTTTGTAGCTTGAAGACTCCTCTATTTATAGGGCTAAGAGGGAGGAACATCATGATGAAATCCAACACCACCATTCCTCATTCAATACAACCCATAACTCCCACTTCATCTTGTCTATGTTAGTGTGGTTGGAATCAATCCCATCCCATACTTCTTTTACTGCACCTCAAGCTTTCTTCACATGGGATCAAAGGTGATCAATTGTGGCTGCCTTTTGCTGCCAACCCATGTGGTGTTCTTTTGGTTGTTGAACAAAAACGAGTCTTCTGAACCAGACTTGGTGTACGAAGGCCAGAGGTTTCAAAACTTATCCAATGGGGCTCAAATTTGGATATGTTATAGTAGACACCCATTGGAACAACTTATATGAAGAAAGTATTCCCATCGGAGCAGTCGAATTATGCGTTTTGGGCCTTACAATTTGGCTGCCGAACAGAGACTGGAGTTGACTTCATTTCATTTATGCTTTACATGCATGCACATGCTTTCTCTATAATAACTCCAGCATGTACCAACTTGATCCTTTAGAATTTCATAGCTGGAATGTCTCCCCACTTCACTCATTATGTTGGATCCAAAGTCAATTGCAGCGTGGGTGAGGCACATGGCTCAAAGGAGGAGACAAGGCTCAAAGCTGGCAGCTGCAAATCCTCCTGAGCATGGTTCAGTGTTGGACGGGCTAAGGACTCCACATATGTTCAATTGGGCTGAATTTTGGATATGTTATACTAGACACCCAATTGAACAACTTCTATGAATAATGTCTCCTCATCCGAGTTGTCCAGATTGCTCAAATGAGACCTGCAAGGTGACTTACGAAACTGGACTGACAAGAAGTGTGGCCCAACTTTGGTTTTGTCTTTAGGCTCTTGCTCTTTGCCAATCAGCCCTTAACATGCATGGATTGCATCAAATGTGATCTCTTGCTATCTTAACCTACAAAACACACAAATAGAGGTAAGTGACTCAAAATAAAGAGAAACTAAGCAAAATCACTAAGTAAAGAAGGCATGCAAGTGTATGAAATTATGGACTTATCAAAACAGAAAATGGATTAAAAGCACAAGTTTAACTCAATAACATAACCAAATCATAAGCTAGAAGGGTACAAAATGATATACAATTATGAACCGATCAAATACCCCCAAACCTAGATTTTGCTAGTCCTCGAGCAAAACAAAAGGAAAACAAAGATAAAAACAAAACAAGAAGTTAAGTAAACCACTTCCGCAGGTAACTCGATTGCATTGAGCATATGCAACAAGCTTTTAAACCTCTAGGCATCCCTAGTAGGAGGAGTTGTGTCTCCTGAGGGTTTAACAGAAACGATACCCACAAACGCATTTCTAACTCTACAAAACAAAGTGGTTAGTAAAACTTGAAATCAACTAATGAGAACGAAAGAAAACTTTAGTCATACCTCCAACACCATAGAGTTGCCAAGATAGGTGATCAATCAGTGTGTAATGTGGAAGCTATAGCTCAAAGGCACACGGTTTCAAAGCAAGCACACTCAAACCTTGAATAAAGAACATGCTTCGACTCTAATTCTCACAGATAACACTCAATCACTCAGAACCAATGGTTTTATTCTCTCAAACAAGCTTAAGTGAGTATATGAAATAGAAGCACAATATTTGGTTAGATCTCAAGAAGGGAATCAAATACTAAGAATAGAGATACACACATACTTACCAGCACCCATGAATACATCCTCAAAGATCAGCTAGGTCTTTCACAAGGTTTGTAATGAAAGGTAAGGTTAGGGGAAATGGAAGAATTGGAAGGAAAAATAGGTAACTTAAGAACATACCAAGGTTGCATTCTTCATTGATCTGTGATCGGTTCATAATTGTATATCATTTTGTACCCTTCTAGCTTATGATTTGGTTATGTTTTTGAGTTAAACTTGTGCTTTTAATCCTTTTTGTGTTTATCTTTCAGTTCATTGAGCTTTAGGTAATAATGATGGCTTTAGAGAGCATAATTCATGCAATTCAAGCATGTTAAGGCCTAATTTGGATGAATGGATGAAGAGCTTAAAGACAAACTCATTTTGGCTACAGCCCCCTGCCAGTCCAGTTCCGTAGGTCATATTGCAAGCTTTGTTTCAACAACCTACATAGCTCTAATGAGGCCACATTCTTCATGAAAGTTGTTCCAATTGGTGTGTACTATAACATATCCAAAATGCAGCCCCATTGGATAAATCTGGAGTCCGTTACCTAGCAAACACATAACCATGCTCAGGATGGATCTTATCAGCGCGGAAAATGAGTTAGCAATTTGTTTCGGCCTTAACTTCTTCCTCCGACCTTGGATTGGCCCAAATAACATATGGCTGGAAAGAAGACATTCTGAACTTCAATTTAGAGTGCTTAAAGTCCTAATTTGATTAAGAGAAGCCCAAGTTGTAAGCCCTTGAAGTTTCTGGTCATGCTGACCTCAGCATGTGCTGGTTGGATGCTTGGTCATGGTGAGCTAGGTATGAGCTATCATTTCTGGTTGGAAGCTTGGGCATGGTGACATGAAGATGAGCTAGGGCTGCTGGTGGGATCTATTGGTGAAGTGCATCAACCAATTCAAGATTTTCTAATACAAGTGCATCACCCAATTTAGATTTTCTAATACAAGTGCATCAACCATTTCAGATTTTATAAAACAAGTGTTGTATGCATTAGCCATATTGAATTCAGATTTTCACTTCCCCTAGGCCTATAAATAGGGAAGTTCTCTAAGCTTGTAATCACACCCCAAGGGGGGGAGCTCTCAAACACTTCTCTAGAGCTCCCCTCCCTTCTCTCCCTCAAATTCTCTTAGTTTTGCTTTCTAGTTCTCAATTCTAGCTTTCTTTAATGTTTTCTTAGTTGTAATTTATTTTTCTTGTTATGTAAATTCTTTTCTTAAGTTTTCAAGTTTAATTAGTTTCCAAGTTTCAATTATGGTTTTTGTTCTTATTCATTATGCTTATAAGTTAATATGCTAGTTTGAATGATTGATCACCATTTAGGCTTGCATGTTAGCTATCTTGGTTTGAATTAAGAGTATACACCATGCTTTAATTTGAATTGAACTATGAATAGGAAGAGTATGTATGGACATTCGACAACAAGGATTAGATACATACTTGGTTGTTTAAAATGTTCTTCTATGCTTAATGGGTTCCTAATGCTTAATTTTAGGTTAGACAACAAATGATCAAATTAGGGAATTAGGAACACAAGGTTATGACCACACACCATGGCTTAATCATACTTTAGCTAGACTCAATCCATTAATCTAAATTGAACTTGGGAACTTATTTGCTTGAGTTACTTATTTCTTTCTTCCTTGTTTTATGTTCTTTGTTTTTGTTTCTATTTTGTGTAGGGAAACTAAATTGGATCATTCAATCACCAATCCCTGTGGAATCGACCTTGCACTTACATACGCTAAACTACCAACGGTTCGTGCACTTGCGAGTATCACAAGTTGAGGATGCAACTGAATCCATTTTGGTGCAGCTGTATCTACGCAACAATCTGCAAGGTAGCATTGACTTATAATGGCATGGCTGCAAACTTCATGGTACCACCTGGCATAGACTTTATTTATTTATTTATTTTTTTTATTTTTTTTACACTTAGATCAAATCGAAACACTTTCATCTTCGTTGATTTGATCTGCATCTTCATTAACTTCATTGCACAGAATCACACCATCTTTCATTTAGGCACATGGCAGCAACTTCCTTGCTTCAAACTTTATCTTGGCACACCTTGGTATATTTCTAAGCTATAGGGTATGGCTACAATAGGTGAAGTATCTCAGATTGAGATACAAAGGTAGGGAAATGATGAGGGTGATAGAAGAAAAGGCTTTAAGTGTTTGGCTTCAAGAGGGTTGATGGAACACACATATAGGTAGGGTGAAAAGAAAGCACATCGAATGGTTATGCACACATAGCCTAGCATCACTTCAATGAGTTCATGAATGAATGAGAGCAAGCACATGATATCTGCAAAAGAGAATCATCCTTAGTATTCAATCAAAATGGAATAATGAGATCATTTAGAGTGAAATGAAGAAAATAAATTGGGATGAGAAATAGAAACACTTTAAACCCTCTCAAGAAAGCAATTGGGCTCAATATAGCTCACTAGGGTAGTCTCCACTATTCTCCTTCGAGAATTTGAGCATGGTACTTTAGCCACCAGAATTCTAGGAGCCAAAGCTTTGTGAAGTGCAAAATTCTGATATGAAAACCTCAATGGCAGCTCCATAGCATCGATTGTATGACATTAAAAAAAAAAATAGTGACAAATGAACGAAAATTGAAAACACAAATGAATGAAATTTGAAAACCTTCCCCCCAGACCTGAATTGAACATTGTCCTCAATGTTAAAGCAAAGTAAAGATGATTGAGAACAAGTAAATGATAAAGGGAAAAGTTAAGAAAAAGTTAAGAAGAAAAAAAAAAAAAACACAAATATACAAGCAACTCACGGATGACCAGTTAAGGGCCTCAGAAAACACAGCCAGAGGATCCGGGAAGGTTGGAGGGGTCACAATGGTCCCGCTTAAAACCCAAACTTCGTAGACACCGAAGGTGTCGCCTAAAGAACTCCTAGACACTGTATTGACGGAGGTGCTCACTGGGGTTACCAAAAGTTAGCTCATATGAAAAAAAAAATTATTTAAAGAAACAGAAACTTAAAATGACTAAAATAAAAACAAATCAAGTAAAGAGAAAGGATAGAAATGCTCCCCCTTGATGCGATTAGGTCGATTGCTACCAAGCACCTTCTTCTTGAACACATGGGTTGCCTCCCAAGAAGGGCCTTAGTTACTGTCTTGGCAAGACATTATGTGATCAGCTAAGTTGATGGTACAAAGGGAAGTTGATCCACCACATGGCCTGTTTGAATGCCAGCTGAGATTCCCTCATAGAATGGCTTTAAACGTTGTCCATTTACTTTGAAAGTTGAGCCGTCTTTAGGGTTTTGAATCTCCACAGCTCCATAGGGAGAAACATTGACCACGGTGAATGGGCCTTGCCATCTAGACTTCAATTTTCCTGGAAAGAGACGCAATCGTGAGTTAAACAAAAGAACTGACATACCTTTGGAGAACTCTTTCCGTTGAATGTTTCTGTCATGGTAACTCTTGGTTCGTTCTTTGTAAAGCTTTGCATTCTCATAAGACTCATGTCTAATTTCTTCCAATTCATTGAGCTGAAACTTTCTTGCATGGCCTGCCTTGTCTAGATCAAAATTTAACTTCTTGATGGCCCAAAAAGCATTGTGTTCAAGCTCCATTGGCAGGTGACAAGCTTTCCCAAACACAAGACGATAAGGGCTCATCCCAATGGGAGTCTTATATGCAATCCTATAAGCCCATAATGAATCATTGAGCTTGGCTGCCCAATCTTTCCTTGTATTGTTCACCACCTTCTCCAGGATGTGCTTAATTTCTCTATTGCTTATTTCCACTTGACCAGAAGTTTGCGGATGATATGGTGTAGAGACTCGATGGGTGATGTTGTACTTCTTCATGAGTGCTTCGAATGGCTTGTTACAGAAGTGGCTGCCTCCATCACTAATGACAGCCCTTGGAGTACCAAACCTTGTGAAAATATTATCCTTCAAGAACTTGAGCACCACCTTATGATCATTGGTTTTGGTGGCTATGGCTTCCACCCATTTAGACACATAATCAACAGCAACAAGTATGTAAGTACAACCAAAGGAAGATGGGAATGGTCCCATGAAATCAATACCCCACACATCGAAGAGCTCCACAACAAGTATGCTATTCAATGGCATTTCGTTCCTGCGACTTATGTTCCCCATCCTTTGACACCTATCACACTTAACACAAAAATTAAACGCATCTTTGAATAGAGTGGGCCAAAAGAAACCAGATTGGAGAATTTTAAGTGCTGTTTTCTTAGCTCCAAAGTGACCTCCACAAGCCAATTCGTGGCTATGCCTAAGTATGCTTTCTTGCTCTTCTTCTGGAACACATCTTCTGATGAGTTGATCCGGGCAATGCTTGAATAAGAAAGGTTCATCCCAGACATAATGTTTCACCATGGAAAAGAACTTCTTCTTGTCCTGAGAAGTTAGATCATTTCTAAGAACACCACAAGCAAGATAATTAACAAAATCAGCATACCATGGTTCTTTGACTTGGGCAGCATATAGTTGTTCATCAGGGAAAGTCTCATTCAAGGGTAGCACAGCTTCTCCTTTTTCTTCAACCACAATTCTGCTCAAATGATCAGCTACCACATTCTCACATCCCTTCTTGTCTCGAATTTCCAAATCGAACTCTTGCAGCAAGAGAATCCATCTAATCAAGCGTGGTTTTGCGTCCTTCTTAGTGAGCAAGTATCTAAGAGCTGCATGGTCAGAATAAACAATTACTTTAGAACCAACAAGATAAGAACGAAATTTTTCTAAAGCAAAAACCACAGCAAGGAACTCCTTCTCTGTTGTGGAGTAGTTGATTTGAGCATCATTCAAGGTCCGGCTAGCATAATGAATCACATGGGGGAGCTTGTTCTTCTTTTGACCTAAAACTGCACCAATAGCAAAGTCAGAGGCATCACACATTATTTCAAATGGTAAAGACCAATCTGGAGCTATGATAATAGGGGCTGAAGTTAGCTCCCTCTTCAAGGTAGTAAAGGCTTCCATGCAAGCTTCATTAAACTCAAAAACAGCATCCTTAGCAAGGAGATTACACAATGGCCTTGTAATGCTTGAGAAATTTTTGATGAACCTTCTATAGAATCCAGCATGACCTAGAAAGCTTCTAATTCCTTTCACAGAGGTAGGGGGTGGCAGATTTGAGATGAGATCGATCTTGGCTTTATCCACTTCAATTCCCTTGCTTGAAATCACATGGCCTAGCACAATGCCTTGTCTCACCATGAAGTGACACTTCTCCCAATTCAAAATCAGGTTTGTTTCCTGGCATCTTTTAAGCACTAGAGACAAGTGGTGAAGACAATTATCAAAAGAGGAACCAAAAACTGAAAAATCATCCATAAATACCTCAATGAATCGTTCCACCATATCTGAAAAGATTGACATCATGCATCTTTGGAAAGTTGCTGGGGCATTGCACAAACCGAATGGCATCCTTCTATAAGCAAACGTACCAAATGGGCATGTGAATGTGGTTTTCTCTTGGTCTTCCGGAGCAATGGGAATTTGATTATAACCTGAAAAACCATCAAGAAAACAATAGTAAGCATGGCCAGATAAACGTTCAAGCATTTGATCAATAAAAGGCAAGGGGAAATGATCTTTTCTAGTGGATGTGTTCAACTTCCTGTAATCAATGCAAACTCTCCAACCAGTGATAGTTCGTGTAGGAACTATCTCATTCTTCTCATTCTTCACAACGGTGATTCCGGACTTCTTCGGAACAACTTGTACAGGGCTCACCCACTTAGAATCTGAAATTGGGTAGATGATTCCTACATCGAGTAGCTTTAAAACTTCAGCTCTAACCACCTCTTTCATGTTGGGATTTAGCCTCCTTTGGGCATCACGGGATGGTTTGCTGTCTTCTTCCATTAGAATCCGGTGCATGCACATGCTTGGACTAATTCCTTTGATGTCTGCTATGGTCCACCCAATGGCTGTTTTATGCTCTTTTAGAACCTTAATTAAGCTCTCTTCTTCATGTGAGGTGAGACCTGCAGCAATTATAACAGGGAGAGTTTCGTTAGCACCCAAATAAGTATATTTAAGATGATTGGGCAGTGGTTTAAGTTCTAGCTTTGGTGGGGTGATAATGGATGGCTCCAATTTCGTGGATGATGGTCCAAGAGGCTCGAGTGGTGGCCTAAAGGATGGTGGGTATGGTTGAAACACTTCTAAGGCAGCCACCACTTCTTGGAACTCCGGTTCACAAAGATCTTCCTCTTCTTGTGTTAAGACAGCTTCTAGAGCATCATTAGACTTTCTCTGCAAAATTTTGGAAGAAACCTCATGATCCACAACATCAATTGAAAAGCAAGAATCAAGAGAGATAGAAGGTTGAGATAGAGCATTAAGCATTTTAAATTCAACAGTTTCACCCAGAACAGTCATGGAAAGGGTGCTATCTTTCACTTTGATAACTGTGTCTGCAGTGGCCATGAATGGCCTGCCTAGGAGAATGCGATCAACATGATCGCCATTTGGATTGTCTTCCATGTCCATCACTACAAAATCAGCAGGGAGAATTAGTGTATTAACTTGAACTAAAATATCTTCTACAATACCTTTTGGATATTTTATAGAATGATCAGCTAGTTCAAGTCGTATTGAAGTCTTCTTCATCCCTTCTAAGCCAAGCTTTTGATACAATGAATATGGCATTAGGTTGACACTTGCTCCCAAGTCCAACATGGCTCTTCCAACCTTATTGCCTCCAATGTTAATGGGAATGTCAAAGCTGCCAGGATCAACTAGTTTTGGTGGAAGCTTCCTTTGCAACACAGCACTTACATTCTGGTCAAGCTTTACATCTTCATTTGGAGCGAAATTGAGCTTGTGAGTTTTCAAGTCCTTGATGAACTTTCCATATGCAGGAATCTGTTCAATAACATCAAGCAAAGGCAAATTGATATTAACTTTACTCAAAATATCATAAATCTCTTTAAAAGCCTTATCTTGCTTTGCTTTCTTAAGACGGCCTGGAAATGGAATCGGTGGAACATATGGAGCGGGTGGCACGTATCTATCTTCTTGAAGATGTGGTGGCACAAATTTGTCATCTCTCTTATGCAATTGGAATTGTTTGGATTCCTGAGAATCTGATTTGGCATTAGGAGCAGATTGAGAAGTTTTGAGATGTTCCCCTTCTGTAGCCGTGGTCTCCTCCTCTTCATCTTCTACAATCACAACATCATTTGAAAGATTAGAATCAACTTTACTATCAATGATCTTACCTGATCTGAGCACATGAATGGCCTTGGCTTCTTGGTTCTTTGGATTGATCTCGGTTTGGCTTGGCCATTTCCCAGGTGCTCTTTGAGTTATTTCAGCAGCTAATTGGCCTATTTGAACTTCCAATTTGGCAATGGTAGCTTGTGTAGTTTGGATTGGCTTGATTCTGAGTATTCCTCCATGAAAAGTTTGGATGATTCCTCCAACCTGGATTATAACTTTGAGAGTATGGATCATTTCTTGGACCTTGGTTGTAGGAATTTACCAACTTAGCTTGCTCTTGCACAAATTCTGGATATCCAGCCCCAAGTGGACAAGCTATGGTAGCATGGTCAGGAGTTTCGCAAATACTACACACTTCCTTCGGAGGGCTTCTTGAGTTTAATGCAAGAAGAGCATCTAGCTTTTGTTCCAGTTTTGAAATCTGCACACTAGAAGCATCATTAGAACCACTAATAACACGTTTACCTCTTGTATCCGTATGTTGGGTCTCCATTGCTATCTCCTCAAAGAGTTCGTATGTTTCTTCTGGAGTTTTGGTTTTAAAAGAACCACCTGCAAAATTGGTGACTATATTATGACTAGAAGGGGTTAGTCCTTTATAAAACATACGCATTTGAAGCTTCAATGGAATCCCATGATGAGGACATTGGTTGAGCAGCCCATTGAATCTCTCCCATGCTTCACAAAACGATTCATCATCTTGCTGTGCAAATAACAAGATCTTATCCCTAAGCATGTCGGTCTTTTGCGTGGAGAAGTATTTCTCCAAGAACTTCTTTTGAATGGCAGCCCATGTAGTGAGTGAACCAGGCTTCAAAGAATTCAACCAATATTTCGCCTTATCCTTCAAAGTGTATGGAAACACTCTCATTCGAAGTTGATCTTCTGTCACACCTGTCAAGGGAAAAGAACTCACAACATTAAAAATATCCTTTATATGAGTTAATGGATCTTCATTAGGTAAACCATAAAAGGAAGGCAGCATATTAAGATGAGAAGATTTAAGCTCATAATTTCGAGCTACAGTGGGCAGCAAAATGCTTGAAGGAGATGCTGGAATTGTTGGGATATCAAGTTCTCCCATGAACTCATTGGCAGCCATCTCTTCTTCTTCTTCTTCTTGGTCTGAACTTGCTTCCGAATTTGAAGGTGAAGAACCAGGAAGTTCAGTGTGGAGAGCAATACTTGTAAATGTGGCAAGAGCTTGCTCTTTTGCAGTTGACAACTCTCTTTCTAGACGATTATGAACTTCAGAGATCACCCGGTTGGGTTGCAACGATGGTCCTGCGTTCAAAGATCTGGAGCGTTGGAACGAAGACCTCACTTGTTCAAGGAACGGTCTTTTAGACATAAACTACCTGAAACAGAAAATTAGATTAATTAGAAACACTAAAAAGAATAGGGTAACCTTGGGCAACCAGGGAAGAACTTTCGTTCAGTCCCCGGCAACGGCGCCAAAATTTGTTGTTAATTATTATGTTAACTCGCAATTGTACGGGGCAATTAGTAGTATAGCAAGACAAGTACGAGGTCGTACCCACGAAGACTGAGAAGTTCAAATTAGTTATGTACGTAGATTACCGAATTCAAGAAGTTAGGAAGTTAAGTCTAAAACAGAAATTAAAGTGAGAGTGATTGTGATTGTGAAAGGAAGTGAGCAAACTGAAATTGCAAATGAAAGCAAATAAACAAGTGTAACAAAGAGTGGTTTTAAGAGTTGGAAAACAGATTTGGAGACTAGGGCATTCGAATCACCATAACAATTCAATTCTGGGTTATATGGAGTCAAGTAACAAGTCTAATTCAAATTCAAAGATTGATTCTAGCTAAAGTATGATTAGGCCATGGTGTTTGGTCCTAACCTTGTGTTCCTAATTCCCTAATTTGATCATTTGTTGTCTAACCTAAAATTAAGCATTAGGAACCCATTAAGCATAGTAGAACAATTTAAACAACCAAGCATGTATCTAATCCCTGTTGTCGAATGTCCATACATACTCTTCCTATTCATAGTTCAATTCGAATTAAAGCATGGTGTCTACTCTTAATTCAAACCAATATAGTTAACAAACAAGTTCTAATGGTGATCAATCATTCAAACAAGCATGTTAACTTATAAGCATAATGAATAAGAACATGAATCATGAATCAAACTTGAAACTCCAAACTTATAAACCCAGAATATTCATGTTAGGTTACATCGAAGCCCTAGTTATGGATTTAGCTACTCATAATGGAAAAGAAACTAAAATAGAAATGGGAAAACATAATGAATGCCATAAGAGTAGAAAAACCCTTTTCTGAAGTTCTTGTAGTGTCCAATGCTTCTCCAAGAGCTTCTCCACGTCTAGAAGGATGTATGAAGGATATGGAGGTGATTTGAGATGAGCTTGAGTGAGTGGTGATGGCTGAGAAAGAGGAAATTCGTAGGGAAATGGAAGGGAGGTTTTCTGGAGCTGTTTTGGTGATTTTGGGGCAGTTTAGAGTATTGGGTTGATTGCTTGAGTGTTTGGGGTTGTGGGAATGTATGAGGATGATTTCTGGATGACGGAAGTGTGGAGGATGGCTGAAGTGAATTTTGTAGCTTGAAGACTCCTCTATTTATAGGGCTAAGAGGGAGGAACATCATGATGAAATCCAACACCACCATTCCTCATTTAATACAACCCATAACTCCCACTTCATCTTGTCTATGTTAGTGTGGTTGGAATCAATCCCATCCCATACTTCTTTTGCTGCACCTCAAGCTTTCTTCACATGGGATCAAAGGTGATCAATTGTGGCTGCCTTTTGCTGCCAACCCATGTGGTGTTCTTTTGGTTGTTGAACAAAAACGAGTCTTCTGAACCAGACTTGGTGTAGGAAGGCCAGAGGTTTCAAAACTTATCCAATGGGGCTCAAATTTGGATATGTTATAGTAGACACCCATTGGAACAACTTATATGAAGAAAGTATTCCCATCGGAGCAGTCGAAGTATGCGTTTTGGACCTTACAATTTGGCTGCCGAACAGAGACTGGAGTTGACTTCATTTCATTTATGCTTTACATGCATGCACATGCTTTCTCTATAATAACTCCAGCATGTACCAACTTGATCCTTTAGAATTTCATAGCTGGAATGTCTCCCCACTTCACTCATTATGTTGGATCCAAAGTCAGTTGCAGCATGGGTGAGGCACATGGCTCAAAGGAGGAGACAAGGCTCAAAGCTGGCAGCTGCAAATCCTCCTGAGCATGGTTCAGTGTTGGACGGGCTAAGGACTCCACATATGTTCAATTGGGCTGAATTTTGGATATGTTATACTAGACACCTAATTGAACAACTTCTATGAATAATGTCTCCTCATCCGAGTTGTCCAGATTGCTGAAATGAGACCTGCAAGGTGACTTACGAAACTGGACTGACAAGAAGTGTGGCCCAACTTTGGTTTTGTCTTTAAGCTCTTGCTCTTTGCCAATCAGCCCTTAACATGCATGGATTGCATCAAATGTGATCTCTTGCTATCTTAACCTACAAAACACACAAATAGAGGTAAGTGACTCAAAATAAAGAGAAACTAAGCAAAATCACTAAGTAAAGAAGGCATGCAAGTGTATGAAATTATGGACTTATCAAAACAGAAAATGGAATAAAAGCACAAGTTTAACTCAATAACATAACCAAATCATAAGCTAGAAAGGTACAAAATGATATACAATTATGAACCGATCAATGACTCCTCCCACCATATTATGATGTTGTCCAAGTTTTGGGCTCGATCCGAAATCAATAGGTGTTCCAAATTGGACAATTCAAGTTCAACGGCAGTTCGTTCCTAATTGGAGTGGTTGGTGTATTCCATACTTCTAGAGATTGGATTTCACTCAAAACTCACCAAATGACTCCTCCCACCATATTATGATGTTGCCCAAGTTTGGGGCTCGATCCGAAGTCAATAGGTGTGAGAAATTGGACAATTCAAGTTCAACGGCAGTTCGTTCCTAATTGGAGTGGTTGGTGTATTCCATACTTCTAGCGATTGGATTTCACTCAAAACTCACCAAATGACTCCTCCCACCATAATATGATGTTGCACAAGTTTGGGGTTCGATCCGAAATCAATAGGTGTGAGAAATTGGACAATTCAAGTTGAACGGCAGTTCGTTCCTAATGGGAGTGGTAGGTGTATTCCATACTTCTAGCGATTGGATTTCCCTCAAAACTCAACAAATGACTCCTTCCACCATATTATGATGTTGCCCAAGTTTTGGGCTCGATCCGAAATCAATAGGTGTGAGACATTGGAAAATTCAAGTTCAACGGCAGTTCGTTCCTAAATGGAGTGGTTGGTGTATTCCATACTTCTAGCGATTGGATTTCACTCAAAACTCACCAAATGACTCCGCCCACCATATTATGATGTTGCCCAAGTTTTGGGCTCGATCCGAAATTAATAGGTGTTCCAAATTGGACAATTCAAGTTCAACGGCAGTTCGTTCCTAATGGGAGTGGTTGGTGTATTCCATAATTCTAGCTATTGGATTTCACTCAAAACTCACCAAATGACTCCTCCCACCATATTATGATGTTGCCCAAGTTTTGGGCTCGATCCGAAATCAATAGGTGTTCCAAATTGGACAATTCAAGTTCAACGGCAGTTCGTTCCTAATTGGAGTGGTTGGTGTATTCCGTACTTCTAGCGATTGGATTTCACTCAAAACTCACCAAATGACTCCTCCCACCGTATTATGATGTTGCCCAAGTTTTGGAATCGATCCGAAATCAATAGGTGTGAGAAATTGGTCAATTCAATTTCAAGGACAGTTCGTTCCAAATTGGAGTGGTTGGTGTATTCCATACTTCTAGCGATTGGATTTCACTCAAAACTCATCAAACGACTGCTCCCACCATATTATGATGTTGCCCAAGTTTTGGGCTCGATCCGAAATCAATAGGTGTGAGAAATTGGACAATTCAAGTTCAACGGCAGTTCGTTCCTAATTGGAGTAGTTGGTGTATTCCATACTTCCAGCGATTGGATTTCACTCAAAACTCACCAAATGACTCCTCCCACCATATTATGATGTTGCCCAAGTTTTGGGCTCGATCCGAAATCAATAGGTGTTCCAAATTGGACAATTCAAGTTCAACGGCAGTTCGTTCCTAATTCGAGTGGTTGGTGTATTCCATTACCCTAGCGATTGGATTTCACTCAAAACTCACAAAATGACTCCTCCCACCATATTATGATGTTGTACAAGTTTGGGGTTCGATCCGAAATCAATAGGTGTGAGAAATTGGACAATTCAAGTTCAACGGCTGTTCGTTCCTCATTGGAGTGGTTGGTGTATTCCATACTTCTAGCAATTGGATTTCACTCAAAACTCACCAAATGACTCCTCCCACCATATTATGATGTTGCCCAAGTTTTGGGCACGATCCGAAATCAATAGGTGTTCGAAATTGGACAATTCAAGTTCAACGGCAGTTCGTTCCTAATTGGAGTGGTTGATGTATTCCATACTTCTAGTGATTGGATTTCACTCAAAACTCACCAAATGACTCCTCCCACCATATTATGATGTTGCCCAAATTTTAGGCTCGATCCGAAATCGATAGGTGTTCCAAATTGGACATTTCAAGTTCAATGGCAGTTCGTTCCTAATTGGAGTGGTTGGTGTATTCCATACTTCCAGCGATTGGATTTCACTCAAAACTCATCAAATGACTCCTCCCACCATATTATGATGTTACCCAAGTTTGGGGATCGATCCGAAATCAATAGGTGTGAGAAATTGGACAATTCAAGTTGAACGGCAGTTCGTTCCTAATTGGAGTGGTTGGTGTATTCCATACTTCTAGAGATTGGATTTCACTTAAAACTCACCAAGTGACTCCTCCCACCATATTATGATGTTGCCCAAATTTTGGGCTCGATCGGAAATCAATAGGTGTTCCAAATTGGACAATTCAAGTTCAACGGCAGTTCGTTCCTAATTGGAGTGGTTGGTGTATTCCATATTTCTAGCGATTGGATTTCACTCCAAACTCACCAAATGACTCCTCCCACCATATTATGATGTTGCCCAAATTTTGGGCTCGATCCGAAATCAAAAGGAGTTCCAAATTGGACAATTCAAGTTCAACGGCAGTTCGTTCCTAATTGGAGTGGTTGGTGTATTCCATACTTCTAGCGATTGGATTTCACTCAAAACTCACCAAATGACTCCTCCCACCATATTATGATGTTGCCCAAATTTTGGGCTCGATCCGAAATCAAAAGGAGTTCCAAATTGGACAATTCAAGTTCAACGGCAGTTCGTTCCAAATTGGAGTGGTTGGTGTATTCCATACTTCTAGCGATTGGATTTCACTCAAAACTCACCAAATGACTCCACCCACCATATTATGATGTTGCCCAAGTTTTGGGCTCGATCCGAAATCAATAGGTGTTCCAAAGTGGACAATTCAAGTTCAACGGCAGTTCGTTCCTAATTGGAGTGGTTGGTGTATTACATACTTCTAGCAATTAGATTTCACTAAAAACTCACCAAATGACTCCTCCCACCATATTATGATGTTGCTCAAGTTTTGGGCTCTATCTGAACTCAATAGGTGTGAGAAATTGGACAATTTAAGTTCAACGGCAGTTCGTTCCTCACTGGAGTTGTTGGTGTATTCCATACTTCTAGCGATTGGATTTCACTCAAAACTCACCAAATGACTCCTCCCATCATATTATGATGTTGCCCAAGTTTGGGCTCGATCCGAAATCAAAAGGAGTTCCAAATTGGACAATTCAAGTTCAACGGCAGTTCGTTCCTAATTGGAGTGGTTGGTGTATTCCATACTTCTAGCGATTGGATTTCACTCTAAACTCACCAAATGACTCCTCCCACCATATTATGATGTTGCCCAAATTTTGGGCTCGATCCGAAATCAAAAGGAGTTCCAAATTGGATAATTCAAGTTCAACGGCAGTTCGTTCCAAATTGGAGTGGTTGGTGTATTCCATACTTCTAGCGATTGGATTTCACTCAAAACTCACCAAATGACTCCACCCACCATATTATGATGTTGCCCAAGTTTTGGGCTCGATCCGAAATCAATAGGTGTTCCAAAGTGGACAATTCAAGTTCAACGGCAGTTCGTTCCTAATTGGAGTGGTTGGTGTATTACATACTTCTAGCAATTAGATTTCACTAAAAACTCACCAAATGACTCCTCCCACCATATTATGATGTTGCTCAAGTTTTGGGCTCGATCTGAACTCAATAGGTGGGAGAAATTGGACAATTTAAGTTCAACGGCAGTTCGTTCCTCACTGGAGTTGTTGGTGTATTCCATACTTCTAGCGATTGGATTTCACTCAAAACTCACCAAAAGACTCCTCCCATCATATTATGATGTTGCCCAAGTTTGGGCTCGATCCGAAATCAAAAGGAGTTCCAAATTGGACAATTCAAGTTCAACGGCAGTTCGTTCCAAATTGGAGTGGTTGGTGTATTCCATATTTCTAGCGATTGGATTTCACTCTAAACTCACCAAATGACTCCTCCCACCATATTATGATGTTGCCCAAATTTTGGGCTCGATCCGAAATCAAAAGGAGTTCCAAATTGGACAATTCAAGTTCAACGGCAGTTCGTTCCTAATTGGAGTGGTTGGTGTATTCCATACTTCTAGCGATTGGATTTCACTCTAAACTCACCAAATGACTCCTCCCACCATATTATGATGTTGCCCAAATTTTGGGCTCGATCCGAAATCAAAAGGAGTTCCAAATTGGACAATTCAAGTTCAACGGCAGTTCGTTCCAAATTGGAGTGGTTGGTGTATTCCATACTTCTAGCGATTGGATTTCACTCAAAACTCACCAAATGACTCCACCCACCATATTATGATGTTGCCCAAGTTATGGGCTCGATCCGAAATCAATAGGTGTTGCAAAGTGGACAATTCAAGTTCAACGGCAGTTCGTTCCTAATTGGAGTGGTTGGTGTATTACAAACTTCTAGCAATTAGATTTCACTAAAAACTCACCAAATGACTCCTCCCACCATATTATGATGTTGCTCAAGTTTTGGGCTCGATCTGAACTCAATAGGTGTGAGAAATTGGACAATTTAAGTTCAACGGCAGTTCGTTCCTCACTGGAGTTGTTGGTGTATTCCATACTTCTAGCGATTGGATTTCACTCAAAACTCACCAAATGACTCCTCCCATCATATTATGATGTTGCCCAAGTTTGGGGTTCCATACGAAATCAATAGGTGTGAGAAATTGGACAATTCAAGTTCAACGGCAGTTCGTTCCTAATTGGAGTGGTTGGTGTATTCCATACTTCTAGAGATTGGATTTCACTCAAAATTCACCAAATGACTCCTCCCACCATATTATGATGTTGCCCAGGTTTTGGGCTCGATCCGAAATCAATAGGTGTGAGAAATTGGACAATTCAAGTTCAACGACAGTTCGTTCCTAATTGGAGTGGTTGGTGTATTCCATACTTCTAGCGATTGGATTTCACTCAAAACTCAACAAATGACTCCACCTACCATATTATGATGTTGCCCAAGTTTTGGGCTCGATCCGAAATCAATAGGTATTCCAAATTGGACAATTCAAGTTCAACTACAGTTCGTTCCTAATAGGAGTGGTTGGTGTATTCCATACTTCTAGCGATTGGATTTCACTCAAAACTCACCAAATGACTCCTCCCACCATATTATGATGTTGCCCAGGTTTGGGGCTCGATCCGAAATCAATAGGTGTGAGAAATTGGACAATTCAAGTTCAACGGCAATTCGTTCCTAATTGGAGTGGTTGGTGTATTCCATACTTCTAGCGATTGGATTTCACTCAAAACTCACTAAATGACTCCTCCCACCATATTATGATGTTGCCCAAGTTTTGGTCTCGATCCGAAATCAATAGGTGTTCCAAATTAGACAATTCAAGTTCAACGGCAGTTCGTTCCAAACTGGAGTGGTTGGTGTATTCCATACTTCTAGCGATTCGATTTCACTGGAAACTCACCAAGTGACTCCTCCCACGATATTATGATGTTGCCCAAGTTTTGGGCTCCATCTGAAATGAATAGGTGTGCGAAATTGGATAATTCAAGTTCAACGGCAGTTCGTTCCTAATTGGAGTGGTTGGTGTATTCCATACTTCTAGCGATTGGATTTCACTCAAAACTCACTAAATGTCTCCTCCCAAAATATTATGATGTTGCCCAAGTTTTGGTCTCGATCCGAAATTAATAGGTGTTCCAAAACAATTCAAGTTCAACGGCAGTTCATTCCTAATTGGAGTGGTTGGTGTATTCCTTACTTCTAGCAATTGGATTTCACTCAAAACTCACCAAATGACTCCTCCCACCGTATTATGATGTTGCCCAAGTTTTGGACTCGATCCGAAATCAATAGGTGTTCCAAAGTGGACAATTCAAGTTCAACGGCAGTTCGTTCCTAATTGGAGTGGTTGGTGTATTCCATACTTCTAGCGATTGGATTTCACTCAAAACTCACCAAATGACTCCTCCCACCATATTATGATGTTGCCCAACTTTGGGGCTCGATCCGAAATCAATAGGTGTTCCAAATTGGACAATTCAAGTTCAACGGCAGTTCGTTCCTAATTGGAGTGGTTGGGGTATTCCATACTTCTAGCGATTGGATTTCACTGAAAACTCACCAAATGACTCCTCCCACCATATTATGATGTTGCCCAAGTTTTTGGCTCGATCTGAAATGAATAGGTGTGAGAAATTGGACAATTCAAGTTCAACGGCAGTTCGTTCCTAATTGGAGTGGTTGGTGTATTCCATACTTCTAGCGATTGGATTTCACTCAAAACTCACCAAATGACTCCTCCCACCATATTATGATGTTGCACAAGTTTTGGGCTCGATCCGAAATCAATAGGTGTAAGAAATTGGACAATTCAAGTTCAACGGCAGTTCGTTCCTAATTGGAGTGGTTGGTGTATTCCATACTTCTAGCGATTGGATTTCACTCAAAATTCACTAAATGACTCCTCCTACCATATTATGCTGTTGCCCAAGTTTTGGGCTCGATCCGAAATCAATAGGTGTGAGAAATTGGACAATTCAAGTTCAACGGCAGTTCGTTCCTAATTGGAGTGGTTGGTGTATTCCATACTTCTAGCGATTGGATTTCGTTCAAAACTCACCGAATGACTCCTCCCACCATATTATGATGTTGCCCAAGTTTGGGGCTCGATCCGAATTCAATAGGTGTGAGAAATTGGACAATTCAAGTTCAACGGCAGTTCGTTCCTAATTGGAGTGGTTGGTGTATTCCATACTTCTAGCGATTGGATTTCACTCAAAACTCACCAAATGACTCCTCCCACCATATTATGATGTTGCCCAAGTTTTGGTCCCGATCCGAAATCAATAGGTGTTCCAAATTGGACAATTCAAGTTCAACGGCAGCTCGTTCCTAATTGGAGTGGTTGGTGTATTCCATACTTCTAGCGATTGGATTTCACTCAAAACTCACCAAATGACTCCTCCCACCACATTACAATGTTGCCCAAGTTTTTGGCTCGATCCGAAATGAATAGGTGTGCGAAATTGGACAATTCAAGTTCAACGGCAGTTCGTTCCTAATTGGAGTGGTTGGTGTATTCCATACTTCTAGCGATTGGATTTCACTCAAAACTCACTAAATGACTCCTCCCACCATATTATGATGTTGCCCAAGTTTTGGTCTCGATCCGAAATCAATAGGTGTTCCAAATTGGACAATTCAAGTTCAACGGCAGTTCGTTCCTAATTGGAGTGGTTGGTGTATTCCATACTTCTAGCGATTGGATTTCACTCAAAACTCACCAAATGACTCCTCCCACCATATTATGATGTTGCCCAAGTTTTGGGCTCGATCCGAAATCAATAGGTGTGAGAAATTGGACAGTTCAAGTTCGACGGCAGTTCGTTCCTAATTGGAGTGGTTGGTGTATTCCATACTTCTAAAGATTGTATTTCACTCAAAACTCACCAAATGACTCCTCCCACCATATTACGATGTTGCCCAGGTTTGGGGCTCGATCCGAAATCAATAGGTGAGAGAAATTGGACAATTCAAGTTCAACGGCAGTTCGTTCCTAATTGGAGTGGTTGGTGTATTCCATACTTCTAGCGATTGGATTTCACTCAAAACTCACCAAATGACTCCTCCCACCATATTATGATGTTGCACAAGTTTTGGGCTCGATCCGAAATCAATAGGTGTAAGAAATTGGACAATTCAAGTTCAACGGCAGTTCGTTCCTAATTGGAGTGGTTGGTGTATTCCATACTTCTAGCGATTGGATTTCACTCAAAATTCACTAAATGACTCCTCCTACCATATTATGCTGTTGCCCAAGTTTTGGGCTCGATCCGAAATCAATAGGTGTGAGAAATTGGACAATTCAAGTTCAACGGCAGTTCGTTCCTAATTGGAGTGGTTGGTGTATTTGATCGGTTCATAATTGTATATCATTTTGTACCCTTCTAGCTTATGATTTGGTTATGTTTTTGAGTTAAACTTGTGCTTTTAATCCTTTTTGTGTTTATCTTTCAGTTCATTGAGCTTTAGGTAATAATGATGGCTTTAGAGAGCATAATTCATGCAATTCAAGCATGTTAAGGCCTAATTTGGATGAATGGATGAAGAGCTTAAAGACAAACTCATTTTGGCTACAGCCCCCTGCCAGTCCAGTTCCGTAGGTCATATTGCAAGCTTTGTTTCAACAACCTACATAGCTCGAATGAGGCCACATTCTTCATGAAAGTTGTTTCAATGGGTGTGTACTATAACATATCCAAAATTCAGCCCCATTGGATAAATATGGAGGCTGTTACCTAGCAAACACAGAACCATACTCAGGATGGATCTTATCAGCGCGGAAAATGAGTTAGCAATTTGTTTTGGCCTTAACTTCCTCCTCCGACCTTGGATTGGCCCAAATAACATATGGCTGGAAAGAAGACATTCTGAACTTCAATTTCGAGTGCTTAAAGTCCTAATTTGATTAATAGAAGCCCAAGTTGTAAGCCCTTGAAGTTGCTGGTCATGCTGACCTCAGCATGTGCTGGTTGGATGCTTGGTCATGGTGAGCTAGGTATGAGCTATCATTTCTGGTTGGAAGCTTGGTCATGGTGACATGAAGATGAGCTAGGGCTGCTGGTGGGATCTATTGGTCAAGTGCATCACCCAATTTAGATTTTCTAATACAAGTGCATCAACCATTTCAGATTTTATAAAACAAGTGTTGTATGCATTAGCCATATTGAATTCAGATTTTCACTTCCCTTAGGCCTATAAATAGGGAGGTTCTCTAAGCTTGTAAACACACCCCAAGGGGGGGAGCTCTCAAACACTTCTCTAGAGCTCCCTTCCCTTCTCTCCCTCAAATTCTCTTAGTTTCCTTTGTAGTTCTCAATTGTTGTAATAAGATCATTCTACTAAATTTTCTTCTCCAAATCTCTCAAACACTTCTCCCATCTCTAAAGTTCTCCAAACACTTCTCCTCCCTTCTCCAAATTTCCCAAACACATTTCCCTTCTCTTCCAAAAGTCTCCATGTCTCAAACACTTCACAAACACCTTTCTCTCCACTCCCTAAGTTCCCAAAGTCTCCAAGTTCACAAACATTCTCCATGTTCTCCAAACACTTTCTCAAACAACTCTCTACTTCTACTTTCTTCTCCAAAAAGCCTCCATGTCCTCAAACACTTTTCCCAAACACTTCTCCTTTCTTCCTCAAAGTTCTCTTAGTCTCTCTTTAATGTTTTCTTAGTTGTAATTTATTTTTCTTGTAATGTACATTCTTTCTTAAGTATTCAAGTTTGATAAGTTTCCAAGTTTCAATTATGGTTTTTGTTCTTATTCATTATGCTTATAAGTTAATATGCTAGTTTGAATGATTGATCACCATTTAGGCTTGCATGTTAGCTATCTTGGTTTGAATTAAGAGTAGACACCATGCTTTAATTCGAATTGAACTATGAATAGGAAGAGTATGTATGGACATTCGACAACAGGGATTAGATACATGCTTGGTTGTTTAAATTGTTCTTCTATGCTTAATGGGTTCCTAATGCTTAATTTTAGGTTAGACAACAAATGATCAAATTAGGGAATTAGGAACACAAGGTTATGACCACACACCATGGCTTAATCATACTTTAGCTAGAATCAATCCATTAATCTAATTGAACTTGGGAACTTATCTACTTGAGTTAGTTATTTTCTTTCTTCCTTGTTTTATTTATTTCCTTTTTTTTTCATTTCTGTTTTGTGTAGGGAAAATGAATTGGATCATTCAATCACCAATCCTCGTGGGATCGACCTCGCACTTACATATGCTATACTACCAAACGGCTCGTGCACTTGCGAGTATCACAAGTTGAGGATGCAACTGAATCCATTTTGGTGCAGCTGAAATCCACACAACAAGTTTTTGGCGCCGTTGCCGGGGATTGGCAACATAGTTTGGTTCTATTTCTTTTCCCTACTTGTTTTATTTTTATTTTTTATTTTCATGTTTTTCTAGACAATTTCAAGTTTTAAAGTTAATGACGTTAATGGACAAGTTGTGTTTGTAGTCCAACAGAAAAGGACAATTGCCCAACAAGCAAGAAAACTGGGTTTAAGTCCCAGCTTACACAACCCATTGGTGCTTGTTGCTTTGAAGCATGGAATTGGACGTGTGTTGATTTTTCCTTTTCATTTTTAATTTTTTTTTATATTTCGTAATCCTTTAATTCCGTTTCAAGTTTTTGTGTGTATTTGTTTTAGCAATGTAAATAGCTCAATAAAAATGGAGAGAGATGGCAACTTCAAAGATAGGAAGTGTGGAGTAGTGGGAGAAGTCGCGACCTCCAAATGCATCACGCTCGACCTAATCGCTTCAAGGGGGAGCATTTCAATCCTTTCTCTTTACTTGTTATTATTTCTGTTTCTTTTTTTATAAAAATTTAAAAAAATAAAAAATTTAAAAATTTAAAAAGATTTTTCATATAAGCTGACTTATGGTAACTCCAGTGAGCACTTCCGTCAATACAGTGTCTAGGAGTTCTTTAGGCGACACCTTCGGTGTCTAAGAAGTTTGGGTTTTAAGCGGGACCATTGTGACCCCTCCAACCTTCCCGGATCCCCTGGCTGTGTTTTCTGAGGCCCTTAACTGGTCATCCGTGAGTTGCTTATATATTCATTTTTTATTTTTTATTTCTTTCTAAACCTTCTTCTTAACTTTTCCCCTTATCATTTACATGTTCTCAATCATCTTTACTTTGCTTTAACATTGAGGACAATGCTTCATTTAAGTTTGGGGGTGCTGGAAAGTTTTTAGCTTTTGTGTTTGTGTCTGAAAACGTAGGCTTCTTCATTGCTACAATTTTTTTTTTTCTGCTACTGTTTTGAAAGTTTTGTCCACGTTGTATTCTTCATTTTTTCATGCTGAATCCAACGACGTAAAGAACGTTAAATTTGACCAAGTGGTTTGAAAGTTACATGTCAAAACAGATTATATGTTGAAATTGAGCAGAATAGCAATTTGAAACCTCTCGTTTTTCTTTTCTGTTTCTTTTCTTTGAGTCATTTTCAGTTTTCCTTCCCACACCAATGATAAATCTTGAGTCTAACTTCTAATATGGCTCTTAGGAATTTGATAAGCATTGTGTTAGGTCTGAATCTTATTCTTTTGCTAGCTAAGTCTCACATAATTATGCTTGAGCTTTTTATGCACTTTAGCCATGATTATACAACTCTTGCATGTCTTACCCAATTGTATGCATTTTTGCTTGTGTGATTCACTGGAATGTCAAGTTTATAACTAAGATATGATTTAGGCCATCTTTGTTAAGCCTCTTTCTTTTTCCTCCATCAACCCATACAATACATATTCCATTGTAAACCCCTTTGTGCTCAAACACTTAGCCATTTCTTTCTATCACCTTATCATCCATTAAACATCCTACCATCTAGGGAACATGTAGAGTATGATTGTATTTCAGATTGTATTCAAGGCAATAAATGAGCTATAAAAAAAAATCAAAAGAAAAAGAGAAAAGAAGTGTGGCCAATGTAGTCACGACCCTAGGGTGATATAAGGAGAAATAAAGGTGATCTAGGGTAAAGAGCCGCAAAATTGGGCCAAATATTATACAAAGTGTGTAAATGTCAAAATCAAATTGTGAAGTGATTCAATTGCAAAATATGGTGTTGTGAGCTTTTCAATTTTTGTGCCTTACATTTCAAATGTCAATAATCTTGTTTACATGTCATGCTCTACTTTGTTCTTTAGACCTTGTGTTTCCATAACCATTCTTTGTCTAACCATTATCATAACCCCATTACATCCATAAGTAAAGTCCTATTGATCTTGGTTTAGCTTGGCAAACTTGTGTTCATTCTTGCAGGAATTCATATCGTTGTTTGAGAAGCATGAGTTGTATCTTCATGGCTACTTCACACACACACCTTGAGCATGATTTTTGTGAGATTGTGGTAGCACTTGAATAATGTTTAGAACTTCCTTAGTGCTTGTTTTGTTCCTTGTTGAGCCATGTCTATGAAGTTTAACATTTTTGTCCGGTTGGAAGGTTAACGTTTTTGTATTTTGTTTTGTTTTGTTTTGCTTAAGGACTAACAAATCTAATAAGTTTTCTAACCATTTTGTTTTGTAGAGTTAGAAAAACGTTTGTGGGTATCGTATCTGTTAAACCCTCAGGAGACACAACTCCTCCTACTAGGGATGCCTAGAGGTTTAAAGGCTTGTTGCATACGCTCAATGCAATCGAGTTACCTACGAAAGTGGTCTAGTTAAACTTCTTGTTTTGTTTTTCTTGTTGTTTTGCTCGAGGACTAGCAAAATCTAGGTTTGGGGGTATTTGATCGGTTCATAATTGTATATCATTTTGTACCCTTCTAGCTTATGATTTGGTTATGTTTTTGAGTTAAACTTGTGCTTTTAATCCTTTTTGTGTTTATCTTTCAGTTCATTGAGCTTTAGGTAATAATGATGGCTTTAGAGAGCATAATTCATGCAATTCAAGCATGTTAAGGCCTAATTTGGATGAATGGATGAAGAGCTTAAAGACAAACTCATTTTGGCTACAGCCCCCTGCCAGTCCAGTTCCGTAGGTCATATTGCAAGCTTTGTTTCAACAACCTACATAGCTCGAATGAGGCCACATTCTTCATGAAAGTTGTTTCAATGGGTGTGTACTATAACATATCCAAAATTCAGCCCCATTGGATAAATATGGAGGCTGTTACCTAGCAAACACAGAACCATACTCAGGATGGATCTTATCAGCGCGGAAAATGAGTTAGCAATTTGTTTTGGCCTTAACTTCCTCCTCCGACCTTGGATTGGCCCAAATAACATATGGCTGGAAAGAAGACATTCTGAACTTCAATTTCGAGTGCTTAAAGTCCTAATTTGATTAATAGAAGCCCAAGTTGTAAGCCCTTGAAGTTGCTGGTCATGCTGACCTCAGCATGTGCTGGTTGGATGCTTGGTCATGGTGAGCTAGGTATGAGCTATCATTTCTGGTTGGAAGCTTGGTCATGGTGACATGAAGATGAGCTAGGGCTGCTGGTGGGATCTATTGGTCAAGTGCATCACCCAATTTAGATTTTCTAATACAAGTGCATCAACCATTTCAGATTTTATAAAACAAGTGTTGTATGCATTAGCCATATTGAATTCAGATTTTCACTTCCCTTAGGCCTATAAATAGGGAGGTTCTCTAAGCTTGTAAACACACCCCAAGGGGGGGAGCTCTCAAACACTTCTCTAGAGCTCCCTTCCCTTCTCTCCCTCAAATTCTCTTAGTTTCCTTTGTAGTTCTCAATTGTTGTAATAAGATCATTCTACTAAATTTTCTTCTCCAAATCTCTCAAACACTTCTCCCATCTCTAAAGTTCTCCAAACACTTCTCCTCCCTTCTCCAAATTTCCCAAACACATTTCCCTTCTCTTCCAAAAGTCTCCATGTCTCAAACACTTCACAAACACCTTTCTCTCCACTCCCTAAGTTCCCAAAGTCTCCAAGTTCACAAACATTCTCCATGTTCTCCAAACACTTTCTCAAACAACTCTCTACTTCTACTTTCTTCTCCAAAAAGCCTCCATGTCCTCAAACACTTTTCCCAAACACTTCTCCTTTCTTCCTCAAAGTTCTCTTAGTCTCTCTTTAATGTTTTCTTAGTTGTAATTTATTTTTCTTGTAATGTACATTCTTTCTTAAGTATTCAAGTTTGATAAGTTTCCAAGTTTCAATTATGGTTTTTGTTCTTATTCATTATGCTTATAAGTTAATATGCTAGTTTGAATGATTGATCACCATTTAGGCTTGCATGTTAGCTATCTTGGTTTGAATTAAGAGTAGACACCATGCTTTAATTCGAATTGAACTATGAATAGGAAGAGTATGTATGGACATTCGACAACAGGGATTAGATACATGCTTGGTTGTTTAAATTGTTCTTCTATGCTTAATGGGTTCCTAATGCTTAATTTTAGGTTAGACAACAAATGATCAAATTAGGGAATTAGGAACACAAGGTTATGACCACACACCATGGCTTAATCATACTTTAGCTAGAATCAATCCATTAATCTAATTGAACTTGGGAACTTATCTACTTGAGTTAGTTATTTTCTTTCTTCCTTGTTTTATTTATTTCCTTTTTTTTTCATTTCTGTTTTGTGTAGGGAAAATGAATTGGATCATTCAATCACCAATCCTCGTGGGATCGACCTCGCACTTACATATGCTATACTACCAAACGGCTCGTGCACTTGCGAGTATCACAAGTTGAGGATGCAACTGAATCCATTTTGGTGCAGCTGAAATCCACACAACAGTATTCCATACTTCTAGCGATTGGATTTCGTTCAAAACTCACCGAATGACTCCTCCCACCATATTATGATGTTGCCCAAGTTTGGGGCTCGATCCGAATTCAATAGGTGTGAGAAATTGGACAATTCAAGTTCAACGGCAGTTCGTTCCTAATTGGAGTGGTTGGTGTATTCCATACTTCTAGCGATTGGATTTCACTCAAAACTCACCAAATGACTCCTCCCACCATATTATGATGTTGCCCAAGTTTTGGTCCCGATCCGAAATCAATAGGTGTTCCAAATTGGACAATTCAAGTTCAACGGCAGCTCGTTCCTAATTGGAGTGGTTGGTGTATTCCATACTTCTAGTGATTGGATTTCACTCAAAACTCACCAAATGACTCCTCCCACCATATTATAATGTTGCCCAAGTTTTTGGCTCGATCCGAAATGAATAGGTGTGCGAAATTGGACAATTCAAGTTCAACGGCAGTTCGTTCCTAATTGGAGTGGTTGGTGTATTCCATACTTCTAGCGATTGGATTTCACTCAAAACTCACTAAATGACTCCTCCCACCATATTATGATGTTGCCCAAGTTTTGGTCTCGATCCGAAATCAATAGGTGTTCCAAATTGGACAATTCAAGTTCAACGGCAGCTCGTTCCTAATTGGAGTGGTTGGTGTATTCCATACTTCTAGTGATTGGATTTCACTCAAAACTCACCAAATGACTCCTCCCACCATATTATAATGTTGCCCAAGTTTTTGGCTCGATCCGAAATGAATAGGTGTGCGAAATTGGACAATTCAAGTTCAACGGCAGTTCGTTCCTAATTGGAGTGGTTGGTGTATTCCATACTTCTAGCGATTGGATTTCACTCAAAACTCACTAAATGACTCCTCCCACCATATTATGATGTTGCCCAAGTTTTGGTCTCGATCCGAAATCAATAGGTGTTCCAAATTGGACAATTCAAGTTCAACGGCAGTTCGTTCCTAATTGGAGTGGTTGGTGTATTCCATACTTCTAGCGATTGGATTTCACTCAAAACTCACCAAATGACTCCTCCCACCATATTATGATGTTGCCCAAGTTTTGGGCTCGATCCGAAATCAATAGGTGTGAGAAATTGGACAGTTCAAGTTCGACGGCAGTTCGTTCCTAATTGGAGTGGTTGGTGTATTCCATACTTCTAAAGATTGTATTTCACTCAAAACTCACCAAATGACTCCTCCCACCATATTACGATGTTGCCCAGGTTTGGGGCTCGATCCGAAATCAATAGGTGAGAGAAATTGGACAATTCAAGTTCAACGGCAGTTCGTTCCTAATTGGAGTGGTTGGTGTATTCCGTACTTCTAGCGATTGGATTTCACTCAAAACTCACCAAATGACTCCTCCCACCATATTATGATTTTGCCCAAGTTTTGGGCTCGATCCGAACTCAATAGGTGTGAGAAATTGGACAATTTAAGTTCAACGGCAGTTCGTTCCTAATTGGAGTGGTTGGTGTATTCCATACTTCTAGCGATTGGATTTCACTCAAAACTCACCAAATGACTCCTCCCACCATATTATGATGTTGCCCAAGTTTTGGGCTCGATCCGAAATCAATAGGTGTGAGAAATTGGACAATTCATGTTCAACGGCAGTTCGCTCCTAATTGGAGTGGTTGGTGTATTCCATACTTCTAGCGATTGGATTTCACTCAAAACTCACCAAATGACTCCTCCCACCATATTATGATGTTGCCCAAGTTTTTGGCTCGATCCGAAATGAATAGGTGTGCGAAATTGGACAATTCAAGTTCAACGGCAGTTCGTTCCTAATTGGAGTGGTTGGTGTATTCCATACTTCTAGCGAATGGATGTCACTCAAAACTCACTAAATGACTCCTCCCACCATACTATGACGTTGCCCAAGTTTTGGTCTCGATCCGAAATCAATAGGTGTTCCAAATTGGACAATTCAAGTTCAACGGCAGTTCGTTCCCAATTGGTGTGGTTGGTGTATTGCATACTTCTAGCGATTGGATTTCACTCAAAACTCACCAAATGACTCCTCCCACCATATTATGATGTTGCCCAAGTTTTGGGCTCGATCCGAACTCAATAGGTGTGAGAAATTGGACAATTTAAGTTGAATGGCTGTTCGTTCCTAATTGGAGTTCTTGGTGTATTCCATACTTCTAGCGATTGGAATTCACTCAAAACTCACCAAATGACTCCTCCCACCATATTATGATGTTGCCCAAGTTTTGGGTTCGATCCGAAATCAATAGGTGTGAGAAATTGGACAATACAAGTTCAACGGCAGTTCGTTCCTAATTGGAGTGGTTGGTGTATTCCGTACTTCTAGCGATTGGATTTCACTCAAAACTCACCAAATGACTCCTCCCACCATATTATGATTTTGCCCAAGTTTTGGGCTCGATCCGAACTCAATAGGTGTGAGAAATTGGACAATTTAAGTTCAATGGCAGTTCGTTCCTAATTGGAGTTGTTGGTGTATTCCATACTTATAGCGATTGGATTTCACTCAAAACTCACCAAATGACTCCTCCCACCATATTATGATGTTGCCCAAGTTTTGGGCTCGATCCGAAATCAATAGGTGTGAGAAATTGGACAATTCAAGTTCAACGGCAGTTCGTTCCTAATTGGAGTGGTTGGTGTATTCCATACTTCTAGCGATTGGATTTCACTCAAAACTCACCAAATGACTCCTCCCACCATATTATGATGTTGCCCAAGTTTTGGGCTCGATCCGAAATCAATAGGTGTGAGAAATTGGACAATTCATGTTCAACGGCAGTTCGCTCCTAATTGGAGTGGTTGGTGTATTCCATACTTCTAGCGATTGGATTTCACTCAAAACTCACCAAATGACTCCTCCCACCATATTATGGTGTTGCCCAAGTTTTGGGCTCGATCCGAACTCAATAGGTGTTCCAAATTGGACAATTTAAGTTCAACGGCAGTTCGTTCCTAATTGGAGTTGTTGGTGTATTCCATACTTCTAGCGATTGGATATCACTCAAAACTCACCAAATGACTCCTCCCACCACATTATGATGTTGCCCAAGTTTTGGGCTCGATCCGAAATCAATAGTTGTTCCAAATTGGACAATTCAAGTTCAACGGCAGTTCGTTCCTAATTGGAGTGGTTGGTGTATTCCATACTTCTAGCGATTGGATTTCACTCCAAACTCACCAAATGACTCCTCCCTCCATATTATGATGTTGCCCAAGTTTTGGGCTCGATCCGAAATCAGTAGGTGTTCCAAATTGGACAATTCAAGTTCAACGGCAGTTCGTTGCCAATTGGTGTGGTTGGTGTATTCCATACTTCTAGCAATTGGATTTCACTCAAAACTCACCAAATGACTCCTCACACCATATTATGAGGTTGCCCAAGTTTGGGGCTCGATCCGAAATCAATAGGTGTGAGAAATTGGACAATTCAAGTTCAACGGCAGTTCGTTCCTAATTGGAGTGGTTGGTGTATTCCATACTTCTATCGATTGCATTTCACTCAAAACTCACCAAATGACTCCTCCCACCATATTATGATGTTGCCCAAGTTTTGGGCTCGATCTGAAATCAATATGTGTGAGAAATTGGACAATTCAAGTTCAACGGCAGTTCGTTCCTAATTGGAGTGGTTGGTGTATTCCATACTTCTAGCGATTGGATTTCACTCAAAACTCACCAAATGACTCCTCCCACCATATTATGATGTTTCCCAAGTTTTGGGCTCGGTCCGAAATCAATAGGTGTGAGAAATTGGACAATTCAAGTTCAATGGCAGTTCGTTCCTAAATGGAGTGGTTGGTGTTTTCCGTACTTCTAGCGATTGGATTTCACTCAAAACTTACCAAATGACTCCTCCCACCATATTATGTTGTTGCCCAAGTTTTGGGCTCGATCCGAACTCAATAGGTGTGAGAAATTGGACAAATCAATTTCAACGGCAGTTCGTTCCTAATAGGAGTGGTTGGTGTATTCCTTACTTCTAGCGATTGGATTTCGCTCAAAACTCACTAAATGACTCCTCCCACCATATTATGATATTGCCCAAGTTTTCGTCTCGATCCGAAATCAATAGGTGTTCGAAATTCGACAATTCAAGTTCAACGGCAGTTCGTTCCAAATTGGAGTGGTTGGTGTATTCCGTACTTCTAGCGATTGGATTTCACTCAAAACTCACCAAATGACTCCTCCCACCATATTATCATGTTGCCCAAGTTTTGGGCTCAATCCGAAATCAATAGGTGTTCGAAATTGGATAATTCAAGTTCCACGGCAGTTCGTTCCTAATTCGAGTGCTTGGTGCATTCCATACTTCTAGCAATTGGACTCCACTCAAAACTCACCAAATGACTCCTCCCACCATATTATGATGTTGCCAAAGTTTTGGGCTCCATCCGAAATCAATAGGTGTGAGAAATTGGACAATTCAAGTTCAACGGCAGTTCGTTCCTAATTGGTGTGGTTGGTGTATTCCATACTTCTAGCGATTGGATTTCACTCAAAACTCACCAAATGACTCCTCCCACTATGTCATGATGTTGCCCAAGTTTTGGGCTCAGTCTGAAGTCAATAGGTGTGAGAAATTGGACAATTCAAGTTCAACGGAAGTTCGTTCCTAATTCGAGTGGTTGGTGTATTCCATACTTCTAGCGATTTGATTCCACTCAAAACTCACCAAATGACTCCTCCCACCATATTATGTTGTTGCCCAAGTTTTGGGCTCGATCTGAAATCAATAGGTGTGACAAATTTGACAATTCAAGTTCAACGGCAGTTCGTTCCTAATTGGAGTGGTGGGTGTATTCCATACTTTTAGCAATTGGGTTTCACTCAAAACTCACCAAAGGACTGCTCCCACCATATTATGATGTTGCCCAAGTTTTGGGCTCGATCCGAAATCAATAGGTGTGAGAAATTGGACAATTCAAGTTCAACGGCAGTTCGTTCCTAATTGGAGTGGTTGGTGTATTCCAGACTTATGGCGATTGGATTTCACTCAAAATTCACCAAATGACTCCTCCCACCATATTATGATGTTGCCCAAGTTTTGGGCTCGATCCGAAATCAATAGGTGTGAGACATTGGACAATTCAAGTTCAACGGCAGTTCGTTCCTAATTGGAGTGGTTGGTGTATTCCATACATCTACCGATTGGATTTCCCTCAAAACTCACCAAATGACTCCTCCCACCACATTATGATGTTGCCCAAGTTTTGGGCTCGATCCGAAATCAATAGGGGTTCCAAATTGGACAATTCAAGTTCAACGGCAGTTCGTTCCTAATTGGAGTGGTTGGTGTATTCCATACTTCTAGCGTTTGGATTTCACTCAAAACTCACCAAATGACTCCTCCCACCATATTATGATGTTGCCCAAGTTTTGGGCTCGATCCGAAATCAATAGGTGTTCGAAATTGGACAATTCAAGTTCAACGGCAGTTCGTTCCTAATTGGAGTGGTTGGTGTATTCCATACTTGTAGCGATTGGGTTTCACTCAAAACTAACCAAATGACTCCTCCCACCATATTATGATGTTGCCCAAGTTTTGGGCTCGATCCGAAATCAATAGATGTGAGAAATTGGACAATTCAAGTTCAACGGCAGTTCGTTCCTAATTGGAGTGGTTGGTGTATTCCATACATCTACCGATTGGATTTCACTCAAAACTCACCAAATGACTCCTCCCACCATATTATGATGTTGCCCAAGTTTTGGGCTCGATCCGAAATCAATAGGTGTTCGAAATTGGACAATTCAAGTTCAACGGCAGTTCGTTCCTAATTGGAGTGGTTGGTGTATTCCATACTTCTAGCGATTGGATTTCACTCAAAACTCACCAAATGAATCCTCCCACCATATTATGATGTTGCACAAGTTTGGGGTTCGATCCGAAATGAATAGGTGTGAGAAATTGGACAATTCAAGTTCAACAACAGTTCGTTCCTAATGGGAGTGGTTGGTGTATTCCATACTTCTAGCGATTGGATTTCACTCAAAACTCACCAAATGACTCCTCCCACCATATTATGATGTTGCCCAAGTTTTGGGCTCGATCCGAAATCAATAGGTGTGAGAAATTCGACAATTCACGTTCAACGGCAGTTCGTTCCTAATTGGAGTGGTTGGTGTATTCCCTCCTTCTAGCGATTGGATTTCACTCAAAACTCACCTAATGACTCCGCCCACCATATTATGATGTTTCCCAAGTTTTGGGCTCGATCCGAAATCAATAGGTGTTCCAAATTGGACAATTCAAGTTCAACGGCAGTTCGTTCCTAGTTGGAGTGGTTGGTGTATTCCATACTTCTAGCGATTGGATTTCACTCAAAACCCACCAAATGACTCCTCCCACCATATTATGATGTTGCCCAAGTTTTGGGCTCGATCCGAAATCAATAGGTGTTCGAAATTGGACAATTCAAGTTCAATGGCAGTTCGTTCCTAATTGGAGTGGTTGGTGTATTCCATACTTCTAGCGATTGGATTTCACTCAAAACTCACCAAATGACTCCTCCCACCATATTATGATGTTTCCCAAGTTTTGGGCTCGATCCGAAATCAATAGGTGTTCCAAATTGGACAATTCAAGTTCAACGGCAGTTCTTTCCTAATTGGAGTGGTTGGTGTATTCCATACTTCTAGCGATTTGATTTCACTCAAAACTCACCAAATGACTCCTCCCACCATATTATGATGTTGCCCAAGTTTGGGGCTCGATCCGAAATCACTAGGTGTGAGAAATTGGACAATTCAAGTTCAACGGCAGTTCGTTCCTAATTGGAGTGGTTGGTGTATTCCATACTTCTAGCAATTGGATTGCACTCAAAACTCACCAAACGACTCCTCCCACCATATTATGATGTTGTCCAAGTTTTGGGCTCGATCCGAAATCAATAGATGTTCGAAATTGGACAATTCAAGTTCAACGGCAGTTCGTTTCAAATTGGAGTGGTTGGAGTATTCCATACTTCTAGCTCTTGGATTTCACTGAAAACTCACCAAATGACTCCTCCCACCATATTATGATGTTGTCCAAGTTTTGGGCTCGATCCGAAATCAATAGGTGTTCGAAATTGGACAATTCAAGTTCAACGGCAGTTCGTTCCTAATTGGAGTGGTTGGTGTATTCCATACTTCTAGCGATTGGATTTCACTCAAAACTCACCAAATGAATCCTCCCACCATATTATGATGTTGCACAAGTTTGGGGTTCGATCCGAAATGAATAGGTGTGAGAAATTGGACAATTCAAGTTCAACAACAGTTCGTTCCTAATGGGAGTGGTTGGTGTATTCCATACTTCTAGCGATTGGATTTCACTCAAAACTCACCAAATGACTCCTCCCACCATATTATGATGTTGCCCAAGTTTTGGGCTCGATCCGAAATCAATAGGTGTGAGAAATTCGACAATTCACGTTCAACGGCAGTTCGTTCCTAATTGGAGTGGTTGGTGTATTCCCTCCTTCTAGCGATTGGATTTCACTCAAAACTCACCTAATGACTCCGCCCACCATATTATGATGTTTCCCAAGTTTTGGGCTCGATCCGAAATCAATAGGTGTTCCAAATTGGACAATTCAAGTTCAACGGCAGTTCGTTCCTAGTTGGAGTGGTTGGTGTATTCCATACTTCTAGCGATTGGATTTCACTCAAAACCCACCAAATGACTCCTCCCACCATATTATGATGTTGCCCAAATTTTGGGCTCGATCCGAAATCAATAGGTGTTCGAAATTGGACAATTCAAGTTCAATGGCAGTTCGTTCCTAATTGGAGTGGTTGGTGTATTCCATACTTCTAGCGATTGGATTTCACTCAAAACTCACCAAATGACTCCTCCCACCATATTATGATGTTTCCCAAGTTTTGGGCTCGATCCGAAATCAATAGGTGTTCCAAATTGGACAATTCAAGTTCAACGGCAGTTCTTTCCTAATTGGAGTGGTTGGTGTATTCCATACTTCTAGCGATTTGATTTCACTCAAAACTCACCAAATGACTCCTCCCACCATATTATGATGTTGCCCAAGTTTGGGGCTCGATCCGAAATCACTAGGTGTGAGAAATTGGACAATTCAAGTTCAACGGCAGTTCGTTCCTAATTGGAGTGGTTGGTGTATTCCATACTTCTAGCAATTGGATTGCACTCAAAACTCACCAAACGACTCCTCCCACCATATTATGATGTTGCCCAAGTTTTGGGCTCGATCCGAAATCAATAGGTGTTCGAAATTGGACAATTCAAGTTCAACGGCAGTTAGTTCCTAATTGGAGTGGTTGGTGTATTCCGTACTTCGAGCGATTGGATTTCACTGAAAACTCACCAAATGACTCCTCCCACGATATTATGATGTTGCCCAAGTTTTGGGCTCGATCCGAAGTCAATAGGTGTTCCAAATTGGACAATTCAAGTTCAACGGCAGTGCGTTCCTAATTCGAGTGTTTGGTGTATTCCATACTTCGAGCGATTGGATTTCACTCAAAACTCACCAAATGACTCCTCCCACCATATTATGATGTTGCCCAAGTTTTGGGCTCGATCCGAAATCAATAGGTGTGAGAAATGGGACAATTCAAGTTCAACGGTAGTTCGTTCCTAATTGGAGTGGTTGGTGTACTCCATACTTCTAGCGATTGGATTTCACTCAAAACTCACCAAATGACTCGTCCCACCATATTATGATGTTACCCAAGTTTTGGGCTCGATACGAAATCAATAGGTGTGACAAATTGGACAATTCAAGTTCAACGGCAGTTCGTTCCTAATTGGAGAGGTTGGTGTATTCCCTCCTTCTAGCGATTGGATTTCACTCAAAACTCACCTAATGACTCCGCCCACCATATTATGATGTTTCCCAAGTTTTGGGCTCGATCCGAAATCAATAGGTGTTCCAAATTGGACAATTCAAGTTCAACGGCAGTTCGTTCCTAGTTGGAGTGGTTGGTGTATTCCATACTTCTAGCGATTGGATTTCACTCAAAACTCACCAAATGACTCCTCCCACCATATTATGATGTTGCCCAAGTTTTGGGCTCGATTCGAAATCAATAGGTGTGAGAAATTGGACAATTCAAGTTCAACGGAAGTTCGTTCATAATTGGACTGGTCGGTGTATTCCATACTTCTAGCGATAGAATTTCACTCAAAACTCACCAAAAGACTCCTCCCACCATATTATAATGTTGCCCAAGTTTTGGGCTCGATCCGAAATCAATAGGTGTTCCAAATTGGACAATTCAAGTTCAACGGAAGTTCGTTCCTAATTAGAGTGGTTGGTGTATTCCATACTTCTAGCGATTGGATTTCACTCAAAACTCACCAAATGACGCCTCCCACCATATTATGATGTTGTCCAAGTTTTGGGCTCGATCCGAAATCAATAGGTGTGAGAAATTGGACAATTCAAGTTCAACGGAAGTTCGTTCCTAATTAGAGTGGTTGGTGTATTCCATACTTCTAGCGATTGGATTTCACTCAAAACTCACCAAATGACTCCTCCCACCATATTATGATGTTGTCCAAGTTTTGGGCTCGATCCGAAATCAATAGGTGTGAGAAATTGGACAATTCAAGTTCAACGGCAGTTCGTTCCTAATTGGAGTGGTTGGTGTATACCATACTTCTAGCGATTGGATTTCACTCAAAACTCACCAAACAACTCCTCCCACCATATTATGATGTTGCCCAAGTTTTGGGCTCGATCCGAAATCAATAGGTGTTCCAAATTGGACAATTCAAGTTCAACGTCAGTTCCTTCCAAATTGGAGTGGTTGGTGTATTCCAAACCTGTAGCGATTGGATTTCACTCAAAACTCCCCAAATGACTCCTCCCACCATATTATGAAGTTGCCCAAGTTTTGGGCTCGATCGGAAATCAATAGGTGTGAGAAATTCGACAATTCAAGTTCAACGGCAGTTCGTTCCTAATTGGAGTGGTTGGTGTATTCCATACTTCTAGCGATTGGATTTCACTCAAAACTCCCCAAATGACTCCCCCCACCATATTATGAAGTTGCCCAAGTTTTGGGCTCGATCCGAAATCAATAGGTGTGAGAAATTGGACAACTGAAGTTCAACGGAAGTTCGTTCCTAATTGGAGTGGTTGCTGTATTCCAAACCTCTAGCGATTGGATTTCACTCAAAACTCCCCAAATGACTCCTCCCACCATATTATGAGGTTGCCCAAGTTTTGGGCTCGATCGGAAGTCAATAGGTGTGAGCAATTGGACAATTCAAGTTCAACGGCATTACGTTCCTAATTGGAGTGGTTGGTGTATTCCATACTTCTAGCGATTGGATTTCACTCAAAACTCCCCAAATGACTCCCCCCACCATATTGGATTTCACTCAAAACTCCCCAAATGACTCCCCCCACCATATTATGATGTTGCCCAAGTTTTGGGATCGATCCGAAATCAATAGGTGTGAGAAATTGGACAATTCAAGTTCAGCAGCAGTTCGTTCCTAATTGGAGTGGTTGGTGTATTCCATACTTCTAGCATTTGGATTTCACTCAAAACTCACCAAATGACTCCTCCCACCATATTATGTTGTTGCCCAAGTTTTCGGCTCGATCCGAAATCAATAGGTGTTCCAAATTGGACAATTCAAGTTCAACGGCAGTTCGTTCCCAATTGGAGTGGTTGGTGTATTCCATACTTCTGGCGATTGGATTTCCGTCAAAACTAACCAAATGAGTCCTCCCACCATATTATGATGTTGCCCAAGTTTTGGGCTCGATCTGAAATCAATAGGTGTGAGAAATTGGACAATTCAAGTTCAACGGCAGTTCGTTCCTAATTGGAGTGGTTGGTGTATTCCATACTTCTAGCGATTGGATTTCACTCAAAACTCACCAAATGACTTCCCCCACCATATTATGATGTTGCCCAAGTTTTGGGCTCGATCCGAAATCAATAGGTGTTCGAAATTGGACAGTTGAAGTTCAACGGAAGTTCGTTCGTAATTGGAGTGGTTGGTGTATTCCATACTTCTAGCGATTGGATTTCACTCAACACTCACCAAATGACTTCCCCCACCATATTATGAAGTTGCCCACGTTTTGGGCTCGATCCGAAATCAATAGGTGTTCGAAATTGGACAGTTGAAGTTCAACGGAAGTTCGTTCGTAATTGGAGTGGTTGGTGTATTCCATACTTCTAGCGATTGGATTTCACTCAAAACTCACCAAATGACTCCTCCCACCATATTATGTTGTTGTCCAAGTTTTGGGCTCGATCCGAAATCAATAGGTGTTCCAAATTGGACAATTCAAGTTCAACGGAAGTTCGTTCCTAATTGGAGTGGTTGGTGTATTCCATACTTCTAGCGATTGGATTTCACTCAAAACTCACCAAATGACTCCCCCCACCATATTATGATGTTGCCCAAGTTTTGGTCTCGATCCGAAATCAATAGGTGTTCCAAATTGGACAATTCAAGTTCAACGGCAGTTCGTTCCTAATTGGAGTGGTTGGTGTATTCCATACTTCTAGCGATTGGATTTCACTCAAAACTCACCAAATGACTCCTCCCACCATATTATGATGTTGCCCAAGTTTTGGGCTCGATCCGAATTCAATAGGTGTGAGAAATTGGACAATTCAAGTTCAACGGCAGTTCGTTCCTTATTGGAGTGGTTGGTGTATGTTAAGGTCATAATATCATACATATACATGCCCTATTTACTTACTTCTTTTGCTTAGTTTCCTATAATTCTGAGTTATTTGCCTCCCTTTGTGTGTTTTGTAGGCAAATAGAGCAAGATAGCATAATTCATGCAATTCAAGCATGTTAAGGCCTAATTTGGATGAATGGATGAAGAGCTTAAAGACAAACTCATTTTGGCTACAGCCCCTTGCCAGTCCAGTTCCGTAGGTCACATTGCAATATTTGTTTCAGCAACCTGCACAGCTCGGATGAGGCCGCATTTTGCATGAAAGTTGTTCCAATGGGTGTGTACTATAACATATCCAAAATTCAGCCCCATTGGATAAATATGGAGTCTGTTACCTAGCAAACACAGAGCCATGCTCAGGATGGATTTTATCAGCGCGCAAAATGAGTTAGCAATTTGTTTTGGCCTTAACTTCCTCCTCCGACCTTGGATTGGCCCAACTGATATATGGCTGGAAAGAAGACATTCCGAACTTCAAGTTTGAGTGCTTAAAGTCTTAATTTGCTTAAGGGAAGCCCAATTCGTAAGCCCTTGAAGTTTCTGGTCAAGCTGACCTCAGGATGAGCTATTGTTTCTGGTTGGAAGCTTGGTCATGGTGAGCTAGGCATGAGCTATTGAGCTGGTTAGAAGCTTGGTCATGGTGACATGAAGATGAGCTAGGGCTGCTGGTGGGATTTATTGGTGAAGTGCATCAACCAATTCAAATTTTCTAATACAAGTGCATCAACCATTTCAGATTTTATAAAACAAGTGTTGTATGCATTAGCCATATTGAATTCAGATTTTCATCTTCCTTAGGCCTATAAATAGTGAGGTTTCCCAAGCTTGTAAACACACCCCAAGGGGGGGAGCTCTCAAACACTTCTCTAGAGCTCCCTTCCCTTCTCTCCCTCAAATTTTCTTAGTTTTGCTTTCTAGTTCTCAATTCTAGCTTTCTTTAATGTTTTCTTAGTTGTAATTTATTTTTCTTGTAATGTACATTCTTTCTTAAGTATTCAAGTTTAATTAGTTTCCAAGTTCCAATTATGGTTTTTGTTCTTATTCATTATGCTTATAAGTTAATATGCTAGTTTGAATGATTGATCACCATTTAGGCTTGCATGTTAGCTATCTTGGTTTGAATTAAGATTATACACCATGCTTTAATTCGAATTGAACTATGAATAGGAAGAGTATGTATGGACATCCGAAATCAATAGGTGTGAGAAATTGGACAATTGAAGTTCAGGGGAAGTTCGTTCCAAATTGGAGTGGTTGGTGTATTCCATTCTTCTAGCGATTGGATTTCTCTAAAAACTCCCCAAATGACTCCTCCCACCATATTATGATGTTGCCCAAGTTTTGGGCTCGATCCGAATTCAATAGGTGTGAGAAATTGGATAATTCAAGTTCAACGGCAGTTCGTTCCGAATTGGAGTGGTTGGTGTATTCCACACTTCTAGCGATTGGATTTCACTCAAAACTAACCAAATGACTCCTCCCACCATATTATGAGGTTGCCCAAGTTTTGGGCTAGATGCGAAATCAATAGGTGTGAGAAATTGGACAATTCAAGTTCAACAACAGTTCGTTCCTAATTGGAGTGGTTGGTGTATTCCATACTTCTAGTGATTGGATTTCACTCAAAACTCACCAAATGACTCCTCCCACCATATTATGATGTTGCCCAAGTTTTGGGCTCGACCCGAAATCAATAGGTGTGAGAAATTGGACAATTGAAGTTCAACGGAAGTTCGTTCCTAATTGGAGTGGTTGGGGTATTCCATACTTCTACCGATTGGATTTCACTCAAAACTCACCAAATGACTCCTCCCACCATACTATTATGTTGCCCAAGTTTTGGGCTCGATCCGAATTCAATAGGTGTTCGAAATTGGACATTTCAAGTTCAACGGCAGTTCGTTCCTAATTGGAGTGGTTGGTGTATTCCAAACCTCTAGCGATTGGATTTCACTCAAAACTCACCAAATGACTCCTCCCACCATATTATGAAGTTGCCCAAGTTTTGGGCTCGATCGGAAATCAATACGTGTGAGGAATTTGACAATTCAAGTTCAACGACAGTTCGTTTCTAATTGGATTGTTTGGTGTATTCCATACTTCTAGCGATTGGATTTCACTCAAAACTCACCAAATGACTCCCCCCACCATATTATGATGTTGCCCAAGTTTTGGGCTCGATCCGAAATCAACAGGTGTTCGAAATTGGACAATTCAGGTTCAACGGCAGTTCGTTCCTAATTGGAGTGGTTGGTGTATTCCATACTTCTAGCGATTGGATTTCACTCAAATCTCACCAAAAGACTCCTCCCACCATATTACGACGTTACCCAAGTTTTGGGCTCGATCCAAAATCAATAGGTGTGAGAAATTGGACAATTCAAGTTCAACGGCAGTTCGTTCCTAATTGGAGTGGTTGGTGTATTCCATACTTCTAGCGATTGGATTTCACTCAAAACTCACCAAATGACTCCTCCCACCATATTATGATGTTGCCCAAGTTTTGGGCTCGATCCAAAATCAAAAGGTGTTCGAAATTGGCAATTCAAGTTCAACGGCAGTTCGTTCCTAATTGGAGTGGTTGGTGTATTCCATACTTCCAGCGATTGGATTTCACTCAAAACTCACCAAATGACTCCTCCCACCATATTATGATGTTGCCCAAGTTTTGGGCTCGATCCGAAATCAATAGGTGTTCCAAATTGGACAATTCAAGTTCAACGGCAGTTCGTTCCTAATTGGAGTGGTTGGTGTATTCCATACTTCTCGCGATTGGATTTCACTTAAAACTCACCAAATGACTTCTCCCACCACATTATGATGTTGCCCAAGTTTTGGGCTCGATCCGAAATCAATAGGTGTTCCAAATTGGACAACTCAAGTTCAACGGCAGTTCGTTCCTAATTGGAGAGGTTGGTGTATTCCATACTTCTAGCGATTGGATTTCACTCAAAACTCACCAAATGACTCCTCCCACCATATTATGATGTTGCCCAAGTTTTGGTCTCGATCCGAAATCAATAGGTGTTCCAAATTGGACAATTCAAGTTCAACGGCAGTTCGTTCCTAATTGGAGTGGTTGGGGTATTCCATACTTCTAGCGATTGGATTTCACTCAAAACTCACCAAATGACTCCTCCCACCATATTATGATGTTGCCCAAGTTTTGGGCTCGAAACGAAATCAATAGGTTTGAGAAATTGGACAATTTAAGTTCAACGGCAGTTCGTTCTTAATTGGAGTGGTTGGTGTATGCTATACTTCTAGCGATTGGATTTCACTCAAAACTCACCAAATGACTCCTCCTACCATATTATGATGTTACCCAAGTTTTGGGCTCGATCCGAAATCAATAGGTGTGAGAAATTGGACAATTCAAGTTCAACGGCAGTTCGTTCCTAATTGGAGTGGTTGGTGTATTCCATACTTCTAGCGATTGGATTTCACTCAAAACTGACCAAATGACTCCTCCCACCATATTATGATGTTGCCCAAGTTTTGGGATCGAAACGAAATCAATAGGTGTGAGAAATTGGACTATTCAAGTTCAACGGCGGTTCGTTCCTAATTGGAGTGGTTGGTGTATTCCGTACATCTAGCGATTGGATTTCACTCAAAACTCACCAAATGACTCCTCCCACCATATTATGATGTTGCCCAAGTTTTGGGCTCGATCCGAAATCAATAGGTGTGAGAAATTGGACAATTCATGTTCAACGGCAGTTCGTTCCTAATTGGAGTGGTTGCTGTATTCCATACTTCTAGCGATTGGATTTCACTCAAAACTCACTAAATGACTCCTCCCACCATATTATGATGTTGCCCAAGTTTTGGTCGCGATCCGAAATCAATAGGTGTTCCAAATTGGACAATTCAAGTTCAACGGCAGTTCGTTCCTAATTGGAGTGGTTGGTGTATTCCATAATTCTAGCGATTGGATTTCACTCGAAACTCACCAAATGACTCCTCCCACCACATTATGATGTTGCCCAAGTTTTGGGCTCGATCCGAAATCAATAGGTGTTCCAAATTGGACAACTCAAGTTCAACCGCAGTTCGTTCCTAATTGGAGTGGTTGGTGTATTCCATACTTCTAGCGATTGGATTTCACTCAAAACTCACCAAATGACTCCTCCCACCATATTATGATGTTGCCCAAGTTTTGGTCTCGATCCGAAATCAATAGGTGTTCCAAATTGGACAATTCAAGTTCAACGGCAGTTCGTTCCTAATTGGAGTGGTTGGTGTATTCCATACTTCTAGCGATTGGATTTCACTCAAAACTCCCCAAATGACTCCTCCCACCATATTATGATGTTGCCCAAGGTTTGGGCTCGATCCGAACACAATAGGTGTGAGAAATTGGACAATTTAAGTTCAACGGCAGTTCGTTCCTAATTGGAGTTGTTGGTGTATTCCATACTTCTAGCGATTGGATTTCACTCAAAACTCACCAAATGACTCCTCCCACCATATTATGATGTTGCACAAGTTTGGGGATCCATCCGAAATCAATAGGTGTGAGAAATTGGATAATTCAAGTTCAACGGCAGTTCGTTCCGAATTGGAGTGGTTGGTGTATTACATACTTCTAGCGATTGGATTTCACTCAAAACTCACCAAATGACTCCTCCCACCTTATTATGATGTTGCCCAAGTTTTGGGCTCGATCCGAAATCAATAGGTGTGAGAAATTGGACAATTCAAGTTCAACGGCAGTTCGTTCCTAATTGGAGTTGTTGGTGTATTCCATACTTCTAGCGATTGGATTTCACTCAAAACTCACCGAATGACTCCTCCCACCATATTATGATGTTGCACAAGTTTGGGGTTCCATCCGAAATCAATAGGTGTGAGAAATTGGATAATTCAAGTTCAACGGCAGTTCGTTCCGAATTGGAGTGGTTGGTGTATTACATACTTCTAGCGATTGGATTTCACTCAAAACTCACCAAATGACTCCTCCCACCTTATTATGATGTTGCCCAAGTTTTGTGCTCGATCCGAAATCAATAGGTGTTCCAAATTGGACAATTCAAGTTCACCGGCAGTTCATTCCTAATTGGAGTGGTTGGTGTATTCCATACTTCTAGCGATCGGATTACACTCAAAACTCACCAAATGACTCCTCCCACCATATTATGATGTTGCCCAAGTTTTGGGCTCGATCCGAAGTCAATAGGTGTGAGAAATTGGACAATTCAAGTTCAACAGCAGTTCGTTCCTAATTGGAGTGGTTGGTGTATTCCATACTTCTAGCGATTGGATTTCACTCAAAACTCACTAAATGACTCCTCCCACCATATTATGATGTTGCCCAAGTTTTGGTCGCGATCCGAAAGCAATAGGTGTTCCAAATTGGACAATTCAAGTTCAACGGCAGTTCGTTCCTAATTGGAGTGGTTGGTGTATTCCATACTTCTAGCGATTGGATTTCACTCAAAACTCACCAAATGACTCCTCCCACCATATTATGATGTTGCCCAAGTTTTGGGCTCGATCCGAACTCAATAGGTGTGAGAAATTGAACAATTTAAGTTCAATGGCAGTTCGTTCCTAATTGGAGCGTTTGGTGTATTCCATACTTCTAGCGATTGGATTTCACTCAAAACTCACCAAATGACTCCTCCCACCATATTATGATGTTGCCAAAGTTAGGGGTTCGATCTGAAATCAATAGGAGTGAGAAATTGGACAATTCAGGTTCAACGGCAGTTCGTTCCTAATTGGAGTGGTTGGTGTATTCCAAACTTCTAGCGATTGGATTTCACTCAAAACTCACCAAATGACTCCTCCCACCATATTATGATGTTGCCCAAGTTTTGGGCTCGATCCGAAATCAATAGGTGTAAGAAATTGAACAATTCAAGTTCAACGGCAGTTCATTCCTAATTGGAGTGGTTGGTGTATTCCATACTTCTAGCGATTGGATTTCACTCAAAACTCACCAAATGAGTCCTCCCACCATATTACGGTGTTGCCCAAGTTTTGGGCTCGATCCGAACTCAATAGGTGTGAGAAATTGGACAATTCAATTTCAACGGCAGTTCGTTCCTAATTGGAGTGGCTGGTGTATTCCATACTTCTAGCGATTGGATTTCACTCAAAACTCACGAAATGACTCCTCCCACCATATTATGATGTTGCCCGAGTTTTGGGCTCGATCCGAACTCAATAGGTGTGAGAAATTGAACAATTTAAGTTCAATGGCAGTTCGTTCCTAATTGGAGCGTTTGGTGTATTCCATACTTCTAGCGATTGGATTTCACTCAAAACTCACCAAATGACTCCTCCCACCATATTATGATGTTGCCAAAGTTAGGGGTTCGATCTGAAATCAATAGGAGTGAGAAATTGGACAATTCAAGTTCAACGGCAGTTCGTTCCTAATTGGAGTGGTTGGTGTATTCCATACTTCTAGCGATTGGATTTCACTCGAAACTCACCAAATGACTCCTCCCACCACATTATGATGTTGCCCAAGTTTTGGGCTCGATCCGAAATCAATAGGTGTTCCAAATTGGACAACTCAAGTTCAACGGCAGTTCGTTCCTAATTGGAGTGGTTGGTGTATTCCATACTTCTAGCGATTGGATTTCACTCAAAACTCACCAAATGACTCCTCCCACCATATTATGATGTTGCCCAAGTTTTGGTCTCGATCCGAAATGAATAGGTGTGAGAAATTGGACAATTCAAGTTCAACGACAGTTCGTTCCTAATTGGAGTGGTTGGTGTATTCCATACTTCTAGCGATTAGATTTCACTCAAAACTCACCAAATGACTCCTCCCACCATATTATGATGTTGCCCAAGTTTTGGGCTCGATCCGAAATCAATAGGTGTGAGAAATTGGACAATTCAAGTTCAACGGCAGTTCGTTCCTAATTGGAGTGGTTGGTGTATTCCATATTTCTAGCGATTGGATTTCACTCAAAACTCACGAAATGACTCCTCCCATCATATTATGATGTTGCACAAGTTTGGGGTTCCGTACGAAATCAATAGGTGTTCCAAATTGGACAATTCAGGTTCAACAGCAGTTCGTTCCTAATTGGATTGGTTGGTGTATTCCATACTTCTAGCGATTGGATTTCACTCAAAACTCGCCAAAGGACTCCTCCCACCATATTATGACGTTGCCCAAGTTAGGGGCTCGATCCGAAATCAATAGGTGTGAGAAATTGGACAATTCAAGTTCAACGGCAGTTCGTTCCTAATTGGAGTGGTTGGTGTATTCCGTACTTCTAGCGATTGGATTTCACTCAAAACGCACCAAATGACTCCTCCCACCATATTATGATGTTGCCCAAGTTTTGGGCTCGATCCGAAATCAATAGGTGTGAGAAATTGAACAATTCAAGTTCAACGGCAGTTCATTCCTAATTGGAGTGGTTGGTGTATTCCATACTTCTAGCGATTGGATTTCACTGAAAACTCACCAAATGACTCCCCCCACCATATTATGACGTTGCCCAAGTTTTGGGCTCGATCCGAAATCAATAGGTGTTCCAAATTGGACAATTCAACTTCAATGGCAGTTCGTTCCTAATTGGAGTGGTTGGTGTATTCCATACTTCTAGCGATTAGATTTCACTCAAAACTCACCAAATGACTCCTCCCACCATATTATGATGTTGCCCAAGTTTTGGGCTCGATCCGAAATGAATAGGTGTGAGAAATTGGACAATTCAAGTTCAACGGCAGTTCGTTCCTAATTGGAGTGGTTGGTGTATTCCATACTTCTAGCGATTGGATTTCACTCAAAATCACTAAATGACTCCTGCCACCATATTATGATGTTGCCCAAGTTTTGGTCTCGATCCGAAATCAATAGGTGTTCCAATTTGGACAATTCAAGTTCAACGGCAGTTCGTTCCTAATTGGAGTGGTTGGTGTATTCCATACTTCTAGCGATTGGATTTCACTCAAAACTCACCAAATGACTCCTCCCACCATATTATGATGTTGCCCAAGTTTTGGGCTCGATCCGAAATCAATAGGTGTGAGAAATTGGACAATTCAAGTTCAACGGCAGTTCGTTCCTAATTGGAGTGGTTGGTGTATTCCATATTTCTAGCGATTGGATTTCACTCAAAACTCACGAAATGACTCCTCCCATCATATTTTGATGTTGCACAAGTTTGGGGTTCCGTACGAAATCAATAGGTCTTCCAAATTGGACAATTCAAGTTCAACGGCAGTTCGTTCCTAATTGGAGTGGTTGGTGTATTACATACTTCTAGCGATTGGATTTCACTCAAAACTCACCAAATGACTCCTCCCACCATATTCTGATGTTGCCCAAGTTTTGGGCTCGATCCGAAATCAATAGGAGTGAGAAATTGGACAATTCAAGTTCAACGGCAGTTCGTTCCTAATTGGAGTGGTTGGTGTATTCCATACTTCTAGCGATTGGATTTCACTCAAAACTCACCAAATGACTCCTCCCACCATATTCTGATGTTGCCCAAGTTTTGGGCTCGATCCGAAATCAATAGGTGTGAGAAATTGGACAATTCAAGTTCAACAGCAGTTCATTCCTAATTGGAGTGGTTGGTGTATTCCATACTTCTAGCGATTGGATTTCACTGAAAACTAACCAAATGACTCCCCCCACCATATTATGACGTTGCCCAAGTTTTGGGCTCGATCCGAAATCAATAGGTGTTCCAAATTGGACAATTCAACTTCATTGGCAGTTCGTTCCTAATTGGAGTGGTTGGTGTATTCCATACTTCTAGCGATTGGATTTCACTCAAAACTCACCAAATGACTCCTCCCACCATATTCTGATGTTGCCCAAGTTTTGGGCTCGATCCGAAATCAATAGGTGTGAGAAATTGGACAATTCAAGTTCAACAGCAGTTCGTTCCTAATTGGAGTGGTTGGTGTATTCCATACTTCTAGCGATTGGATTTCACTGAAAACTCACCAAATGACTCCCCCCACCATATTATGACGTTGCCCAAGTTTTGGGCTCGATCCGAAATCAATAGGTGTTCCAAATTTTACAATTCAACTTCAATGGCAGTTCGTTCCTAATTGGAGTGGTTGGTGTATTCCATACTTCTAGCGATTGGATTTCACTCAAAACTCACCAAATGACTCCTCCCACCATATTATGATGTTGCCCAAGTTTTCGGCTCGATCCGAAATCAACAGGTGTGAGAAATTGGACAATTTAAGTTCAACGGCAGTTCGTTCCTAATTGTAGTGGTTGGTGTATTCCAAACTTCTAGCGATTGGATTTCACTCAAAACTCACGAAATGACTCCTCCCATCATATTATGATGTTGCACAAGTTTGGGGTTCCATACGAAATCAATAGGTGTGAGGAATTGGACAATTAAGGTTCAACGGCAGTTCGTTCCTAATTGGTGTGGTTGGTGTATTCCATACTTCTAGCGATTGGATTTCACTCAAAACTCACCAAATGACTCCTCCCACCATATTATGATGTTGCCCAAGTTTTGGGCTCGATCCGAAATCAATAGATGTGAGAAATTGAACAATTCAAGTTCAACGGCAGTTCGTTCCTAATTGGAGTTGTTGGTGTATTCCATACTTCTAGCGATTGTATTTCACTCAAAACTCACCAATTGACTCCTCCCACCATATTACGATGTTGCCCATGTGTTGGGCTCGATCAGAAATCAATAGGTGTTCCAAATTGGACAATTCCAGTTCAACGGCAGTTCGTTCCTAATTGGAGTGGTTGGTGTATTCCATACTTCTCGCGATTGGATTTCACTTAAAACTCACCAAATGACTCCTCCCACCACATTACGATGTTGCCCAAGTTTTGGGCTCGATCCGAAATCAATAGGTGTTCCAAATTGGACAATTCAAGTTCAACGGCAGTTCGTTCCTAATTGGAGTGGTTGGTGTATTCCATACTTCTAGCGATTGGATTTCACTAAAAACTCACCAAATGACTCCTCCCACCATATTATGATGTTGCCCAAGTTTTCTGCTCGATCCGAAATCAACAGGTGTGAGAAATTGGACAATTTAAGTTCAACGGCAGTTCGTTCCTAATTGTAGTGGTTGGTGTATTCCATACTTCTAGCAATTGGATTTCACTCAAAACTCACGAAATGACTCCTCCCATCATATTATGATGTTGCACAAGTTTGGGGTTCCATACGAAATCAATAGGTGTGAGGAATTGGACAATTAAGGTTCAACGGCAGTTCGTTCCTAATTGGAGTGGTTGGTGTATTCCATACTTCTAGCGATTGGATTTCACTCAAAACTCACTAAATGACTCCTCCCATCATATTATGATGTTGCACAAGTTTGGGGCTCGATCCGAAATCAATAGGTGTGAGGAATTGGACAATTAAGGTTCAACGGCAGTTCGTTCCTAATTGGAGTGGTTGGTGTATTCCATACTTCTAGCGATTGGATTTCACTCAAAACTCACTAAATGACTCCTCCCATCATATTATGATGTTGCACAAGTTTGGGGTTCCATACGAAATCAATAGGTGTTCCAAATTGGACAATTCAGGTTCAACGGCAGTTCGTTCCTAATTGGAGTGGTTGGTGTATTCCATACTTCAAACGATTGGATTTCACTCAAAACTCACAAAATGACTCCTCCCATCATATTATGATGTTGCACAAGTTTGGGGTTCCATACGCAATCAATAGGTGTTCCAAATTGGACAATTCAGGTTCAACGGCAGTTCGTTCCTAATTGGAGTGGTTGGTGTATTCCATACTTCTAGCGATTGGATTTCACTCAAAACTCACCAAATGACTCCTCCCACCATATTATGATGTTGCCCAAGTTAGGGGCTCGATCCGAAATCAATAGGTGTGAGGAATTGGACAATTCAAAATCAACGGCAGTTCGTTCCTAATTGGAGTGGTTGGTGTATTCCATACTTCTAGCGATTGGATTTCACTCAAAACTCACTAAATGACTCCTCCCACCATATTATGATGTTGCCCAAGTTTTGGTCTCGATCCGAAATCAATAGGTGTTCCAAATTGGACAATTCAAGTTCAACGGCAGTTCGTTCCTAATTGGAGTGGTTGGTGTATTCCATACTTCTAGCGATTGGATTTCACTCAAAACTCACCAAATGACTCCTCCCACCATATTATGATGTTGCCCAAGTTTTGGGCTCGATCCGAAATCAATAGGTGTGAGAAATTGGACAATTCAAGTTCAACGGCAGTTCGTTCCTAATTGGAATGGTTGGTGTATTCCACACTTCTAACGATTGGATTTCACTCAAAACTCACCAAATGACTCCTCCCAACATATTATGATGTTGCCCAAGTTTTGGGCTCGATACGAAATCAATTGGTGTGAGAAATTGAACAATTCAAGTTCAACGGCAGTTCGTTCCTAATTGGAGTGGTTGGTGTATTCCTTACTTCTAGCGATTGGATTTCACTCAAAACTCACCAAATGACTCCTCCCATCATATTATGATGTTGCCCAAGTTTTGGGCTCGATCCGAAATCAATAGGTGTTCCAAATTGGACAATTCAAGTTCAACGGCAGTTCGTTCCTAATTGGAGTGGTTGGTGTATTCCATTACCCTAGCGATTGGATTTCACTTAAAACTCACCAAATGACTCCTACCACCATATTATGGTGTTGCCCAAGTTTTGGGCTTGATCCGAAATCAATAGGTGTTCCAAATTGGACAATTCAAGTTCAACGGCAGTTCGTTCCTAATTGGAGTGGTTGGTGTATTCCATACTTCTAGCGATTGGATTTCACTCAAAACTCACCAAATGACTCCTCCCACCATATTATGATGTTGCCCAAGTTAGGGGCTCGATACGAAATCAATAGGTGTGAGAAATTGGACAATTCAAGTTCAACGGCAGTTCGTTCCTAATTGGAGTGGTTGGTGTATTCCATACGTCAAGCGATTGGATTTCACTCAAAACTCACCAAATGACTCCGCCCACCATATTATGATGTTGCCCAAGTTTTGGGCTCGATCTGAAATCAATAATTGTGAGAAATTGGACAATTCAAGTTCAACGGCAGTTCGTTCCTAATTGGGATGGTTGGTATATTCCATACTTCTACCGATTGGATTTCACTCAAACCTCACCAAATGACTACTCCCACTATATTATGATGTTGCCCAAGTTTGGGGCTCGATCAGAAATCAATAGGTGTTCCAAATTGGACAATTCAAGTTCAACGGCAGTTCGTTCCTAATTGGAGTGGTTGGTGTATTCCATACTTCTAGCAATTGGATTTCACTCAAAACTCACCAAATGACTCCTCCCACCATATTATGATGTTGCCCAAGTTAGGGGCTCGATACGAAATCAATAGGTGTGAGAAATTGGACAATTCAAGTTCAACGGCAGTTCGTTCCTAATTGGAGTGGTTGGTGTATTCCATACTTCTAGCGATTGGATTTCACTCAAAACTCACCAAATGACTCCTCCCACCATATTACGACGTTGCCCCAGTTTTGGGCTCGATCCGAAATCAATAGGTGTTCCAAATTGGACAATTCAAGTTCAACGGCAGTTCGTTCCTAATTGGAGTGGTTGGTGTATTCCATACTTCTCGTGATTGGATTTCACTCAAAACTCACTAAATGACTCCGCCCACCATATTATGATGTTGCCCAAGTTTTGGGCTCGATCTGAAATCAATAATTGTGAGAAATTGGACAATTCAAGTTCAACGGCAGTTCGTTCCTAATTGGAGTGGTTGGTGTATTCCATACTTCTAGCGATTGGATTTCACTCAAAACTCACCAAATGACTCCTCCCACCATATTACGACGTTGCCCCAGTTTTGGGCTCGATCAGAAATCAATAGGTGTTCCAAATTGGACAATTCAAGTTCAACGGCAGTTCGTTCCTAATTGGAGTGGTTGGTGTATTCCATACTTCTAGCAATTGGATTTCACTCAAAACTCACCAAATGACTCCTCCCACCATATTATGATGTTGCCCAAGTTAGGGGCTCGATACGAAATCAATAGGTGTGAGAAATTGGACAATTCAAGTTCAACGGCAGTTCGTTCCTAATTGGAGTGGTTGGTGTATTCCATACTTCTAGCGATTGGATTTCACTCAAAACTCACCAAATGACTCCTCCCACCATATTACGACGTTGCCCCAGTTTTGGGCTCGATCCGAAATCAATAGGTGTTCCAAATTGGACAATTCAAGTTCAACGGCAGTTCGTTCCTAATTGGAGTGGTTGGTGTATTCCATACTTCTCGTGATTGGATTTCACTCAAAACTCACTAAATGACTCCTCCCACCATATTATGATGTTGCCCAAGTTAGGGGCTCGATACGAAATCAATAGGTGTGAGAAATTGGACAATTCAAGTTCAACGGCAGTTCGTTCCTAATTGGAGTGGTTGGTGTATTCCATACGTCAAGCGATTGGATTTCACTCAAAACTCACCAAATGACTCCGCCCACCATATTATGATGTTGCCCAAGTTTTGGGCTCGATCTGAAATCAATAATTGTGAGAAATTGGACAATTCAAGTTCAACGGCAGTTCGTTCCTAATTGGGATGGTTGGTATATTCCATACTTCTACCGATTGGATTTCACTCAAACCTCACCAAATGACTACTCCCACTATATTATGATGTTGCCCAAGTTTGGGGCTCGATCAGAAATCAATAGGTGTTCCAAATTGGACAATTCAAGTTCAACGGCAGTTCGTTCCTAATTGGAGTGGTTGGTGTATTCCATACTTCTAGCAATTGGATTTCACTCAAAACTCACCAAATGACTCCTCCCACCATATTATGATGTTGCCCAAGTTAGGGGCTCGATCCGAAATCAATAGGTGTGAGAAATTGAACAATTCAAGTTCAACGGCAGTTCGTTCCTAATTGTAGTGGTTGGTGTATTCCATACTTCTAGCGATTGGATTTCACTCAAAACTCACCAAATGACTCTTCCCACCATATTATGATGTTGCCCAAGTTTTGGGCTCGATCCGAAATCAATAGGTGTGAGAAATTGGACAATTCAAGTTCAACGGCAGTTCGTTCCTAATTGGAGTGGTGGGTCAATTCCATACTTCTAGCGATTGGATTTCACTCAAAACTCACCAAATGACTCCTCCCAACATATTATGTTGTTGCCCAAGTCTTGGGCCCGATCCGAAATCAATAGGTGTGAGAAATTGAACAATTCAAGTTCAACGGCAGTTCGTTCCTAATTGTAGTGGTTGGTGTATTCCATACTTCTAGCGATTGGATTTCTCTCAAAACTCACCAAATGACTCCTCCCACCATATTACGATGTTGCCCAAGTTTTGGGCTCGATCCGAAATCAATAGGTGTTCCAAATTGGACAATTCAAGTTCAACAGCAGTTCGTTCCTAATTGGAGTGGTTGGTGTATTCCATACTTCTCGTGATTGGATTTCACTCAAAACTCACCAAATGACTCCTCCCAACATATTACGATGTTGCACAAGTTTTGGGCTCGATCCGAAATCAATAGGTGTGAGAAATTGAACAATTCAAGTTCAACGGCAGTTCGTTCCTAATTGTAGTGGTTGATGTATTCCATACTTCTAGCGATTGGATTTCACTCAAAACTCACCAAATGACTCCTCCCACCATATTACGATGTTGCCCAAGTTTTGGGCTCGATTCGAAATCAATAGGTGTTCCAAATTGGACAATTCAAGTTCAACGACCGTTCGTTCCTAATTGGAGTGGTTGGTGTATTCCATACTTCTAGCGATTGGATTTCACTCAAAACTCACGAAATGACTCCTCCCATCATATTATGATGTTGCACAAGTTTGCGGTTCCATACGAAATCAATAGGTGTGAGAAATTGGCCAATTCAGGTTCAATGGCAGTTCGTTCCTAATTGGAGTGGTTGGTGTATTCCATACTTCAAGCGATTGGATTTCACTCAAAAATCACCAAATGACTCCTCCCACCATATTATGATGTTGCCCAAGTTTTGGGCTCGATCCAAAATCAATAGGTGTTCCAAATTGAACAATTCAAGTTCAACGGCAGTTCGTTCCTAATTGGAGTGGTTGGTGTATTCCATACTTCTAGCGATTGGATTTCACTCAAAACTCACTAAATGACTCCTCCCACCATATTATGATGTTGCCCAAGTTTTGGGCTTGATCCGAAATCAATAGGTGTTCCAAATTGGACAATTCAAGTTCAACGGCAGTTCGTTCCTAATTGGAGTGGTTGGTGTATTCCGTACTTCTAGCAATTGGATTTCACTCAAAACTCACCAAATGACTCCTCCCACCATATTATGATGTTGCCCAAGTTAGGGGCTCGATACGAAATCAATAGGTGTGAGAAATTGGACAATTCAAGTTCAACGACAGTTCGTTCCTAATTGGAGTGGTTGGTGTATTCCATACTTCTAGCAATTGGATTTCACTCAAAACTCACGAAATGACTCCTCCCATCATATTATGATGTTGCACAAGTTTGGGGTTCCATACGAAATCAATAGGTGTTCCAAATTGGACAAATCATGTTCAACGGCAGTTCGTTCCTAATTGGAGTGGTTGGTGTATTCCATACTTCTAGCGATTGGATTTCACTGAAAACTCACCAAATGAATCCTCCCACCATATTATGATGTTGCCCAAGTTAGGGGCTCGATCCGAAATCAATAGGTGTGAGAAATTGGACAATTCAAAATCAACGGCAGTTCGTTCCTAATTGGAGTGGTTGGTGTATTCCAGACTTCTAGCGATTGGATTTCACTCAAAACTCACTAAATGACTCCTCCCACCATATTATGATGTTGCCCAAGTTTTGGTCTCGATCCGAAATCAATAGGTGTTCCAAATTGGACAATTCAAGTTCAACGGCAGTTCGTTCCTAATTGGAGTGGTTGGTGTATTCCATACTTCTAGCGATTGGATTTCACTCAAAACTCACTAAATGACTCCTCCCACCATATTATGATGTTGCCCAAGTTTTGGTCTCGATCCGAAATCAATAGGTGTTCCAAATTGGACAATTCAAGTTCAACGGCAGTTCGTTCCTAATTGGAGTGGTTGGTGTATTCCATACTTCTAGCGATTGGATTTCACTCAAAACTCACCAAATGACTCTTCCCCCCATATTATGATGTTAGCCAAGTTTTGGGCTCGATCCGAAATCAACAGGTGTGAGAAATTGGACAATTCAAGTTCAACGACAGTTCGTTCCTAATTGGAGTGGTGGGTCTATTCCATACTTCTAGCGATTGGATTTCACTCAAAACTCCCCAAATGACTCCTCCCAACATATTATGTTGTTGCCCAAGTTTTGGGCTCGATCCGAAATCAATAGGTGTGAGAAATTGAACAATTCAAGTTCAACGGCAGTTCGTTCCTAATTGTACTGGTTGGTGTATTCCATACTTCTAGCGATTGGATTTCACTCAAAACTCACCAAATGACTCCTCCCACCATATTTCAATGTTGCCCTAGTTTTGGGCTCGATCCGAAATCAATAGGTGTTCCAAATTGGACAATTCAAGTTCAACGGCAGTTCGTTCCTAATTGGAGTGGTTGGTGTATTCCATACTTCTCGCGATTGGATTTCACTCAAAACTCACCAAATGACTTCTCCCACCATATTATGATGTTTCCCAAGTTTTGGGCTCGATCCGAACTCAATAGGTGTGAGAAATTGGACAATTCAATTTCAACGGCAGTTCGTTCCTAATTGGAGTTGTTGGTTTATTCCACACTTGTAGCGATTGGATTTCACTCAAAACTCACCAAATGACTCCTCAAACCATATTATGATGTTGCCCAAGTTTTGGGCTCCATCCGAAATCAATAGGTGTTCCAAATTGGACAATTGAAGTTCAACGGCAGTTCATTCCTAATTGGAGTGGTTGGTGTATTCCATACTTCTAGCGATTGGATTTCACTCAAAACTCACCAAATGACTCCTCCCACCACATTATGATTTTGCCCAAGTTTTGGGCTCGATCCGAAATCAATAGGTGTTCCAAATTGGACAATTCAAGTTCAACGGCAGTTCGTTCCTAATTGGAGTGGTTGGTGTATTCCACACTTCTACCGACTGGATTTCACTCAAAACACACCAAATGACTCCTCCTACCATATTATGATGTTGCCCAAGTTTGGGGCTCGATCACAAATCAATAGGTGTGAGAAATTGGACAATTCAAGTTCAACGGCAGTACGTTACTAGTTGGAGTGGTTGGTATATTCCATACTTCGACCGACTGGATTTCATTCAAAAATCACGAAATGACTCCTCCCACCATATTATGATGTTGCCCAAGTTTTGGGCTCGATCCGAAATCAATAGGTGTGAGAAATTGGACAATTCAAGTTCAACGGCAATTCGTTCCTAATTGGAGTGGTTGGTGTATGCCGTACTTCTACCGACTGGATTTCACTCAAAACTCACGAAATGACTCCTCCCACCGTATTATGATGTTGCATAAGTTTTGGGCTCGATTCGAAATCAATAGGTGTTCCAAATTGGACAATTAAAGTTCAACGGCAGTTCGTTCCTAATTGGAGTGGTTGGTGTATTCCATACTTCTAGCGATTGGATTTCACTCAAAACTCACCAAATGACTCCTCCCACCATATTATGATGTTGCCCAAGTTTTGGGCTCGATCCGAAATCAATAGGTGTGAGAAATTGGACAATTCAAGTTCAATGGCAGTTCGTTCCAAGTTGGACTGGTTGGTGTATTCCATACTTCTAGCGATTGGATTTCCCTCAAAACTCACCAAATGACTCCTCCCACCATATTATGATGTTGCCCAAGTTTATGGCTCGATCCGAAATCTATAGGTGTGCGAAATTGGACAATTCAAGTTCAACGGCAGTTCGTTCCTAATTGGAGTGGGTGGTGTATTCCATACTTCTAGCGATTGGATTTCACTCAAAACTCACTAAATGACTCCTCCCACCATATTACGATGTTGCCCAGGTTTTGGTCTCGAACCGAAATCAATAGGTGTTCCAAATTGGATAATTCAAGTTCAACCACAGTTCGTTCCTAATTGGAGTGGTTGGTGTATTCCATACTTCTAGCGATTGCATTTCACTCAAAACTCACCAAATGACTCCTCCCACCATATTATGATGTTGCACAAGTTTGGGGTTCCATACGAAATCAATAGGTGTTCCAAATTGGACAAATCATGTTCAACGGCAGTTCGTTCCTAATTGGAGTGGTTGGTGTATTCCATACTTCTAGCGATTGGATTTCACTCAAAACTCACGAAATGACTCCTCCCATCATATTATGATGTTGCACAAGTTTGCGGTTCCATACGAAATCAATAGGTGTGAGAAATTGGCCAATTCAGGTTCAATGGCAGTTCGTTCCTAATTGGAGTGGTTGGTGTATTCCATACTTCAAGCGATTGGATTTCACTCAAAAATCACCAAATGACTCCTCCCACCATATTATGATGTTGCCCAAGTTTTGGGCTCGATCCAAAATCAATAGGTGTTCCAAATTGAACAATTCAAGTTCAACGGCAGTTCGTTCCTAATTGGAGTGGTTGGTGTATTCCATACTTCTAGCGATTGGATTTCACTCAAAACTCACTAAATGACTCCTCCCACCATATTATGATGTTGCCCAAGTTTTGGGCTTGATCCGAAATCAATAGGTGTTCCAAATTGGACAATTCAAGTTCAACGGCAGTTCGTTCCTAATTGGAGTGGTTGGTGTATTCCGTACTTCTAGCAATTGGATTTCACTCAAAACTCACCAAATGACTCCTCCCACCATATTATGATGTTGCCCAAGTTAGGGGCTCGATACGAAATCAATAGGTGTGAGAAATTGGACAATTCAAGTTCAACGACAGTTCGTTCCTAATTGGAGTGGTTGGTGTATTCCATACTTCTAGCAATTGGATTTCACTCAAAACTCACGAAATGACTCCTCCCATCATATTATGATGTTGCACAAGTTTGGGGTTCCATACGAAATCAATAGGTGTTCCAAATTGGACAAATCATGTTCAACGGCAGTTCGTTCCTAATTGGAGTGGTTGGTGTATTCCATACTTCTAGCGATTGGATTTCACTGAAAACTCACCAAATGAATCCTCCCACCATATTATGATGTTGCCCAAGTTAGGGGCTCGATCCGAAATCAATAGGTGTGAGAAATTGGACAATTCAAAATCAACGGCAGTTCGTTCCTAATTGGAGTGGTTGGTGTATTCCAGACTTCTAGCGATTGGATTTCACTCAAAACTCACTAAATGACTCCTCCCACCATATTATGATGTTGCCCAAGTTTTGGTCTCGATCCGAAATCAATAGGTGTTCCAAATTGGACAATTCAAGTTCAACGGCAGTTCGTTCCTAATTGGAGTGGTTGGTGTATTCCATACTTCTAGCGATTGGATTTCACTCAAAACTCACCAAATGACTCTTCCCCCCATATTATGATGTTAGCCAAGTTTTGGGCTCGATCCGAAATCAACAGGTGTGAGAAATTGGACAATTCAAGTTCAACGACAGTTCGTTCCTAATTGGAGTGGTGGGTCTATTCCATACTTCTAGCGATTGGATTTCACTCAAAACTCCCCAAATGACTCCTCCCAACATATTATGTTGTTGCCCAAGTTTTGGGCTCGATCCGAAATCAATAGGTGTGAGAAATTGAACAATTCAAGTTCAACGGCAGTTCGTTCCTAATTGTACTGGTTGGTGTATTCCATACTTCTAGCGATTGGATTTCACTCAAAACTCACCAAATGACTCCTCCCACCATATTTCAATGTTGCCCTAGTTTTGGGCTCGATCCGAAATCAATAGGTGTTCCAAATTGGACAATTCAAGTTCAACGGCAGTTCGTTCCTAATTGGAGTGGTTGGTGTATTCCATACTTCTCGCGATTGGATTTCACTCAAAACTCACCAAATGACTTCTCCCACCATATTATGATGTTTCCCAAGTTTTGGGCTCGATCCGAACTCAATAGGTGTGAGAAATTGGACAATTCAATTTCAACGGCAGTTCGTTCCTAATTGGAGTTGTTGGTTTATTCCACACTTGTAGCGATTGGATTTCACTCAAAACTCACCAAATGACTCCTCAAACCATATTATGATGTTGCCCAAGTTTTGGGCTCCATCCGAAATCAATAGGTGTTCCAAATTGGACAATTGAAGTTCAACGGCAGTTCATTCCTAATTGGAGTGGTTGGTGTATTCCATACTTCTAGCGATTGGATTTCACTCAAAACTCACCAAATGACTCCTCCCACCACATTATGATTTTGCCCAAGTTTTGGGCTCGATCCGAAATCAATAGGTGTTCCAAATTGGACAATTCAAGTTCAACGGCAGTTCGTTCCTAATTGGAGTGGTTGGTGTATTCCACACTTCTACCGACTGGATTTCACTCAAAACACACCAAATGACTCCTCCTACCATATTATGATGTTGCCCAAGTTTGGGGCTCGATCACAAATCAATAGGTGTGAGAAATTGGACAATTCAAGTTCAACGGCAGTACGTTACTAGTTGGAGTGGTTGGTATATTCCATACTTCGACCGACTGGATTTCATTCAAAAATCACGAAATGACTCCTCCCACCATATTATGATGTTGCCCAAGTTTTGGGCTCGATCCGAAATCAATAGGTGTGAGAAATTGGACAATTCAAGTTCAACGGCAATTCGTTCCTAATTGGAGTGGTTGGTGTATGCCGTACTTCTACCGACTGGATTTCACTCAAAACTCACGAAATGACTCCTCCCACCGTATTATGATGTTGCATAAGTTTTGGGCTCGATTCGAAATCAATAGGTGTTCCAAATTGGACAATTAAAGTTCAACGGCAGTTCGTTCCTAATTGGAGTGGTTGGTGTATTCCATACTTCTAGCGATTGGATTTCACTCAAAACTCACCAAATGACTCCTCCCACCATATTATGATGTTGCCCAAGTTTTGGGCTCGATCCGAAATCAATAGGTGTGAGAAATTGGACAATTCAAGTTCAATGGCAGTTCGTTCCAAGTTGGACTGGTTGGTGTATTCCATACTTCTAGCGATTGGATTTCCCTCAAAACTCACCAAATGACTCCTCCCACCATATTATGATGTTGCCCAAGTTTATGGCTCGATCCGAAATCTATAGGTGTGCGAAATTGGACAATTCAAGTTCAACGGCAGTTCGTTCCTAATTGGAGTGGGTGGTGTATTCCATACTTCTAGCGATTGGATTTCACTCAAAACTCACTAAATGACTCCTCCCACCATATTACGATGTTGCCCAGGTTTTGGTCTCGAACCGAAATCAATAGGTGTTCCAAATTGGATAATTCAAGTTCAACCACAGTTCGTTCCTAATTGGAGTGGTTGGTGTATTCCATACTTCTAGCGATTGCATTTCACTCAAAACTCACCAAATGACTCCTCCCACCATATTATGATGTTGCCCAAGTTTTGGGCTCGATCCGAAATCAATAGGTGTGAGAAATTGGACAATTCAAGTTCAACGGCAGTTCGTTCCTAATGGGAGTGGTTGGTGAATTCCATACTTCTAGCGATTGGATTTCACTCAAAACTCACCAAATGACTCCTCCGACCATATTATGATGTTGCCCAAGTTTTGGGCTTGATCCGAAATCAATAGGTGTGAGAAATTGGACAATTCAAGTTCAATGGCAGTTCGTTCCTAGTTGGAGTGGTTGGTGTATTCCATACTTCTAGCAATTGGATTTCACTCAAAACTCACCAAATGAGTACTCCAACAATATTATGATGTTGCCCAAGTTTTGGGCTCGATCCGAACTCAATAGGTGTGAGAAATTGGACAATTCAAGTTCAACGGTAGTTTGTTCCTAATTCGAGTGGTTGGTGTATTCCATACTTCTAGCGATTGGATTTCACTGAAAACTGTCCAAATGACTCCTCCCACCATATTATGATGTTGCCCAAGTTTTGGGCTCGATCCGAACTCAATAGGTGTGAGAAATTGGACAATTCAAGTTCAACGTCAGTTCATTCCTAATTGGAGTGGTTGGTGTATTCCATACTTCTAGCGATTGGATTTCACTGAAAACTTTCCAAATGACTCCTCCCAACATATTATGATGTTGCCCAAGTTTTGGGCTCGATCCGAAATCAATAGGTGTGAGAAATTGGACAATTTAAGTTCAACTGCAGTTCGTTCCTAATTGGAGTGGTTGGTGTATTCCATACTTCTAGCGATTGGATTTCACTGAAAACTCGCCAATTGACTCCTCCCACCATATTATGACGTTGCCCAAGTTTGGGGCTCGATCCGAAATCAATAGGTGTTCCAAATTGGACAATTCAAGTTCAACGGCAGTTCGTTCCTAATTGGAGTGGTTGGTGTATTCCATGCTTCTAGGGATTGGATTTCACTCAAAACTCACCAAATGACTCCTCCCACCATATTATGATGTTGCCCAAGTTTTGGGCTCGATCCGAAATCAATAGGTGTGAGAAATTGGACAATTCAAGTTCAACGGCAGTTCGTTCCTAATTGGAGTGGTTGGTGTATTCCATACTTCTAGCGATTGGATTTCACTCAAAACTCACCAAATGACTCCTCCCACCGTAATATGATGTTGCACAAGTTTGGGGTTCGATCCGAAATCAATAGGTGTTCCAAATTGGACAATTCAAGTTCAACGGCAGTTCGTTCTTAACTGGAGTAGTTGGTGTATTCCATACTTCCAGCGATTGGTTTTCACTCAAAACTCACCAAATGACTCCTCCCATCATATTACGATGTTGCACAGGTTTGGGGTTCCGTACGAAATCAATAGGTGTGAGAAATTGGACAATTCAAGTTCAACCGCAGTTCGTTCCTAATTGGAGTGGTTGGTGTATTCCATACTTCTAGCGATTGGATTTCACTCAAAACTCAACAAATGACTCCACCCACCATATTATGATGTTGCCCAAGTTTTGGGCTCGATCCGAAATCAATAGGTGTTCCAAATTGGACAATTCAAGTTCAACTACAGTTCGTTCCTAATAGGAGTGGTTGGTGTATTCCATACTTCTAGCGATTGGATTTCACTCAAAACTCACCAAATGACTCCTCCCACCATATTATGATGTTGCCCAGGTTTGGGGCTCGATCCGAAATCAATAGGTGTGAGAAATTGGACAATTCAAGTTCAACGGCAGTTCGTTCCTAATTTGAGTGGATGGGGTATTCCATACTTCTAGCGATTGGATTTCACTCAAAACTCACTAAATGACTCCTCCCACCATATTATGATGTTGACCAAGTTTTGGCCTCGATCCGAAATCAATAGGTGTTCCAAATTAGACAATTCAAGTTCAACGGCAGTTCGTTCCTAATAGGAGTGGTTGGTGTATTCCATACTTCTAGCGATTCGATTTCCCTGAAAACTCACCAAGTGACTCCTCACACGATATTATGATGTTGCCCAAGTTTTGGGCTCGATATGAAATGAATAGGTGTGCGAAATTGGACAATTCAAGTTCAACGGCAGTTCGTTCCTAATTGGAGTGGTTGGTGTATTCCATACTTCTAGCGATTGGATTTCACTCAAAACTCACTAAATGACTCTTCCCACCATATTATGATGTTGCCCAAGTTTTGGTCTCGATCCGAAATCAATAGGTGTTCCAAATTGGACAATTCAAGTTCAACGGCAGTTCGTTCCTAATTGGAGTGGTTGGTGTATTCCATACTTCTAAAGATTGGATTTCACTCAAAACTCACCAAATGACTCCTCCCACCATATTATGATGTTGCCCAAGTTTTGGGATCGATCCGAAATCAATAGGTGTTCCAAATTGTACAATTCAAGTTCAACGGCAGTTCGTTCCTAATTGGAGTGGTTGGTGTATTCCATACTTCTAGCGATTGGATTTCACACAAAACTCACCAAATGACTCCTCTTACCATATTATGATGTTGCCCAAGTTTGGGGTTCGATCCGAAATCAATAGGTGTTCCAAATTGGACAATTCAAGTTCAACGGCAGTTCGTCCCTAATTGGAGTGGTTGGGGTATTCCATACTTCTAGCGATTGGATTTCACTCAAAACTCACCAAATGACTCCTCCCACCATATTATGATGTTGCCCAAGTTTTTGGCTCGATCTGAAACGAATAGGTGTGCGAAACTGGACAATTCAAGTTCAACGGCAGTTCGTTCCTAATTGGAGTGGTTGGTGTATTCCATACTTCTAGCGATTGGATTTCACTCAAAACTCACCAAATGACTCCTCCCACCATATTATGATGTTGCCCAAGTTTTGGGCTCGATCCGAAATCAATTGGTGTAAGTAATTGGACCATTCAAGTTCAATGGCAGTTCGTTCCTAATTGGAGTGGTTGGTGTATTCCATACTTCTAGCGATTGGATTTCACTCAAAACTCACCAAATGACTCCTCCCACCATATTATGATGTTGCACAAGTTTGGGGTTCCATCCGAAATCAATAGGTGTGAGAAATTGGACAATTCAAGTTCAACGGCAGTTCATTCCTAATTGGAGTGGTTGGTGTATTCCATACTTCAAGCGATTGGATTTCACTCAAAACTCACCAAATGACTCCTCCCACCATATTGTAATGTTGCCCAAGTTTTGGGTTCGATCCGAAATCAATAGGTGTTCCAAATTGGACAATTCAAGTTCAACGGCAGTTCGTTCCTAATTGGAGTGGTTGGTGTATTCCATACTTCTAGCGATTGGATTTCACTCAAAACTCACCATATGACTCCTCACACCATATTGTGATGTTGCCCATGTTTTGGGCGCGATCCGAAATCCATAGTTGTTCCAAATTGGACAATTCAAGTTCAACGGCAGTTCGTTCCTAATTGGAGTGGTTGGGGTATTCCATACTTCTAGCGATTGGATTTCACTCAAAACTCACCAAATGACTCCTCCCACCATATTATGGTGTTGCCCAAGTTTTGGGCTCGATCCGAACTCAATAGGTGTTCCAAATTGGACAATTTAAGTTCAACGGCAGTTCGTTCCTAATTGGAGTTGTTGGTGTATTCCATACTTCTAAAGATTGGATATCACTCAAAACTCACCAAATGACTCCTCCCACCATATTATGATGTTGCCCAAGTTTTGGGCTCGATCCGAAATCAATATTGTTCCAAATTGGACAATTCAAGTTCAACGGCAGTTCGTTCCTAATTGGAGTGGTTGGTGTATTCCATACTTCTAGCGATTGGATTTCACTCAAAACTCACCAAATGACTCCTCCCGCCATATTATGATGTTGCCCAAGTTTTGGGCTCGATCCGAAATCAATAGGTGTTCCAAATTGGAGAATTCAAGTTCAACGGCAGTTCGTTCCCAATTGGTGTGGTTGGTGAATTCCATACTTCTAGCGATTGGATTTCACTCAAAACTCACCAAATGACTCCTCCCACCATATTATGATATTGCCCATGTTTGGGGCTCGATCCGAAATCAATAGGTGTGAGAAATTGGACAATTCAAGTTCAACGGCAGTTCGTTCCTAATTGGAGTGGTTGGTGTATTCCATACTTCTAGCGATTGGATTTCACTCAAAACTCACCAAATGACTCCTCGCACCAAATTATGATTTCGCCCAAGTTTTGGACTCGATCCGAACTCAATAGGTGTGAGAAATTGGACAATTCAAGTTCAACGGCAGTTCGTTCCTAATTGGAGTGGTTGGTGTATTCCGTACGTCTAGCTATTGGATTTCACTCATAACTCACCAAATGACACCTCCCACCGTATTATGATGTTGCCCAAGTTTTGGGCTCGATCCGAAATTAATAGGTGTGCGAAATTGGACAATTCAAGTTCAACGGCAATTCGTTCCTAAATGGAGCGGTTGGTGTATTTCGTACTTCTAGCGATTGGATTTCACTCAAAACTCACCAAATGACTCCTCCCACCATATTATGATGTTGCCCAAGTTTTGGGCTCGATCCGAAATGAATAGGTGTGAGAAATTGGACAATTCAAGTTCAACGGCAGTTCGTTCCTAATTGGAGTGGTTGGTGTATTTCATACTTCTAGCGATTGGATTTCACTCAAAACTCACCAAATGACTTCACCCACCATATTATGATGTTGCCCAAGTTTTGGAATCGATCCGAAATCAATAGGTGTGAGAAATTGGTCAATTCAATTTCAAGGACAGTTCGTTCCTAATTGGAGTGGTTGGTGTATTCCATACTTCTAGCGATTGGATTTCACTCAAAACTCACCAAATGACTCCTCCCACCATATTATGATGTTGCACAAGTTTGGGGTTCCATCCGAAATCAATAGGTGTGAGAAATTGGACAATTCAAGTTCAACGGCAGTTCGTTCCTAATTGGAGTGGTTGGTGTATTCCATACTTCTAGCGATTGGATTTCACTCAAAACTCACCAAATGACTTCTCCCACCATATTATGATGTTGCCCAAGTTTGGGGCTCGATCCGAAATCAATAGGTGTGAGAAATTGGACAATTCAAGTTCAACGGCAGTTCGTTCCTAATTGGAGTGGTTGGTGTATTCCATATTTCTAGCGATTGGATTTCACTAAAAACTCACAAAATGACTCCTCCCACCATATTATGATGTTGCCCAAGTTTTGGGCTCGATCCGAAATCAATAGTTGTGAGAAATTGGACACTAAAAGTTCAACGGTAGTTCGTTCCTAGTTGGAGTGGTTGGTGTATTCCGTACTTCTAGCGATTGGATTTCACTCAAAACTCACCAAATGACTCCTCCCACCATATTATGATGTTGCCCAAGTTTTGGGCTCGATTCGAAATCAGTAGGGGTGAGAAATTGGACAATTCAAGTTCAACGGCTGTTCGTTTCTAATTGGAGTGGTTGGTGTATTCCATACTTCTAGCGATTGGATTTCACTCAAAACTCACCAAATGACTCCTCCCACCATATTATGATGTTGCCCAAGTTTTGGGCTCGATCCGAATTCAATAGGTGTGAGACATTGGAAAATTCAAGTTCAACGGCAGTTCGTTCCTAAATGGAGTGGTTGGTGTATTCCATACTTCTAGAGATTGGATTTCACTCAAAACTCACCAAACGACTCCGCCCACCATATTATGATGTTGCCCAAGTTTTGGGCTCGATCCGAAATCAATAGGTGTTCCAAATTGGACAATTCAAGTTCAACGGCAGTTCGTTCCTAATGGGAGTGGTTAGTGTATTCCATACTTCTAGCGATTGGATTTCACTTAAAACTCACCAAATGACTACTCCCACCATATTATGATGTTGCCCAAGTTTTGGGCTCGATCCGAAATCAATAGGTGTTCCAAATTGGACAATTCAAGTTCAACGGCAGTTCGTTCCTAATTGGAGTGGTTGGTGTATTCCGTACTTATAGCGATTGGATTTCACTCAAAACTCACCAAATGACTCCTCCCACCATATTATGATGTTGCCCAAGTTTTGGGCTCAATTCGAAATCAGTAGGGGTGAGAAATTGGACAATTCAAGTTCAACGGCTGTTCGTTTCTAATTGGAGTGGTTGGTGTATTCCATACTTCTAGCGATTGGATTTCACTAAAAACTCACCAAATGACTCCTCCCACCATATTATGATGTTGCACAAGTTTGGGGTTCTATCCGAAATCAATAGGTGTGAGACGTTGGACAATTCAAGTTCAACAGCAGTTCGTTCCTAAATGGAGTGGTTGGTTTATTCCATACTTCTAGCGATTGGATTTCACTCAAGACTCACCAAATGACTCCGCCCACCATATTATGATGTTGCCCAAGTTTTGGGCTCGATCTGAAATCAATAGGTGTTCCAAATTGGACAATTCAAGTTCAACGGCAGTTCGTTCCTAATTGGAGTGGTTGGTGTATTCCATACTTCTAGCGGTTGGATTTCACTCAAAACTCACCACATGACTCCTCCCACCATATTATGATGTTGCACAAGTTTTGGGCTCGATCCGAAATCAATAGGTGTTCTAAATTGGACAATTCAAGTTCAACGGCAGTTCGTTCCTAATTGGAGTGGTTGGTGTATTCCATACTTCTAGCGATTGGATTTCACTCAAAACTCACCAAATGACTCCTCCCACCATATTATGATGTTGCCCAAGTTTTGGGCTCGATCCGAAATCAATAGGTGTTCCAAATTGGACAATTCAAGTTCAACGGCAGTTCGTTCCTAATTGGAGTGGTTGGTGTATTCCGTACTTCTAGCGATTGGATTTCACTCAAAACTCACCAAATGACTCCTCCCACCATAATATGATGTTGCACCAGTTTGGGGTTCTATCCGAAATCAATAGGTGTGAGAAATTGGACAATTCAAGTTCAACGGTAGTTCGTTCCTAATGGGAGTGGTTGGTGTATTCCATACTTCTAGCGATTGGATTTCACTCAAAACTCACCAAATGACTCACCATTTTGTGATGTTGCCCAAGTTTTGGGCTCGATCCGAAATCAATAGGTGAGAGAAATTGGACAATTCAAGTTCAACGGCAGTTCGTTCCTAATGGGAGTGGTTGGTGTATTCCGTACTTCTACCGATTGGATTTCACTCAAAACTCACCAAATGACTCCTGCCACCATATTATGATGTTGCCCAAGTTTTGGGCTCGATCCGAAATTAATAGTTGTGCGAAATTGGACAATTCAAGTTGAACGGCAGGTCGTTCCTAAATGGAGCGGTTGGTGTATTCCGTACTTCTAGCGATTGGATTTCACTCAAAACTCACCAAATGACTCCTCCCACCATATTATGATGTTGCCCAAGTTTTGGGCTCGATCCGAAATCAATAGGTGTTCCAAATTGGACAATTCAAGTTCAACGGCAGTTCGTTCCTAATTGGAGTGGTTGGTGTATTCCATACTTCTAGCGATTGGATTTCACTCAAAACTCACCAAATGACTCCTCCCACCATATTATGATGTTGCCCAAGGTTTGGGCTCGATCCGAAATCAATAGGGGTGAGAAATTGGACAATTCAAGTTCAACGGCTGTTCGTTCCTAATTGGAGTGGTTGGTGTATTCCACACTTCTAGCGATAGGATTTCACTCAAAACTCACCAAATGACTCCTCCCACCATATTATGATGTTGCGCAAGTTTTGGGCTCGATCCGAAATCAATAGGTGTGAGACATTGGACAATTCAAGTTCAACGGCAGTTCGTTCCAAAATGGAGTGGTTGGTGTATTCCATACTTCTAGCGATTGGATTTCACTCAAAACTCACCAAATGACTCCTCCCACCATATTATGATGTTGCCCAAGTTTTGGGCTCGATCCGAAATCAATAGGTGTTCCAAATTGGACAATTCAAGTTCAACGGCAGTTCGTTCCTAATTGGAGTGGTTGGTGTATTCCATACTTCTAGCGATTGGATTTCACACAAAACTCACCAAATGACTCCCACCATATTATGATGTTGCCCAAGTTTTGGGCTCGATCCGAAATCAATAGGTGTGAGAAATTGGACAATTCAAGTTCAACGGCAGTTCGTTCCTAATGGGAGTGGTTGGTGTATTCCATACTTCTAGCGATTGGATTTCACTCAAAACTCGCCAAATGACTCCTCCCACCATTTTGTGATGTTGCCCAAGTTTTGGGCTCGATCCGAAATCAATAGGTGAGAGAAATTGGACAATTCAAGTTCAACGGCAGTTCGTTCCTAATGGGAGTGGTTGGTGTATTCCGTACTTCTACCGATTGGATTTCACTCAAAACTCACCAAATGACTCCTCCCACCATATTATGATGTTGCCCAAGTTTTGGGCTCCATCCGAAATCAATAGGTGTGAGAAATTGGACAATTCAAGTTCAACGGCAGTTCGTTCCTAATTGGAGTGGTTGGTGTATTCCATACTTCTAGCGATTGGATTTCACTCAAAACTCACCAAATGACTCCTCCCACCATATTATGATGTTGCGCAAGTTTTGGGCTCGATCAGAAATCAATAGGTGTGAGAGATTGGACAATTCAAGTTCAACGGCAGTTCGTTCCTAAATTGAGTGGTTGGTGTATTCCATACTTCTAGGGATTGGATTTCACTAAAAACTCACCAAATGACTCCTCCCACCATATTATGATGTTGCCCAAGTTTTGGGCTCGATCCGAAATCAATAGGTGTTCGAAATTGGAGAATTCAAGTTCAACAGCAGTTCGTCCCTAATTGGAGTGGTTGGTGTATTCCATACCTCTATCGATTGGATTTCACTCAAAACTCACCAAATGACTCCTCCCACCATATTATGATGTTGCCCAAGTTTTGGGCTCAATCCGAAATCAATAGGTGTTCCAAATTGGACAATTCAACTTCAACGGCAGTTTGTTCCTAATTCGAGTGGTTGGTGTATTCCATACTTCTAGCAATTGGATTTCACTCAAAACTCACCAAATGACTCCTCCCACCATATTATGATGTTGCCCAAGCTTTGGGCTAGATCCGAAATCAATAGGTGTGAGAAATTGGACAATTTAAGTTCAACGGAAGTTCGTTCCTAATTGGAGTGGTTGGTGTATTCCATACTTCTAGCGATTGGATTTCACTCAAAACTCACCAAATGACTCGTCCCACCATATTATGATGTTTCCCAAGTTTTGGAATCGATCCGAAATCAATAGGTGTGAGAAATTGGAAAATTCAAGTTCAACGGCAGTTCGTTCCTAATTGGAGTGGTTGGTGTATTCCATACTTCTAGCGATTGGATTTCACTTAAAACTCACCAAATGACTCCACCCACCATATTATGATGTTGCCCAAGTTTTGGGCTCGATCCGAAATCAATAGGTGTTCCAAATTGGACAATTCAAGTTGAACGGCAGTTCGTTCCTAATTGGAGTGGTTGGTGTATTCCATACCTCTAGCGATTGGATTTCACTCAAAACTCACCAAATGACTCCACCCACCATATTAAGATGTTGCACAAGTTTGGGGTTCGATCCGAAATCAATAGGTGTGAGATATTGGACAATTCAAGTTCAACAGCAGTTCGTTCCTAATGGGAGTGGTTGGTGTATTCCACACTTCTTGCGATTGGATTTCACTCAAAACTCACCAAATGACTCGTGCCACCATATTATGATGTTACCCAAGTTTTGGGCTCGATATGAAATCAATAGGTGTGACAAATTGGACAATTCAAGTTCAACGGCAGTTCGTTCCTAATTGGAGTGGTTGGTGTATTCCCTCCTTCTAGCGATTGGATTTCACTCAAAACTCACCTAATGACTCCGCCCACCATATTATGATGTTGCCCAAGTTTTGGGCTCGATCCGAAATCAATAGAAAATTGGACAATTCAAGTTCAACGGCAGTTCGTTCCTAGTTGGAGTGGTTGGTGTATTCCATACTTCTAGCGATTGGATTTCATTCAAAACTCACCTAATGACTCCGCCCACCATATTATGATGTTGCCCAAGTTTTGGGCTCGATCCGAAATCAATAGGTGTTCCAAATTGGACAATTCAAGTTCAACGGCAGTTCGTTCCAAATTGGAGTGGTTGGTGTATTCCATACTTCTAGCGATTGAATTTCACTCAAAACTCACCAAATGACTCCTCCCACCATATTATGATGTTGCCCAAGTTTTGGGCTCGATCCGAAATCAATAGGTGGGAGAAATTGGACAATTCAAGTTCAACGGAAGTTCGTTCCTAATTGGAGTGGTTGGTGTATTCCATACTTCTAGCGATAGGATTTCACTCAAAACTCACCAAATGACTCCTCCCACCATATTAGGATGTTGCCCAAGTTTTGGGCTCGATCCGAAATCAATAGGTGTTCCAAATTGGACAATTCAAGTTCAACGGAAGTTCGTTCCTAATTAGAGTGGTTGGTGTATTCCATACTTCTAGCGATTGGATTTCACTCAAAACTCACCAAACGACTCCTCCCACCATAATATGATGTTGCCCAAGTTTTGGGCTCGATCCGAAATCAAAAGGTGTTCGAAATTGGACAATTCAAGTTCAACGGCAGTTCGTTCCTAATTGGAGTGGTTGGTGTATTCCATACTTCTAGCGATTGGATTTCACTCAAAACTCACCAAACAACTCCTCCCACCATATTATGATGTTGCCGAAGTTTTGGGCTCGATCCGAAATCAATAGGTGTTCCAAATTGGACAATTCAAGTTCAACGGCAGTTCATTCCAAATTGGAGTGGTTGGTGTATTCCAAACCTGTAGCGATTGGATTTCACTCAAAACTCCCCAAATGACTCCTCCCACCATATTATGAACTTGCCCAAGTTTTGGGCTCGATCGGAAATCAATAGGTGTGAGAAATTCGACAATTCAAGTTCAACGGCAGTTTGTTCCTAATTGGAGTGGTTGGTGTATTCCATACTTCTAGCGATTGGATTTCACTCAAAACTCATCAAATGACTCCCCCCACCGTATTATGATGTTGCCCAAGTTTTGGGCTCGATCCGAAATCAATAGGTGTTCGAAATTGGAAAATTCAAGTTCAACGGCAGTTTGTTCCTAATTGGAGTGGTTGGTGTATTCCATACTTCTAGCGATTGGATTTCACTCAAAACTCACCAAATGACTCCACCCACCATATTATGATGTTGCCCAAGTTTTGGGCACGATCCGAAATCAATAGGTGTTCCAAATTGGACAATTCAAGTTCAACGGCAGTTCGTTCCTAGTTGGAGTGGTTGGTGTATTCCATACTTCTAGCGATTGGATTTCACTCAAAACTCACCAAATGACGCCTCCCACCATATTATGATGTTGCCCAAGTTTTGGGCTCCATCCGAAATCAATAGGTGTGAGAAATTGGACAATTGAAGTTCAACGGCACTTCGTTCCTAATTGGAGTGGTTGGTGTATTCCATACTTCTAGCGAGTGGATTTCACTCAAAACTCACTAAATGACTCCTCCCACCATATTACGATGTTGCCCAAGTTTTGGTCTCGATCCGAAATCAATAGGTGTTCCAAATTGGACAATTGAAGTTCAACGGCACTTCGTTCCTAATTGGAGTGGTTGGTGTATTCCATACTTCTAGCGATTGGATTTCACTCAAAACTCACCAAATGACGCCTCCCACCATATTATGATGTTGCCCAAGTTTTGGGCTCCATCCGAAATCAATAGGTGTGAGAAATTGGACAATTCAAGTTCAACGGCAGTTCGTTCCTAATTGGAGTGGTTGGTGTATTCCATACTTCTAGCGATTGGATTTCACTCAAAACTCACCAAATGACTCCTCCCACCATATTATGATGTTGCGCAAGTTTTGGGCTCGATCCGAAATCAATAGGTGTGAGAAATTGGACAACTGAAGTTCAACGGAAGTTCGTTCCTAATTGGAGTGGTTGGTGTATTCCAAACCTCTAGCGATTGTATTTCACTCAAAACTCCCCAAATGACTCCTCCCACCATATTATGAAGTTGCCCAAGTTTTGGGCTCGATCGGAAGTCAATAGGTGTGAGCAATTGGACAATTCAAGTTCAACGGCAGTACGTTCCTAATTGGAGTGGTTGGTGTATTCCATACTTCTAGCGATTGGATTTCACTCAAAACTCCCCAAATGACTCCCCCCACCATGTTGGATTTCACTCAAAACTCCCCAAATGGCTCCCCCCACCATATTATGATGTTGCCCAAGTTTTGGGATCGATCCGAAATCAATAGGTGTTCGAAATTGGACAATTCAAGTTCAACAGCAGTTCGTTCCTAATTGGAGTGGTTGGTGTATTCCATACTTCTAGCGTTTGGATTTCACTCAAAACTCACCAAATGACTCCTCCCACAATATTATGTTGTTGCCCAAGTTTTCGGCTCGCTCCGAAATCAATAGGTGTGAGAAATTGGACAATTCAAGTTCAACGGCAGTTCGTTCCTAATTGGAGTGGTTGGTGTATTCCATACTTCTAGCGATTGGATTTCAGTCAAAACTAACCAAATGAGTCCTCCCACCATATTATGATGTTGCCCAAGTTTTGGGCTCGATCCGAAATCAATAGGTGTTCGAAATTGGACAATTCAAGTTCAACGGTAGTTCGTTCCTAATTGGAGTGGTTGGTGTATTCCATACTTCTAGCGATTGGATTTCACTCAAAACTAACCAAATGACTCCTCCCACCATATTATGAGGTTGCCCAAGTTTTGGGCTCGATCGGAAATCAATACGTGTGAGGAATTGGACAATTCAAGTTCAACGACAGTTCGTTCCTAATGGGAGTGTTTGGTGTATTCCATACTTCTAGCGATTGGAGTTCACTCAAAACTCACCAAATGACTCCCCCCACCATATTATGATGTTGCCCAAGTTTTGGGCTCGATCCGAAATCAATAGGTGTTCGAAATTGGACAATTCAGGTTCAACGGCAGTTCGTTCCTAATTGGAGTGGTTGGTGTATTCCATACTTCTAGCGATTGGATTTCACTCAAATCTCACCAAAAGACTCCTCCCACCATATTATGATGTTGCCCAAGTTTTGGGCTCGATCCAAAATCAATAGGTGTGAGAAATTGGACAATTCAAGTTCAACGGCAGTTCGTTCCTAATTGGAGTGGTTGGTGTATTCCATACTTCTAGCGATTCGATTTCACTCAAAACTCAGCAAATGACTCCTCCCACCATATTATGATGTTGCCCAAGTTTTGGGCTCGATCCAAAATCAAAAGGTGTTCGAAATTGGACAATTCAATTTCAACTGCAGTTCGTTCCTAATTGGAGTGGTTGGTGTATTCCATACTTCCAGCGATTGGATTTCACTCAAAACTCACCAAATGACTCCTCCCACCATATTATGATGTTGCCCAAGTTTTGGGCTCGATCCGAAATCAATAGGTGTTCCAAATTGGACAATTCAAGTTCAACGGCAGTTTGTTCCTAATTGGAGTGGTTGGTGTATTCCATTACCCTAGCGATTGGATTTCACTCAAAACTCACCAAATGACTCCTCCCACCATATTATGATGTTGCACAAGTTTAGGGTTCGATCCGAAATCAATAGGTGTGAGAAATTGGACAATTCAAGTTCAACGGCAGTTCGTTCCTAATGGGAGTGGTTGGTGTATTCCAAACTTCTAGAGAATTGGATTTCACTCAAAACTCACCAAATGACTCCTCCCACCTTATTATGATGTTGCCCAAGTTTTGGACTAGATCCGAAATCAATAGGTGTTCCAAATTGGACAATTCAAGTTCAACGGCAGTTCGTTCCTAATTGGAGTGGTTGGTGTATTCCATACTTCTAGCGATTGGATTTCACTCAAAACTCACCAAATGACTCCTCCCACCATATTATGATGTTGCCCAAGTTTTGGGCTCGATCCGAAATCAATAGGTGTTCGAAATTGGACAATTCAAGTTCAACAGCAGTTCGTTCCTAATTGGAGTGGTTGGTGTATTCCATACTTCTAGCGATTGGATTTCACTCAAAACTCACCAAATGACTCCCCCCACCATGTTATGATGTTGTCCAAGTTTTGGGATCGATCCGAAATCATTAGGTGTTCGAAATTGTACAATTCAATTTCAACGGCAGTTCGTTCCTAATTGGAGTGGTTGGTGTATTCCATACTTCTAGCGATTGGATTTCACTCAAAACTCACCAAATGACTTCTCCCACCATATTATGATGTTGCCCAAGTTTTGGGCACGATCCGAAATCAATAGGTGTTCGAAATTGGACAATTCAAGTTCAACGGCAGTTCGTTCCTAATTGGAGTGGTTGGTGTATTCCGTACTTCTAGCGATTGGATTTCACTCAAAACTCACCAAATGACTCCTATCACGATATTATGATGTTGCCCAAGTTTTGGGCTCTATCCGAAATCATTAGGTGTTCGAAATTGGACAATTCAATTTCAACGGCAGTTCGTCCCTAATTTGAGTGGTTGGTGTATTCCATACTTCTAGGGATTGGATTTCACTCAAAACTCACCAAATGACTCCTCCCACCATATTATGTTGTTGCCCAAGTTGTAAGTTCGATCCGAAATCAATAGGTGTGAGAAATTGAACAATTCAAGTTCAAAGGCAGTTCGTTCCTACCTGGAGTGGTTGGTGTATTCCATACTTCTAGCGATTGGATTTCACTCAAAACTCACCAAATGACTCCACCCACCATATTATGATGTTGCCCAAGTTTGGGGCTCGGTCCGAAATCAATAGGTGTGAGAAATTGGACAGTTCAAGTTCAAGGGAAGTTCGTTCCTAATTGGAGTGGTTGGTGTATTCTATACTTCTACCGATTGGATTTCACGCAAAACTCACCAAATGACTCCTCCCACCATATTATGATGTTGCCCAAGTTTTGGAGTCGATCCGAAATCAATAGGTGTGAGAAATTGGACAATTCAATTTCAACGGCAGTTCGTTCCTAATTTGAGTGGTCGGTGTATTCCATACTTCTAGCGATTGGATTTCACTCAAAACTCACAAATGACTCCTCCCACCATATTATGATGTTGCCCAAGTTTTGGGATCGATCCGAAATCAATAGGTGTTCCAAATTGGACAATTCAAGTTCAACGGCAGTTCGTTCCTAATTGGAGTGGTTGGTGTATTCCATACTTCTAGCGATTGGATTTCACTCAAAACTCACCAAATGACGCCTCCCACCATATTATGAAGTTGCCCAAATTTTGGGCTCGATCCGAAATCAATAGGTGTTCCAAATTGGACAATTCAAGTTCAACGGCAGTTCGTTCCTAACTGGAGTGGTTGGTGTATTCCATACTTCTAGCGATTGGATTTCACTCAAAACTCACCAAATGACTCCTCCCGCCATATTATGATGTTGCCCAAATTTTGGGATCGATCCGAAATCAATAGGTGTTCGAAATTGGACAATTCAAGTTCAACGGCAGTTCGTTCCTAATTGGAGTGGTTGGTGTATTCCATACTTCTAGCGATTGGATTTCACTCAAAACTCACCAAATGACTCCTCCCACTGTATTATGATGTTGCCCAAGTTTGGGGCTCGATCCTAAATCAATAGGTGTGAGAAATTGGACAATTTAAGTTCAACGGCAGTTTGTTCAGACTTGGAGTGGTTGGTGTAATCCATACTTCTAGCGATTGGATTTCACTCAAAACTCACCAAATGACTCCTCCCACCATATTATGATGTTGCCCAAGTTTTGGGGTCGATCCGAAATTCATAGGTGTGAGAAATTGGACAATTCAAGTTCAACGGCCGTTCGTTCCTAATTGGAGTGGTTGGTGTATTCCATACTTCTAGAGATTGGATTTCACTCAAAACCCCCCAAATGACTCCTCCCACCATATTATGATGTTGCCCAAGTTTTCGGCTCGATCCGAAATCAATAGGTGTTCCAAATTGGACAATTCAAGTTCAACGGCAGTTCGTTCCTAATTGGAGTGGTTGGTGTATTCCATACTTCTAGCGATTGGATTTCACTCAAAACTCACCAAATGACTCCTCCCACCATATTATGATGTTGCCCAAGTTTTGGGCTCGATCCGAAATCAGTAGGTGTGAGAAATTGGACAATTCAAGTTCAACGGCAGTTCGTTCCTAATTGGAGTGGTTGGTGTATTACATACTTCTAGCAATTGGATTTCACTCAAAACTCACCAAATGACTCCTCCCACCATATTATGATGTTGCCCAAGTTTGGGGCTTGATCCAAAATCAATAGGTGTTCCAAATTGGACAATTTAAGTTCAACGGCAGTTTGTTCCGAATTGGAGTGGTTGGTGTATTCCATACTCCTAGAGATTGGATTTCACTCAAAACTCACCAAATGACTCCTCCCACCATATTATGATGTTGCCCAAGTTTTGGGCTCGATCCGAAATCAATAGGTATGAGAAATTGGACAATTCAAGTTCAACGACAGTTCGTTCCTAATTGGAGTGGTTGGTGTATTCCATACTTCTAGCGATTGGATTTCTCTCAAAACTCACCAAATGACTCCTCCCGCCGTATTATGATGTTGCCAAAGTTTTTGGCTCGATCCGAACTCAATAGGTGTGAGAAATTGGACAATTTAAGTTCAACGGCAGTTCGTTCCTAACTGGAGTGGTTGGTGTATTCCATACTTCTAGCGATTGGATTTCACTCAAAACTCACCAAATGACTCCTCCCACCATATTATGATGTTGCCCAAGTTTGGGGCTCGATCCGAAATCAATAGGTGTGAGAAATTGGACAATTCAAGTTCAACGGAAGTTCGTTCCTAATTGGAGTGGTTGGTGTATTCCATACTTCTAGCGATTGGATTTCACTCAAAACTCACCAAATGACTCCTCCCACCATATTATGATGTTGCCCAAGTTTTGGGCACGATCCGAAATCAATAGGGGTTCGAAATTGGACAATTCAAGTTCAACGGCAGTTCGTTCCTAATTGGAGTGGTTGGTGTATTCCATACTTCTAGCGATTGGATTTCACTCAAACCTCACCAAATGACACCTCCCACCATATTATGTTGTTGCCCAAGTTTTGGGCTCGATACGAAATCAATAGGTGTTCGAAATTGTACAATTCAATTTCAACGGCAGTTCGTTCCTAATTGGAGTGGTTGGTGTATTCCATACTTCTAGCGATTGGATTTCACTCAAAACTCACCAAATGACTCCTCCCACCATATTATGATGTTGCCCAAGTTTTGGGCTCGATCCGAAATCAATAGGTGTTCCAAATTGGACAATTTAAGTTCAACGGCAGTTTGTTCCGAATTGGAGTGGTTGGTGTATTCCATACTCCTAGAGATTGGATTTCACTCAAAACTCACCAAATGACTCCTCCCACCATATTATGATGTTGCCCAAGTTTTGGGCTCGATCCGAAATCAATAGGTATGAGAAATTGGACAATTCAAGTTCAACGACAGTTCGTTCCTAATTGGAGTGGTTGGTGTATTCCATACTTCTAGCGATTGGATTTCTCTCAAAACTCACCAAATGACTCCTCCCGCCATATTATGATGTTGCCAAAGTTTTTGGCTCGATCCGAACTCAATAGGTGTGAGAAATTGGACAATTTAAGTTCAACGGCAGTTCGTTCCTAACTGGAGTGGTTGGTGTATTCCATACTTCTAGCGATTGGATTTCACTCAAAACTCACCAAATGACTCCTCCCACCATATTATGATGTTGCCCAAGTTTTGGGCACGATCCGAAATCAATAGGGGTTCGAAATTGGACAATTCAAGTTCAACGGCAGTTCGTTCCTAATTGGAGTGGTTGGTGTATTCCATACTTCTAGCGATTGGATTTCACTCAAAACTCACCAAATGACACCTCCCACCATGTTATGATGTTGCCCAAGTTTGGGGCTCGATCCGAAATCAATAGGTGTGAGAAATTGGACAATTCAAGTTCAACGGAAGTTCGTTCCTAATTGGAGTGGTTGGTGTATTCCATACTTCTAGCGATTGGATTTCACTCAAAACTCACCAAATGACTCCTCCCACCATATTATGATGTTGCCCAAGTTTTGGGCACGATCTGAAATCAATAGGGGTTCGAAATTGGACAATTCAAGTTCAACGGCAGTTCGTTCCTAATTGGAGTGGTTGGTGTATTCCATACTTCTAGCGATTGGATTTCACTCAAACCTCACCAAATGACACCTCCCACCATATTATGTTGTTGCCCAAGTTTTGGGCTCGATACGAAATCAATAGGTGTTCGAAATTGTACAATTCAATTTCAACGGCAGTTCGTTCCTAATTGGAGTGGTTGGTGTATTCCATACTTCTAGCGATTGGATTTCACTCAAAACTCACCAAATGACTCCTCCCACCATATTATGATGTTGCCCAAGTTTTGGGCTCGATCCGAAATCAATAGGAGTGAGAAATTGGACAATTCAAGTTCAACGGCAGTTCGTTCCTAATTGGAGTGGTTGGTGTATTCCACACTTCTAGCGATTGGATTTCACTCAAAACTCACCAAATGACTCCTCCCACCATATTATGTTCTTGCCCAAGTTTTGGGCTCGATCCGAAATCAATAGGTGTGAGAAAGTGGACAATTCAAGTTCAACGGCAGTTCGTTCCTAATTGGAGTGGTTGGTGTATTCCATACTTCTAGCGATTGGATTTGACTCAAAACTTCCCAAATGACTCCTCCCACCATATTATGATGTTGCCCAAGTTTTGGTCTGGATCCGAAATCAATAGGTGTTCCAAATTGGACAATTCAAGTTCAACGGCAGTTCGTTCCAAATTGGAGTGGTTAGTGTAATCCTTACTTCTTGCGATTGGATTTCACTCAAAACTCACTAAATGACTCCTCCCACCATGATATGATGTTGCCCAAGTTTTCGTCTCCATCCGAAATCAATAGGTGTTCCAAATTGGACAATTCAAGTTCAACGGCACTTCGTTCCCAATTGGAGTGGTTGGTGTATTCCATACTTCTTGCGATTGGATTTCACTCAAAACTCACCAAATGACTCCTCCCACCATATTATGTTGTTACCCAAGTTTTGGGCTCGATCCGAAATCAATAGGTGTGAGAAATTGGACAATTGAAGTTCAACGGAAGTTCGTTCCTAATTGGAGTGGTTGGTGTATTCAATAGTTCTAGCGATTGGATTTCACTCAAAACTCACCAAGTGACCCCTCCCACCATATTATGATGTTGCCCAAGTTTTGGTCTCGAACCGAAATCAATAGGTGTTCCAAATTAGACAATTCAAGTTCAACGGCAGTTCGTTCCAAATTGGAGTGGTTGGTGTATTCCATACTTCTAGCGATTGGATTTCACTCAAAACTCACTAAATGACTCCTCCCACCATATTATGATGTTGCCCAAGTTTTGGTCTCGATCCGAAATCAATAGGTGTTCCAAATTAGACAATTCATGTTCAACGACAGTTCGTTCCTAATTGGAGTGGTTGGGGTATTCCATACTTCTAGCGATTGGATTTCACTGAAAACTCACCAAATGACTCCTCCCGCCATATTATGATGTTGCCCAAGTTTGGGGCTCGATCCGAAATCAATAGGTGTTCGAAATTAGAAAATTCAAGTTCAACGGCAGTTCGTTCCTAATTGGAGTGGTTGGTGTATTCCATACTTCTAGCGATTGGATTTCACTCAAAACTCACCAAATGACTCCTCCCACCATATTATGATGTTGCCCAAGTTTTGGGCTCGATCCGAACTCAATAGGTGTTCCAAATTGGACAATTTAAGTTCAACGGCAGTTCGTTCCTAATTGGAGTTGTTGGTGTATTCCATACTTATAGCGATTGGATTTCACTCAAAACTCACCAAATGACTCCTCCCACCATATTGTGATGTTGCCCAAGTTTTGGGTTCGATCCGAAATCAATAGGTGTTCCAAATTGGACAATTCAAGTTCAACGGCAGTTCGTTCCTAATTGGAGTGGTTGGTGTATTCCATACTTCTACCGATTGGATTTCAATCAAAACTCACCAAATGACTCCTCCCACCATATTATGATGTGGCCCAAGTTTTGGGCTCGATCCGAACTCAATAGGTGTGAGAAATTGGACATTTCAAGTTCAACGGCAGTTCGTTCCTAATTGGAGTGGTTGGTGTATTCCATACTTCTCGCGATTGGATTTCACTCAAAACTCGCCACAATACTCCTCCCGCCATATGATGATGTTGCCCAAGTTTTGGGCTCGATCCGAAATCAATAGGTGTTCCAAATTGGACAATTCAAGTTCAACGGCAGTTCGTTCCCAATTGGTGTGGTTGGTGTATTCCATACTTCTACCGATTGGATTTCACTCAAAACTCACCAAATGACTCCTCCCACCATATTATGATGTTGCCCAAGTTTGGGGCTCGATCCGAAATCAATAGGTGTGAGAAATTGGACGATTCAAGTTCAACGGCAGTTCGTTCCTAATTGGAGTGGTTGGTGTATTCCATACTTCTAGCGATTGGATTTCACTCAAAACTCACCAAATGACTCCTCCCACCATATTATGATGTTGCCCAAGTTTTGGGCTCAATCCGAATTCAATAGGTGTGAGAAATTCGACAATTTAAGTTCAATGGCAGTTCGTTCCTAATTGGAGTTGTTGGTTTATGCCGTACTTCTAGCGATTGGATTTCATTCAAAACTCACCAAATGACTCCTCCCACCATATTTTGATGTTGCCCAAGTTTTGGGCTCGATCCGAAATCAATAGGTGTGAGAAATTGGACAATTCAAGTTCAACGGCAGTTGGTTCCTAATTGGAGTGGTTGGTGTATTCCGTACTTCTAGCGATTGGATTTCACTCAAAACTCACCAAATGACTCCTCCCACCATATTATGATGTTGCCCAAGTTTTGGGCTCGATCCGAAATCAATAGGTGTGAGAAATTGGACAATTCAAGTTCAACGGCAGTTCGTTCCTAATTCGAATGGTTGGTGTATTCCATACTTCTAGCGATTGGATTTCACTCAAAACTCACCATATGACTCCTCCCACCATATTATGATGTCGCCCAAGTTTTGGGTTCGATCCGAAATCAATAGGTGTGAGAAATTGGAGAATTTAAGTTCAACGGCAGTTCGTTCCTAATTGGAGTAGTTGGTGTATCCCATACTTCTAGCGATTGGATTTCACTCAAAACTCACCAAATGACTCCTCCCACCATATTATGATGTTGCCCAAGTTTTGGGCTCGATCCGAAATCAATAGGTGTTCCAAATTGGACAATTCAAGTTCAACGGCAGTTCGTTCCTAATTGGAGTGGTTGGTGTATTCCATACTTCTAGCGATTGGATTTCACTCAAAACTCACCAAATGACTCCTCCCACCATATTATGATGTAGGCCAACTTTTGGTCTCGATCCGAAATCAATAGATGTTCCAAATTGGACAATTCAAGTTCAACGGCAGTTCGTTCGTAATTGGAGTGGTTGGTGTATTCCATACTTCTAGAGATTGGATTTCACTCAAAACTCACCAAATGACTCCTCCCACCATATTATGATGTTGCCCAAGTTTTGGGCTCGATCCGAAATCAATAGGTGTGAGAAATTGGAGAATTCAAGTTCAACGGCAGTTCGTTCCTAATTGGAGTAGTTGGTGTATCCCATACTTCTAGCGATTGGATTTCACTCAAAACTCACCAAATGACTTCTCCCACCATATTATGATGTTGCCCAAGTTTTGGGCTCGATCCGAAATCAATAGGTGTTCCAAATTGGACAATTCAAGTTCAACGGCAGTTCGTTCCTAATTGGAGTGGTTGGTGTATTCCATACTTCTAGCGATTGGATTTCACTCAAAACTCACCAAATGACTCCTCCCACCATATTATGATGTTGCCCAAGTTTTGGGCTCGATCCGAAATCAATAGGTGTGAGAATTTGGACAATTCAAGTTCAACGGCAGTTCGTCCCTAATTGGAGTGGTTTGTGTATTCCATACTTCTAGCGATTGGATTTCACTCAAAACTCACCAAATGACTCCTCCCACCATATTATGATGTTGCCCAAGTTTTGGGCTCGATCCGAAATCAATAGGTGAGAGAAATTGGACAATTCAAGTTCAACGGCAGTTCGTTCCTAATTGGAGTGGTTGGTGTATTCCATACTTCTAGCGATTGGATTTCACTCAAAACTCACCAAATGACTCCTCCCACCATATTATGATGTAGGCCAACTTTTGGTCTCGATCCGAAATCAATAGGTGTTCCAATTGGACAATTCAAGTTCAACGGCAGTTCGTTCGTAATTGGAGTGGTTGGTGTATTCCATACTTCTAGAGATTGGATTTCACTCAAAACTCACCAAATGACTCCTCCCACCATATTATGATGTTGCCCAAGTTTTGGGCTCGATCCGAAATCAATAGGTGTGAGAAATTGGAGAATTCAAGTTCAACGGCAGTTCGTTCCTAATTGGAGTAGTTGGTGTATCCCATACTTCTAGCGATTGGATTTCACTCAAAACTCACCAAATGACTCCTCCCACCATATTATGATGTTGCCCAAGTTTTGGGCTCGATCCGAAATCAATAGGTGTTCCAAATTGGACAATTCAAGTTCAACGGCAGTTCGTTCCTAATTGGAGTGGTTGGTGTATTCCATACTTCTAGCGATTGGATTTCACTCAAAACTCACCAAATGACTCCTCCCACCATATTATGATGTTGCCCAAGTTTTGGGCTCGATCCGAAATCAATAGGTGTGAGAATTTGGACAATTCAAGTTCAACGGCAGTTCGTCCCTAATTGGAGTGGTTTGTGTATTCCATACTTCTAGCGATTGGATTTCACTCAAAACTCACCAAATGACTCCTCCCACCATATTATGATGTTGCCCAAGTTTTGGGCTCGATCCGAAATCAATAGGTGAGAGAAATTGGACAATTCAAGTTCAACGGCAGTTCATTCCTAATTGGAGGGGTTGGTGTATTCCATACTTCTAGCGATTGGATTTCATTCAAAACTCACCAAATGACTCCTCCCACCATATTATGATGTTGCCCAAGTTTTGGTATCGATCCGAAATCAATAGGTGTTCCAAATTGGACAATTCAAGTTCAACGGCAGTTCGTTCCTAATTGGAGTGGTTGGTGTATTCCATACTTCTAGCTATTGGATTCCACTCAAAACTCACCAAATGACTCATCCCACCATATTATGATGTTGGCCAAGTTTTGGGCTCGATCCGAACTCAATAGGTGTGAGAAATTGGACAATTTAAGTTCAATGGCAGTTCGTTCCTAATTGGAGAGGTTGGTGTATTCCGTACTTCTAGCGATTGGATTTCACTCAAAACTCACCAAATGACTCCTCCCACCATATTATGATGTTGCCCAAGTTTTGGGCTCTATCCGAAATCAATAGGTGTGAGAAATTGGACAATTCAAGTTCAACGACAGTTCGTTCCTAATTGGGGTGTCTGGTGTATTCCATACTTCTACCGATTGGATTTCACTCAAAACTCACCAAATGACTCCTCCCACCATATTATGATGTTGCCCAAGTTTTGGGCTCGATCTGAAATCAATAGGTGTGAGAAATTGGACAATTCAAGTTCAACGGCAGTTCGTTCCTAATTGGAGTGGTTGGTGTATTCCATACTTCTAGCGATTGGATTTCACTCAAAACTCTCCAAATGACTCCTCCCACCATATTATGATGTTGCCCAAGTTTTGGGCTCGATCCGAAATCAATAGGTGAGAGAAATTGGACAATTCAAGTTCAACGGCAGTTCGTTCCTAATTGGAGTGGTTGGTGTATTCCATACTTCTAGCGATTGGATTTCACTCAAAACTCACCAAATGACTCCTCCCACCATATTATGATGTAGGCCAACTTTTGGTCTCGATCCGAAATCAATAGGTGTTCCAATTGGACAATTCAAGTTCAACGGCAGTTCGTTCGTAATTGGAGTGGTTGGTGTATTCCATACTTCTAGAGATTGGATTTCACTCAAAACTCACCAAATGACTCCTCCCACCATATTATGATGTTGCCCAAGTTTTGGGCTCGATCCGAAATCAATAGGTGTGAGAAATTGGAGAATTCAAGTTCAACGGCAGTTCGTTCCTAATTGGAGTGGTTGGTGTATTCCATACTTCTTGCGATTGGATTTCACTCAAAACTCACCAAATGACTCCTCCCGCCATATTATGATGTTGCCCAAGTTTTGGGTTCGATCCGAAATCAATAGGTGTTCCAAATTGGACAATTCAAGTTCAACGGCAGTTCGTTCCGAATTGGAGTGGTTGGTGTATTCCATACTTCCAGCGATTGGATTTCACTCAAAACTCACCAAATGACTCCTCCCACCATATTATGATGTTGCCCAAGTTTTGGGCTCGATCTGAAATCAATAGGTGTGAGAAATTGGACAATTCAAGCTCAACGGCAGTTCGTTCCTAAATGGAGTGGTTGGTGTATTCCATACTTCTAGCGATTGGATTTCACTCAAAACTCACCAAATGCCTCCTCCCACCATATTATGATGTTGCCCAAGTTTGGGGTTCGATCCGAAATCAATAGGTGTACGAAATTGGACAATTCAAGTTCAACGGCAGTTCGTTCCTAATTGGAGTGGTTGGTGTATTCCGTACTTCTAGTGAGTGGATTTCACTCAAAACTCACCAAATGCCTCCTCCCACCATATTATGATGTTGCCCAAGTTTTGGGCTCGATCTGAAATCAATAGGTGTGACAAATTGGACAATTCAAGTTCTACAGCAGTTCGTTCCTAATTGGAGTGGTTGGTGTATTCCATACTTCTGGCGATTGGATTTCACTCAAAACTCACCAAATGACTCCTCCCACCATATTATGATGTTGCCCAAGTTTTGGGCTCGATCCGAAATCAATTGGTGTGAGAAATTGGACAATTCAAGTTCAACGGCAGTTCGTTCCTAATTGGAGTGGTTGGTGTATTCCGTACTTCTAGTGAGTGGATTTCACTCAAAACTCACCAAATGCCTCCTCCCACCATATTATGATGTTGCCCAAGTTTGGGGCTCGGTCCGAAATCAATAGGTGTGAGAAATTGGACAATTCAAGTTCAACGGCAGTTCGTTCCTAATTGGAGTGGTTGGTGTATTCCATACTTCTGGCGATTGGATTTCACTCAAAACTCACCAAATGACTCCTCCCACCATATTATGATGTTGCCCAAGTTTTGGGCTCGATCCGAAATCAATTGGTGTGAGAAATTGGACAATTCAAGTTCAACGACAGTTCGTTCCTACTTGGAGTGGTTGGTGTATTCCATACTTCTAGCGATTGGATTTGACTCAAAACTCGCCAAATGAGTCCTCCCACCATATTACGATGTTGCCCAAGTTTGGGGCTCGATCCGAAATCAACAGGTGTGAGAAATTGGACAATTCAAGTTCAACGGCAGTTCATTCCTAATTGGAGTGGTTGGTGTATTCCATACTTCTAGCGATTGGATTTCACTGAAAACTCACCAAATAACTCCTCCCACCATATTATGATGTTGGCCAAGTTTGGGCCTCGGTCCGAAATCAATAGGTGTGAGAAATTGGACAATTCAAGTTCAACGGCAGTTCGTTCCTAATTGGAGTGGTTGGTGTATTCCATACTTCTAGCGATTGGATTTCTATCAAAACTCGCCAAATGACTCCTCCCACCATATTATGATGTTGCCCAAGTTTTGGGCTCGATCCGAAATCAATCGGTGTGAGAATTGGACAATTCATGTTCTACGGCAGTTCGTTCCTAATTGGAGTGGTTGGTGTATTCCATACTTCTAGCGATTGGATTTCACTCAAAACTCACCAAATGACTCCGCCCACCATATTACGATGTTGCCCAAGTTTTGGGCTCGATCCGAAATCAATCGGTGTGAGAATTGGACAATTCATGTTCTACGGCAATTCGTTCCTAATTGGAGTGCTTGGTGTATTCCATACTTCGAGCGATTGGATTTCACTCAAAACTCACCAAATGACTCCTCCTGCCATATTATGATGTTGCCCAAGTGTTGGGCTCGATCCGAAATCAATAGGTGTGAGAAATGGGACAATTCAAGTTCAACGGCAGTTTGTTCCTAATTGGAGTGGTTGGTGTATTCCATACTTCTAGCGATTGGATTTCACTCAAAACTCACTAAATGACTCCTCCCACCATATTATGATGTTGCCCAAGTTCCAAATTAGACAATTCAAGTTCAACGGCAGTTTGTTCCTAATTGGAGTGGTTGGTGTATTCCATACTTCTAGCGATTGGATTTCACTCAAAACTCACTAAATGACTCCTCCCACCATATTATGATGTTGCCCAAGTTCCAAATTAGACAATTCAAGTTCAACGGCAGTTTGTTCCTAATTGGAGTGGTTGGTGTATTCCATACTTCTAGCGATTGGATTTCACTCAAAACTCACCAAATGACTCCTCCCACCATATTATGATGTTGCCCAAGTTTTGGGCTCGATCCGAAATCAATAGGTGTGAGAATTTGGACAATTCAAGTTCAACGGCAGTTCGTTCCTAATTGGAGCGGTTGGTGTATTCCATACTTCTAGCGATTGGATTTCACTCAAAACTCACCAAATGACTCCTCCCACCATATTATGATGTCGCCCAAGTTTTGGGCTCGATCCGAAATCAATAGGTGTTCCAAATTGGACAATTCAAGTTCAACGGCAGTTCGTTCCTAACTGGAGTGGTTGGTGTATTCCATACTTCTAGCGATTGGATTTCACTCAAAACTCAATAAATGACTCCTCCCACCATATCATGATGTTGCCCAAGTTTGGGGCTCGATCTGAAATCAATAGGTGTGAGAAATTGGACAATTCAAGTTCAACGGCAGTTCGTTCCTAAATGGAGTGGTTGGTGTATTCCATACTTCTAGCGATTGGATTTCACTCAAAACTCAATAAATGACTCCTCCCACCATATTATGATGTTGCCCAAGTTTGGGGCTCGATCTGAAATCCTTAGGTGTGAGAAATTGGACAATTCAAGTTCTACGGCAGTTCGTTCCTAATTGGAATTGTTGGTGCATTCCATACTTCTAGCGATTGGATTTCACTCAAAACTCACCAAATGACTCCTCCCACCATATTATGACGTTGCCCAAGTTTGGGGGTCGATCCGAAATCAATAGGTGTGAGAAATTGGACAATTCAAGTTCAACGGCAGTTCGTTCCTAATTGGAGTGGTTGGTTCATTCCATACTTCTAGCGATTGGATTTCACTCAAAACTCACCAAATGACTCCTCCCACCATATTATGATGTTGCCCAAGTTTTGGGCTCGATCCGAAATCAATAGGTGTTCCAAATTGGACAATTCAAGTTCAACGGCAGTTCGTTCCTAGTTGGAGTGGTTGGTGTATTACATACTTCTAGCGATTGGATTTCACTCAAAACTCACCAAATGACTCCTCCCACCATATTATGATGTTACCCACGTTTGGGGCTCGATCCGAAATCCATAGGTGTGAGAAATTGGACAATTCAAGTTCAACGACAGTTCGTTCCTAAATGGAGTGGTTGGTGTATTCCATACTTCTAGCGATTGGATTTCACTCAAAACTCACCAAATGCCTCCTCCCACCATATTATGATGTTGCCCAAGTTTGGGGTTCGATCCGAAATCAATAGGTGTACGAAATTGGACAATTCAAGTTCAACGGCAGTTCGTTCCTAATTGGAGTGGTTGGTGTATTCCATACTTCTAGCAAGTGGATTTCACTCAAAACTCACCAAATGCCTCCTCCCACCATATTATGATGTTGCCCACGTTTGGGGTTCGATCCGAAATCAATAGGTGTTCGAAATTGGACAATTCAAGTTCAACGGCAGTTCGTTCCTAATTAGAGTGGTTGGTGTATTCCATACTTCTAGCGAGTGGATTTCACTCAAAACTCACCCAATGACTCCTCCCACCATATTATGATGTTGCCCAAGTTTTGGGCTCGATCTGAAATCAATAGGTGTGACAAATTGGACAATTCAAGTTCTACAGCAGTTCGTTCCTAATTGGAGTGGTTGGTGTATTCCATACTTCTGGCGATTGGATTTCACTCAAAACTCACCAAATGACTCCTCCCACCATATTATGATGTTGCCCAAGTTTTGGGCTCGATCCGAAATCAATTGGTGTGAGAAATTGGACAATTCAAGTTCAACAACAGTTCGTTCCTAATTGGAGTGGTTGGTGTATTCCATACTTCTAGCGATTGGATTTCACTCAAAACTCACCAAATGACTCCTCCCACCATATTATGATGTTGCCAAAGTTTGGGGCTCGGTCCGAAATCAATAGGTGTGAGAAATTGGACAATTCAAGTTCAACGGCAGTTCGTTCCTACTTGGAGTGGTTGGTGTATTCCACACTTCTAGCGATTGGATTTCTCTCAAAACTCACCAAATGACTCCTCCCACCATATTCTGATGTTGCCGAAGTTTTTGGTTCGATACGAAATCAATCGGTGTGAGAATTGGACAATTCAAGTTCAACGGCAGTTCGTTCCTAATTGGAGTGGTTGGTGTATTCCATACTTCTAGCGATTGGATTTCACTCAAAACTCACCAAATGACTCCGCCCACCATATTACGATGTTGCCCGAGTTTTGGGCTCGATCCGAAATCAATCGGTGTGAGAATTGGACAATTCATGTTCTACGGCAGTTCGTTCCTAATTGGAGTGGTTGGTGTATTCCATACTTCGAGCGATTGGATTTCACTCAAAACTCACCAAATGACTCCTCCCACCATATTATGATGACGCCCAAGTTTTGGGCTCGATCCGAAATCAATAGGTGTTCCAAATTGGACAATTCAAGTTCAACGGCAGTTTGTTCCTAATTGGAGTGGTTGGTGTATTCCATACTTCTAGCGATTGGATTTCACTCAAAACTAACCAAATGACTCCTCCCACCATATTATGATGTTGCCCAAGTTTTGGCTCGATCCGAAATCAATAGGTGTGAGACATTGGAAAATTCAAGTTCAACGGCAGTTCGTTCCTAAATGGAGTGGTTGGTGTATTCCATACTTCTAGCGATTGGATTTCACTCAAAACTCACCAAATGACTCCTTCCACCAAATTATGATATTGCCCAAGTTTTGGGCTCGATCCGAAATCAATAGGTGTGAGAAATTGGGCAATTCAATTTCAACGGCAGTTCGTTCCAAAATGGAGTGGTTGGTGTATTCCATACTTCTAGCGATTGGATTTCACTCAAAACTCACCAAATGACTCCTCCCACCATATTATGATGTTGCCCAAGTTTTGGGCTCAATCCGAAATCAATAGGTGTGAGAAATTGGGCAATTCAATTTCAACGGCAGTTCGTTCCAAAATGGAGTGGTTGGTGTATTCCATACTTCTAGCGATTGGATTTCACTCAAAACTCACCAAATGACTCCTCCCACCATATTATGATGTTGCCCAAGTTTTGGGGTCGATCCGAAATCAATAGGTGTTCCAAATTGGACAATTCAAGTTCAACGGCAGTTCATTCCTTATTGGAGTGGTTGGTGTATTCCATACTTCTAGCGATTGGATTTCACTCAAAAATCACCAAATGACTTCTCCCACCATATTATGATGTTGCCCAAGTTTTGGGCTCGATCCGAAATCAATAGGTGTTCCAAATTGGACAATTCAAGTTCAACGGCAGTTCGTTCCTAATTGGAGTGGTTGGTGTATTCCGTACTTCTAGCGATTGGATTTCACTCAAAAATCACCAAATGACTCATCCCACCGTATTATGATGTTGCACAAGTTTTGGGCTCGATCTGAAATCAATAGGTGTGAGAAATTGGTCAATTCAATTTCAACGATAGTTTGTTCCTAATTGGAGTGGTTGGTGTATTCCATACTTCTAGCGATCGGATTTCACTCAAAATGCACCAAATGACTCCTCCCACCATATTATGATGTTGCCCAAGTTTTGGGCTCGATCCGAAATCAATAGGTGTTCCAAATTGGACAATTCAAGTTCAACGGCAGTTCGTTCCTAATTGGAGTGGTTGTTGTATTCCGTACTTCTAGCGATTGGATTTCACTCAAAACTCACCAAATGACTTCTCCCACCATATTATGATGTTGCCCAAGTTTTGGGCTCGATCCGAAATCAATAGGTGCTCCAAATTGGACAATTCAAGTTCACCGGCAGTTCATTCCGAATTGGAGTGGTTGGTGTATTCCTTACTTCTAGCGATTGGATTTCACTCAAAACTCACCAAATGACTCCGCCCACCATATTATGATGTTGCCCAAGTTTTGGGCTCGATACGAAATCAATAGCTGTTCCAAATTGGACAATTCAAGTTCAACGGCTGTTCGTTCCTAATTGGAGTGGTTGGTGTATTCCGTACTTCTAGCTATTGGATTTCACTCAAAACTCACCAAATGACTCCTCCCACCATATTATGATGTTGCCCAAGTTTGGGGCTCGGTCCGAAATCAATAGGTGTGAGAAATTGGGCAATTCAATTTCAACGGCAGTTCGTTCCTAATTGGAATGGTTGGTGTATTCCATACTTCTAGCGATTGGATTTCACTCAAAACTCACCAAATGACTCCTCCCACCATATTATGATGTTGCCCAAGTTTGGGGCTCGGTCCGAAATCAATAGGTGTGAGAAATTGGGCAATTCAATTTCAACGGCAGTTCGTTCCTAATTGGAATGGTTGGTGTATTCAATACTTCTAGCGATTGGATTTCAATCAAAACTCACCAAATGACTACTCCCACCATATTATGATGTTGCCCAAGTTTGGGGCTCGGTCCGAAATCAATAGGTTTGAGAAATTGGACAATTCAAGTTCAACGGCAGTTCGTTCCTAATTGGAGTGGTTGGTGTATTATATACTTCTAGCGATTGGATTTCACTCAAAACTCACCAAATGACTCCTCCCACCTTATTATGATGTTGCCAAGTTTTGGGCTCGATCCGAAATCAATAGGTGTTCGAAATTGGACAATTCAAGTTCAACGGCAGTTCGTTCCTAATTGGAGTGGTTGGTGTATTCCATACTTCTAGCGATTGGATTTCACTCAAAACTCACCAAATGACTCCTCCCACCATATTATGATGTTGCCCAAGTTTTGGGCTCGATCTGAAATCAATAGGTGTGAGAAATTGGTCAAGTCAATTTCAACGACAATTCGTTCCTAATTGCAGTGGTTGGTGTATTCCATACTTCTAGCGATTGGATTTCACTCAAAACTCACGAAATGACTCCTCCCACCATATTATGATGTTGCCCAGTTTTTGGGCTCGATCCGAAATCAATAGGTGTGAGAAATTGGACAATTCAAGTTCAACGGCAGTTCGTTCCTAATTGGAGTGGTTGGTGTATTCAATACTTCTACCGATGGGATTTCACTCAAAACTCACCAAATGACTCCTCCCACCATATTATGATGTTTCCCAAGTTTTGGGCTCGATCCGAAATCAATATGTGTTCCAAATTGGACAATTCCAGTTCAACGGCAGTTCGTTCCGAATTGGAGTGGTTTGTGTATTCCATACTTCTTGCGATTGGACTTCACTCAAAACTCACCAAATGACTCCTCCCACCATATTATGATGTTGCCCAGTTTTTGGGCTCGATCCGAAATCAATAGGTGTGAGAAATTGGACAATTCAAGTTCAACGGCAGTTCGTTCCTAATTGGAGTGGTTGGTGTATTCAATACTTCTACCGATGGGATTTCACTCAAAACTCACCAAATGACTCCTCCCACCATATTATGATGTTTCCCAAGTTTTGGGCTCGATCCGAAATCAATATGTGTTCCAAATTGGACAATTCCAGTTCAACGGCAGTTCGTTCCTAATTGGAGTGGTTGGTGTATTCCGTACTTCTAGCGATTGGATTTCACTCAAAAATCACCAAATGACTCATCCCACCGTATTATGATGTTGCACAAGTTTTGGGCTCGATCTGAAATCAATAGGTGTGAGAAATTGGTCAATTCAATTTCAACGATAGTTTGTTCCTAATTGGAGTGGTTGGTGTATTCCATACTTCTAGCGATCGGATTTCACTCAAAATGCACCAAATGACTCCTCCCACCATATTATGATGTTGCCCAAGTTTTGGGCTCGATCCGAAATCAATAGGTGTTCCAAATTGGACAATTCAAGTTCAACGGCAGTTCGTTCCTAATTGGAGTGGTTGTTGTATTCCGTACTTCTAGCGATTGGATTTCACTCAAAACTCACCAAATGACTTCTCCCACCATATTATGATGTTGCCCAAGTTTTGGGCTCAATCCGAAATCAATAGGTGTGAGACATTGGAAATTTTCAAGTTCAACGGCAGTTCGTTCCTAAATGGAGTGGTTGGTGTATTCCATACTTCTAGCGATTGGATTTCACTCAAAACTCACCAAATGACTCCGCCCACCATATTATGATGTTGCCCAAGTTTTGGGCTCGATACGAAATCAATAGCTGTTCCAAATTGGACAATTCAAGTTCAACGGCTGTTCGTTCCTAATTGGAGTGGTTGGTGTATTCCGTACTTCTAGCTATTGGATTTCACTCAAAACTCACCAAATGACTCCTCCCACCATATTATGATGTTGCCCAAGTTTGGGGCTCGGTCCGAAATCAATAGGTGTGAGAAATTGGGCAATTCAATTTCAACGGCAGTTCGTTCCTAATTGGAATGGTTGGTGTATTCCATACTTCTAGCGATTGGATTTCACTCAAAACTCACCAAATGACTCCTCCCACCATATTATGATGTTGCCCAAGTTTGGGGCTCGGTCCGAAATCAATAGGTGTGAGAAATTGGGCAATTCAATTTCAACGGCAGTTCGTTCCTAATTGGAATGGTTGGTGTATTCAATACTTCTAGCGATTGGATTTCAATCAAAACTCACCAAATGACTACTCCCACCATATTATGATGTTGCCCAAGTTTGGGGCTCGGTCCGAAATCAATAGGTTTGAGAAATTGGACAATTCAAGTTCAACGGCAGTTCGTTCCTAATTGGAGTGGTTGGTGTATTATATACTTCTAGCGATTGGATTTCACTCAAAACTCACCAAATGACTCCTCCCACCTTATTATGATGTTGCCAAGTTTTGGGCTCGATCCGAAATCAATAGGTGTTCGAAATTGGACAATTCAAGTTCAACGGCAGTTCGTTCCTAATTGGAGTGGTTGGTGTATTCCATACTTCTAGCGATTGGATTTCACTCAAAACTCACCAAATGACTCCTCCCACCATATTATGATGTTGCCCAAGTTTTGGGCTCGATCTGAAATCAATAGGTGTGAGAAATTGGTCAAGTCAATTTCAACGACAATTCGTTCCTAATTGCAGTGGTTGGTGTATTCCATACTTCTAGCGATTGGATTTCACTCAAAACTCACGAAATGACTCCTCCCACCATATTATGATGTTGCCCAGTTTTTGGGCTCGATCCGAAATCAATAGGTGTGAGAAATTGGACAATTCAAGTTCAACGGCAGTTCGTTCCTAATTGGAGTGGTTGGTGTATTCAATACTTCTACCGATGGGATTTCACTCAAAACTCACCAAATGACTCCTCCCACCATATTATGATGTTTCCCAAGTTTTGGGCTCGATCCGAAATCAATATGTGTTCCAAATTGGACAATTCCAGTTCAACGGCAGTTCGTTCCGAATTGGAGTGGTTTGTGTATTCCATACTTCTTGCGATTGGACTTCACTCAAAACTCACCAAATGACTCCTCCCACCATATTATGATGTTGCCCAAGTTTTGGGCTCCATCCGAAATCAATAGGTGTTCGAAATTGGACAATTCAAGTTCAACGGCAGTTCGTTCCTAATTGGAGTGGTTGGTGTATTCAATACTTCTACCGATGGGATTTCACTCAAAACTCACCAAATGACTCCTCCCACCATATTATGATGTTTCCCAAGTTTTGGGCTCGATCCGAAATCAATATGTGTTCCAAATTGGACAATTCCAGTTCAACGGCAGTTCGTTCCTAATTGGAGTGGTTGGTGTATTCCGTACTTCTAGCGATTGGATTTCACTCAAAAATCACCAAATGACTCATCCCACCGTATTATGATGTTGCACAAGTTTTGGGCTCGATCTGAAATCAATAGGTGTGAGAAATTGGTCAATTCAATTTCAACGATAGTTTGTTCCTAATTGGAGTGGTTGGTGTATTCCATACTTCTAGCGATCGGATTTCACTCAAAATGCACCAAATGACTCCTCCCACCATATTATGATGTTGCCCAAGTTTTGGGCTCGATCCGAAATCAATAGGTGTTCCAAATTGGACAATTCAAGTTCAACGGCAGTTCGTTCCTAATTGGAGTGGTTGTTGTATTCCGTACTTCTAGCGATTGGATTTCACTCAAAACTCACCAAATGACTTCTCCCACCATATTATGATGTTGCCCAAGTTTTGGGCTCAATCCGAAATCAATAGGTGTGAGACATTGGAAATTTTCAAGTTCAACGGCAGTTCGTTCCTAAATGGAGTGGTTGGTGTATTCCATACTTCTAGCGATTGGATTTCACTCAAAACTCACCAAATGACTCCGCCCACCATATTATGATGTTGCCCAAGTTTTGGGCTCGATACGAAATCAATAGCTGTTCCAAATTGGACAATTCAAGTTCAACGGCTGTTCGTTCCTAATTGGAGTGGTTGGTGTATTCCGTACTTCTAGCTATTGGATTTCACTCAAAACTCACCAAATGACTCCTCCCACCATATTATGATGTTGCCCAAGTTTGGGGCTCGGTCCGAAATCAATAGGTGTGAGAAATTGGGCAATTCAATTTCAACGGCAGTTCGTTCCTAATTGGAATGGTTGGTGTATTCCATACTTCTAGCGATTGGATTTCACTCAAAACTCACCAAATGACTCCTCCCACCATATTATGATGTTGCCCAAGTTTGGGGCTCGGTCCGAAATCAATAGGTGTGAGAAATTGGGCAATTCAATTTCAACGGCAGTTCGTTCCTAATTGGAATGGTTGGTGTATTCAATACTTCTAGCGATTGGATTTCAATCAAAACTCACCAAATGACTACTCCCACCATATTATGATGTTGCCCAAGTTTGGGGCTCGGTCCGAAATCAATAGGTTTGAGAAATTGGACAATTCAAGTTCAACGGCAGTTCGTTCCTAATTGGAGTGGTTGGTGTATTATATACTTCTAGCGATTGGATTTCACTCAAAACTCACCAAATGACTCCTCCCACCTTATTATGATGTTGCCAAGTTTTGGGCTCGATCCGAAATCAATAGGTGTTCGAAATTGGACAATTCAAGTTCAACGGCAGTTCGTTCCTAATTGGAGTGGTTGGTGTATTCCATACTTCTAGCGATTGGATTTCACTCAAAACTCACCAAATGACTCCTCCCACCATATTATGATGTTGCCCAAGTTTTGGGCTCGATCTGAAATCAATAGGTGTGAGAAATTGGTCAAGTCAATTTCAACGACAATTCGTTCCTAATTGCAGTGGTTGGTGTATTCCATACTTCTAGCGATTGGATTTCACTCAAAACTCACGAAATGACTCCTCCCACCATATTATGATGTTGCCCAGTTTTTGGGCTCGATCCGAAATCAATAGGTGTGAGAAATTGGACAATTCAAGTTCAACGGCAGTTCGTTCCTAATTGGAGTGGTTGGTGTATTCAATACTTCTACCGATGGGATTTCACTCAAAACTCACCAAATGACTCCTCCCACCATATTATGATGTTTCCCAAGTTTTGGGCTCGATCCGAAATCAATATGTGTTCCAAATTGGACAATTCCAGTTCAACGGCAGTTCGTTCCGAATTGGAGTGGTTTGTGTATTCCATACTTCTTGCGATTGGACTTCACTCAAAACTCACCAAATGACTCCTCCCACCATATTATGATGTTGCCCAAGTTTTGGGCTCCATCCGAAATCAATAGGTGTTCGAAATTGGACAATTCAAGTTCAACGGCAGTTCGTTCCTAATTCGAGTGGTTGGTGTATTCCATACTTCTAGCGATTGGGTTTCCCTCAAAACTCACCAAATGACTCCTCCCACCATATTATGATGTTGCCCAAGTTTTGGGCTCCATCCGAAATCAATAGGTGTTCGAAATTGGACAATTCAAGTTCAACGGCAGTTCGTTCCTAATTGGAGTGGTTGGTGTATTCCATACTTCTAGCGATTGGATTTCACTCAAAACTCAACAAATGACTCCTCCCACCATATTATGATGTTGCCCAAGTTTTGGGCTCGATCCGAAATCAATAGGTGTGAGAAATTCGACAATTCAAGTTCAACAGCAGTTCGTTCCTAATTGGAGTGGTTGGTGTATTCCATACTTCTAGCGATTGGATTTCACTCAAAACTCACCAAATGACTCCTCCCACAATATTATGATGTTGCCCAAGTTTTGGGCTCGATCCGAAATCAATAGGTGCTCCAAATTGGACAATTCAAGTTCACCGGCAGTTCATTCCGAATTGGAGTGGTTGGTGTATTCCTTACTTCTAGCGATTGGATTTCACTCAAAACTCACCAAACGACTCCTCCCACCATATTATGATGTTGCCCAAGTTTTGGGCTCGTTCCGAAATCAATAGGTGTGAGACATTGGAAAATTCAAGTTCAACGGCAGTTCGTTCCTAATTGGAGTGGTTGGTGTATTCCGTACTTCTAGCGATTGGATTTCACTCAAAACTCACCAAATGACTTCTCCCACCATATTATGATGTTGCCCAAGTTTTGGGCTCGGTCCGAAATTAATAGGTGTGAGAAATTGGTCAATCCAATTTGAACGGCAGTTCGTTCCTAATTGGAGTGGTTGGTGTATTCCATACTTCTAGCGATTGGATTTCACTCAAAACTCACCAAATGACTCCTCCCACCATATTAGGTTGTTGCCCAAGTTTAGGGCTCGATCCGAAATCAATAGGTGCTCCAAATTGGACAATTCAAGTTCAACAGCAGTTCGTTCCTAATTGGAGTGGTTGGTGTATTCCATACTTCTAGCGATTGTATTTCACTCAAAACTCACCAAATGACTCCTCCCAAAATATTATGATGTTGCCCAAGTTTTGGGCTCGATCCGAAATCAATAGGTGTGAGAAATTGGACAATTCAAGTTCAACGGCAGTTCGTTCCTAATTGGAGTGGTTGGTGTATTCCATACTTCTAGCGATTGGATTTCGCTCAAAACTTACCAAATGACTCCTCCCACCATATTATGATGTTGCCCAAGTTTTGGGCTCGATCCGAAATCAATAGGTGCTCCAAATTGGACAATTCAAGTTCACCGGCAGTTCATTCCGAATTGGAGTGGTTGGTGTATTCCTTACTTCTAGCGATTGGATTTCACTCAAAACTCCCCAAACGACTCCTCCCACCATATTATGATGTTGCCCAAGTTTTGGGCTCGATCCGAAATCAATAGGTGTGAGACATTGGAAAATTCAAGTTCAACGGCAGTTCGTTCCAAAATGGAGTGGTTGGTGTATTCCATACTTCTAGCGATTGGATTTCACTCAAAACTCACCAAATGACTCCTCCCACCATATTAGGTTGTTGCCCAAGTTTAGGGCTCGATCCGAAATCAATAGGTGCTCCAAATTGGACAATTCAAGTTCAACAGCAGTTCGTTCCTAATTGGAGTGGTTGGTGTATTCCATACTTCTAGCGATTGTATTTCACTCAAAACTCACCAAATGACTCCTCCCAAAATATTATGATGTTGCCCAAGTTTTGGGCTCGATCCGAAATCAATAGGTGTGAGAAATTGGACAATTCAAGTTCAACGGCAGTTCGTTCCTAATTGGAGTGGTTGGTGTATTCCATACTTCTAGCGATTGGATTTCGCTCAAAACTTACCAAATGACTCCTCCCACCATATTATGATGTTGCCCAAGTTTTGGGCTCGATCCGAAATCAATAGGTGCTCCAAATTGGACAATTCAAGTTCACCGGCAGTTCATTCCGAATTGGAGTGGTTGGTGTATTCCTTACTTCTAGCGATTGGATTTCACTCAAAACTCCCCAAACGACTCCTCCCACCATATTATGATGTTGCCCAAGTTTTGGGCTCGATCCGAAATCAATAGGTGTGAGACATTGGAAAATTCAAGTTCAACGGCAGTTCGTTCCAAAATGGAGTGGTTGGTGTATTCCATACTTCTAGCGATTGGATTTCACTCAAAACTCACCAAATGACTCCTCCCACAATATTATGATGTTGCCCAAGTTTTGGGCTCGATCCGAAATCAATAGGTGTTCCAAATTGGACAATTCAAGTTCAACAGCAGTTCGTTCCTAATTGGAGTGGTTGGTGTATTCCATACTTCTAGCGATTGTATTTCACTCAAAACTCACCAAATGACTCCTCCCAAAATATTATGATGTTGCCCAAGTTTTGGGCTCGATCCGAAATCAATAGGTGTGAGAAATTGGACAATTCAAGTTCAACGGCAGTTCGTTCCTAATTGGAGTGGTTGGTGTATTCCATACTTCTAGCGATTGGATTTCGCTCAAAACTTACCAAATGACTCCTCCCACCATATTATGATGTTGCCCAAGTTTTGGGCTCGATCCGAAATCAATAGGTGCTCCAAATTGGACAATTCAAGTTCACCGGCAGTTCGTTCCGAATTGGTGTGGTTGGTGTATTCCTTACTTCTAGCGGTTGGATTTCACTCAAAACTCACCAAACGACTCCTCCCACCATATTATGATGTTACCCAAGTTTCGGGCTCAATCCGAACTCAATAGGTGTGAGAAATTGGACAATTTAAGTTCAACGGCAGTTCGTTCCTAATTGGAGTTGTTGGTGTATTACATACTTCTAGCGATTGGATTTCACTCAAAACTCACCAAATGACTCCTCCCATCATATTATGATGTTGCACAAGTTTGGGGTTCCATCCGAAATCAATAGGTGTGAGAAATTGGACAATTTAAGTTCAACGGCACTACGTTCCTCATTGGAGTGGTTGGTGTATTCCATACTTCTAGCGATTGGATTCCACTCAAAACTCACCAAATGACTCCTCTAACCATATTATGATGTTGCCCAAGTTTTGGGCCCGATCCGAAATCAATAGGTGTGAGAAACTGGACAATTCAAGTTCAACGGTAGTTCGTTCCTAATTGGAGTGGTTGGTGTATTCCATACTTCTAGGTATTGGATTTCACTCAAAACTCACTAAATGACTCCTCCCACCATATTATGATGTTGCCCAAGTTTTCGTCTCGATCCGAAATCAATAGGTGTTCCAAATTGGACAATTCAAGTTCAACGGCAGTTCGTTCCTAATTGGAGTGATTGGTGTATTCCATACTTCTAGAGATTGGATTTCACTCAAAACTCACCAAATGACTCCTCCCATCATATTATGATGTTGCCCAAGTTTTGGGCTCGATCCGAAATCAATAAGTGTGAGAAATTGGACAATTCAAGTTTAACGGCAGTTAGTTCCTAATTGGAGTGGGTGGTTTATTCCATACTTCTAGCGATTGGATTTCACTCAAAACTCACCAAATGACTCCTCCCACCATATTATGATGTTGCCCAAGTTTGGGGCTTGATCCGAAATCAATAGGTGTGAGAAATTGGACAATTCAAGTTCAACGGCAGTTCGTTCCGAATTGTAGTGGTTCGTGTATTCCATACTTCTAGCGATTGGATTTCACTGAAAACTCACCAAATGACACCTCCCACCATATTATGATGTTGCCCAAGTTTTGGGCTCGATCCGAAATCAATAGCTGTTCCAAATTGGACAATTCAAGTTCAACGGCAGTTCGTTCCCAATTGGAGTGGTTGGTGTATTCCATACTTCCAGCGATTGGATTTCATTCAAAACTCACCAAATGACTCCTCCCATCATATTATGATGTTGCACAAGTTTGGGGTTCCATCCGAAATCAATAGGTGTGAGAAATTGCACAATTTAAGTTCAACGGCACTTCGTTCCTAATTGGAGTGGTTGGTGTATTCCATACTTCTAGCGATTGGATTTCACTCAAAACTCACCAAATGACTCCTCCCACCATATTATGTTGTTGCCCAAGTTTTGGGCTCGATCCGAAATCAATAGGTGTTCCAAATTGGACAATTCATGTTCAACGACTGTTCGTTCCTAATTGGAGGGGTTGGTGTATTCTATACTTCTAGCGATTTGATTTCACTCAAAACTCTCCAAATGACTCCTCCCACCATATGATGATGTTGCCAAAGTTTTGGCCTCGATCCGAAATCAATAGGTGTTCCAAATTGGACAATTCAAGTTGAACGGCAGTTCGTTCCTAATTGGAGTGGTTGGTGTATTTCATACTTCTAGCGATTGGATTTCACTCAAAACTCACCAAATGACTCCTCCCACCATATTATGATGTTGCCCAAGTTTTGGGCTCGATCCGAAATCAATAGGTGTGAGAAATTGGACAATTCAAGTTCAACGGCAGTTCGTTCCTAATTGGAGTGGTTGGTGTATTGCATACTTCTTGCGATTGGATTTCACTCAAAACACACTAAATGACTCCTCCCACCATATTATGATGTTGCCCAAGTTTTGGTGTCGATCCGAAAGCAATAGGTGTTCCAAATTGGACAATTCAAGTTCAACGGCAGTTCATTCCTAATTGGAGTGGTTGGTGTATTCCATACTTCTAGCGATTGGATTTCATTCAAAACTCACCGAATGACTCCTCCCACCATATTATGACGTTGCCCAAGTTTTGGGCTCGATCCGAAATCAATAGGTGTTCAAATTGGACAATTCAAGTTCAACGGCACTTCGTTCCTAATTGGTGTGTTTTGTGTATTCCATACTTCTAATGATTGGATTTCACTGAAAACTCACCAAATGACTCCTCCCACCATATTATGATGTTACCCAAGTTTGGGGCTCGATCCGAAATCAATAGGTGTGAGAAATTGGACAATTCAAGTTCAACGGCAGTTCATTCCTAATTGGAGTGGTTGGTGTATTCCACACTTCCAGCGATTGGATTTCACTCAAAACTCACTAAATGACTCCTCCCACCATATTACGATGTTGCCCAAGTTTTGGTCTCGAACCGAAATCAATAGGTGTTCCAAATGGGACAATTGAAGTTCAACGGCAGTTCATTCCTAATTGGAGTGGTTGGTGTATTCCATACTTCCAGCGATTGGATTTCACTCAAAACTCACCAAATGAGTCCTCCCACCATATTATGATGTTGCCCAAGTTTTGGGCTCGATTCGAAATCAATTGGTGTGAGAAATTGGACAATTCAAGTTCAATGGCAGTTCGTTCCTAATTGGAGGGGTTGGTGTATTCCATACTTCTAGCGATTGGATTTCACTCAAAACTCACCAAATGACTCCTCTCACCATATCACGATGTTGCCCAAGTTTTGGGCTCGATCCGAAATCAATAGGTGTTCCAAATTGGACAATTCAAGTTCAACGGCAGTTCGTTCCTAATTGTAGTGGTTGGTGTATTCCATACTTCTAGCGATTCTATTTCACTCAAAACTCACTGAATGACTCCTCCCACCATATTATGATGTTGCCCAAGTTTTGGGCTCGATCCGAAATCAATAGGTGTTCCAAATTGGACAATTCAAGTTCAACGGCAGTTCGTTCCTAATTGGAGTGGTTGGTGTATTCCAAACCTCTAGCGATTGGATTTCACTCAAAACTCACCAAATGACTACTCCCACCATATTATGATGTTAACCAAGTTTGCGGCTCGATCCGAAATCAATAGGTGTGAGAACTTGGACAATTCAAGTTCAACGACAGTTCGTTCCTAATTGGAGTGGTTGGTGTATTCCGTACTTCTAGCGATTAGATTTCACCCAAAACTCACCGAATAACTCCTCCCACCATATTATGATGTTGCCCAAGTTTTGGGCTCGATCCGAAATCAATAGGTGTTCCAAATTGGACAATTCAAGTTCAACGGCAGTTCGTTCCTAATTGGAGTGGTTGGTGTATTCCATACTTCTAGTGATTGGATTTCACTCAAAACGCACCAAATGACTCCTCCCACCATATTATGATGTTGCCCAAGTTTTGGGCTCGATCTGTAATCAATAGGTGTGAGAAATTGGACAATTCAATTTCAACGGCAGTTCGTTCCTAATTGGAGTGGTTGGTGTATTACATACTTCTAGCGATTGGATTTCACTCAAAACTCAACAAATGACTCCTCCCACCATATTATGATGTTGCCCAAGTTTTGGTGTCGATCCGAAATCAATAGGTGTTCCAAATTGGACAATTCAAGTTCAACGGCAGTTCGTTCCTAATTGGAGTGGTTGGTGTATTCCATACTTCTAGCGATTGGATTTCACTCAAAACTCACCAAATGACTCCTCCCACCTTATTATGATGTTGCCCAAGTTTTGGGCTCGATCCGAAATCAATAGGTGTGAGAAATTGGACAATTCAAGTTCAACGGCAGTTCGTTTCTAATTGGAGTGGTTGGTGTATTCCATACTTCTAGCGATTGGATTTCACTCAAAACTCACTAAATGACTCTGCCCACCATATTATGATGTTGCCCAAGTTTTGGTCTCGATCCGAAATCAATAGGTGTGAGAAATTGGACAATTCAAGTTCAACGGCAGTTCGTTCCGAATTGTAGTGGTTCGTGTATTCCATACTTCTAGCGATTGGATTTCACTGAAAACTCACCAAATGACACCTCCCACCATATTATGATGTTGCCCAAGTTTTGGGCTCGATCCGAAATCAATAGCTGTTCCAAATTGGACAATTCAAGTTCAACGGCAGTTCGTTCCCAATTGGAGTGGTTGGTGTATTCCATACTTCCAGCGATTGGATTTCATTCAAAACTCACCAAATGACTCCTCCCATCATATTATGATGTTGCACAAGTTTGGGGTTCCATCCGAAATCAATAGGTGTGAGAAATTGCACAATTTAAGTTCAACGGCACTTCGTTCCTAATTGGAGTGGTTGGTGTATTCCATACTTCTAGCGATTGGATTTCACTCAAAACTCACCAAATGACTCCTCCCACCATATTATGTTGTTGCCCAAGTTTTGGGCTCGATCCGAAATCAATAGGTGTTCCAAATTGGACAATTCATGTTCAACGACTGTTCGTTCCTAATTGGAGGGGTTGGTGTATTCTATACTTCTAGCGATTTGATTTCACTCAAAACTCTCCAAATGACTCCTCCCACCATATGATGATGTTGCCAAAGTTTTGGCCTCGATCCGAAATCAATAGGTGTTCCAAATTGGACAATTCAAGTTGAACGGCAGTTCGTTCCTAATTGGAGTGGTTGGTGTATTTCATACTTCTAGCGATTGGATTTCACTCAAAACTCACCAAATGACTCCTCCCACCATATTATGATGTTGCCCAAGTTTTGGGCTCGATCCGAAATCAATAGGTGTGAGAAATTGGACAATTCAAGTTCAACGGCAGTTCGTTCCTAATTGGAGTGGTTGGTGTATTGCATACTTCTTGCGATTGGATTTCACTCAAAACACACTAAATGACTCCTCCCACCATATTATGATGTTGCCCAAGTTTTGGTGTCGATCCGAAAGCAATAGGTGTTCCAAATTGGACAATTCAAGTTCAACGGCAGTTCATTCCTAATTGGAGTGGTTGGTGTATTCCATACTTCTAGCGATTGGATTTCATTCAAAACTCACCGAATGACTCCTCCCACCATATTATGACGTTGCCCAAGTTTTGGGCTCGATCCGAAATCAATAGGTGTTCAAATTGGACAATTCAAGTTCAACGGCACTTCGTTCCTAATTGGTGTGTTTTGTGTATTCCATACTTCTAATGATTGGATTTCACTGAAAACTCACCAAATGACTCCTCCCACCATATTATGATGTTACCCAAGTTTGGGGCTCGATCCGAAATCAATAGGTGTGAGAAATTGGACAATTCAAGTTCAACGGCAGTTCATTCCTAATTGGAGTGGTTGGTGTATTCCACACTTCCAGCGATTGGATTTCACTCAAAACTCACTAAATGACTCCTCCCACCATATTACGATGTTGCCCAAGTTTTGGTCTCGAACCGAAATCAATAGGTGTTCCAAATGGGACAATTGAAGTTCAACGGCAGTTCATTCCTAATTGGAGTGGTTGGTGTATTCCATACTTCCAGCGATTGGATTTCACTCAAAACTCACCAAATGAGTCCTCCCACCATATTATGATGTTGCCCAAGTTTTGGGCTCGATTCGAAATCAATTGGTGTGAGAAATTGGACAATTCAAGTTCAATGGCAGTTCGTTCCTAATTGGAGGGGTTGGTGTATTCCATACTTCTAGCGATTGGATTTCACTCAAAACTCACCAAATGACTCCTCTCACCATATCACGATGTTGCCCAAGTTTTGGGCTCGATCCGAAATCAATAGGTGTTCCAAATTGGACAATTCAAGTTCAACGGCAGTTCGTTCCTAATTGTAGTGGTTGGTGTATTCCATACTTCTAGCGATTCTATTTCACTCAAAACTCACTGAATGACTCCTCCCACCATATTATGATGTTGCCCAAGTTTTGGGCTCGATCCGAAATCAATAGGTGTTCCAAATTGGACAATTCAAGTTCAACGGCAGTTCGTTCCTAATTGGAGTGGTTGGTGTATTCCAAACCTCTAGCGATTGGATTTCACTCAAAACTCACCAAATGACTACTCCCACCATATTATGATGTTAACCAAGTTTGCGGCTCGATCCGAAATCAATAGGTGTGAGAACTTGGACAATTCAAGTTCAACGACAGTTCGTTCCTAATTGGAGTGGTTGGTGTATTCCGTACTTCTAGCGATTAGATTTCACCCAAAACTCACCGAATAACTCCTCCCACCATATTATGATGTTGCCCAAGTTTTGGGCTCGATCCGAAATCAATAGGTGTTCCAAATTGGACAATTCAAGTTCAACGGCAGTTCGTTCCTAATTGGAGTGGTTGGTGTATTCCATACTTCTAGTGATTGGATTTCACTCAAAACGCACCAAATGACTCCTCCCACCATATTATGATGTTGCCCAAGTTTTGGGCTCGATCTGTAATCAATAGGTGTGAGAAATTGGACAATTCAATTTCAACGGCAGTTCGTTCCTAATTGGAGTGGTTGGTGTATTACATACTTCTAGCGATTGGATTTCACTCAAAACTCAACAAATGACTCCTCCCACCATATTATGATGTTGCCCAAGTTTTGGTGTCGATCCGAAATCAATAGGTGTTCCAAATTGGACAATTCAAGTTCAACGGCAGTTCGTTCCTAATTGGAGTGGTTGGTGTATTCCATACTTCTAGCGATTGGATTTCACTCAAAACTCACCAAATGACTCCTCCCACCTTATTATGATGTTGCCCAAGTTTTGGGCTCGATCCGAAATCAATAGGTGTGAGAAATTGGACAATTCAAGTTCAACGGCAGTTCGTTTCTAATTGGAGTGGTTGGTGTATTCCATACTTCTAGCGATTGGATTTCACTCAAAACTCACTAAATGACTCTGCCCACCATATTATGATGTTGCCCAAGTTTTGGTCTCGATCCGAAATCAATAGGTGTGAGAAATTGGACAATTCAAGTTCAACGGCAGTTCGTTCCGAATTGGAGTGGTTGGTGTATTCCACACTTCTAGCGATTGGATTTCACTCAAAACTCACCAAATGACTCCTCCCACCATATTATGATGTTGCCCAAGTTTGGGGCTCGATCCGAAATCAATAGGTGTTCCAAATTGGACAATTCAAGTTCAACGGAAGTTCGTTCCTAATTGGAGTGGTTGGTGTATTCCATACTTCTAGCGATTGGATTTCACTCAAAACTCACCAAATGACTCCTCCCACCGTATAATGACGTTGCCCAAGTTTTGGGCTCGATCCGAAATGAATAGGTGTTCCAAATTGGACAATTCAAGTTCAACGGCAGTTCGTTCCTAATTCGAGTGGTTGGTGTATTCCATACTTCTAGCGATTGGATTTCACTCAAAACTCAACAAATGACTCCTCCCACCATATTATGATGTTGCAGAAGTTTTTGGTTCGATCCGAAATCAATAGGTGTGAGAAATTGCACAATTCAAGTTCAACGGCAGTTCGTTCCTAATGGGAGTGGTTTGTGTATTCCATACTTCTAGCGATTGGATTTCACTCAAAACCCAACAAATGACTCCTCCCACCGTATTATGATGTTGCCCAAGTTTTTGGCTCGATCCGAAATCAATAGGTGTTCGAAATTGGACAATTCAAGTTCAACGGCAGTTAGTTCCTAATTGGAGTGGTTGGTGTATTCCACACTTCTAGCGATTGGATTTCACTCAAAACTCCCCAAATGACTCCTCCCACCATATTATGATGTTGCCCAAGTTTTGGGCTCGATCCGAAATCAATAGGTGTTACAAATTGGACAATTCAAGTTCAACGGCAGTTCGTTCCTAATTGGAGTTGTTGGTGTTTTCCATACTTCTAGCGATTGGATTTCACTCAAAACTCACAAAATGACTCCTCCCACCATATTATGTTGTTGCCCAAGTTTTGGGCTCGATCCGAAATCAATAGGTGTGAGAAATTGGACAATTCAAGTTCAACGGCAGTTCGTTCCTAATTGGAGTTGTTGGTGTATTCCATACTTCTAGCGATTGGATTTCACACAAAACTCACCAAATGACTCCTCCCACCATATTATGATGTTGCCCAAGTTTTGGGCTCAATCCGAAATCAATAGGTGTGAGAAATTGGACAATTCATGTTCAACGGCAGTTCGTTCCTAATTGGGGTGGTTGGTGTATTCCATACTTCTAGCGATTGGATTTCACTCAAAACTCACCAAATGACTCCTGCCACTATATGATGATGTTGCCCAAGTTTGGGGCTCGATCCGAAACCAATAGGTGTTCCAAATTGGACAATTCAAGTTCAACGGCAGTTCGTTCCTAATTGGAGTGGTTGGTGTATTCCACACTTCTAGCGATTGGATTTCACTCAAAACTCACCCAATGACCCCTCCCACCATATTATGATGTTACCCTATGTTTTGGGCTCGATCCGAAATCAATAGGTGTTCCAAATTGGACAATTCAAGTTCAACGGCAGTTCGTTCCTAATTGGAGTGGTTGGTGTATTCCATACCTCTAGCGATTGGATTTCCCTCAAAACTCACCAAATGAGTCCTCCCACCATATTATGATGTTGCCCAAGTTTGGGGCTCGGTCCGAAATCAATAGGTTTGAGAAATTGGACAATTCAAGTTCAACGGCAGTTCGTTCCTAATTGGAGTGGTTGGTGTATTATATACTTCTAGCGATTGGATTTCACTCAAAACTCACCAAATGACTCCTCCCACCTTATTATGATGTTGCCAAGTTTTGGGCTCGATCCGAAATCAATAGGTGTTCGAAATTGGACAATTCAAGTTCAACGGCAGTTCGTTCCTAATTGGAGTGGTTGGTGTATTCCATACTTCTAGCGATTGGATTTCACTCAAAACTCACCAAATGACTCCTCCCACCATATTATGATGTTGCCCAAGTTTTGGGCTCGATCTGAAATCAATAGGTGTGAGAAATTGGTCAAGTCAATTTCAACGACAATTCGTTCCTAATTGCAGTGGTTGGTGTATTCCATACTTCTAGCGATTGGATTTCACTCAAAACTCACGAAATGACTCCTCCCACCATATTATGATGTTGCCCAGTTTTTGGGCTCGATCCGAAATCAATAGGTGTGAGAAATTGGACAATTCAAGTTCAACGGCAGTTCGTTCCTAATTGGAGTGGTTGGTGTATTCAATACTTCTACCGATGGGATTTCACTCAAAACTCACCAAATGACTCCTCCCACCATATTATGATGTTTCCCAAGTTTTGGGCTCGATCCGAAATCAATATGTGTTCCAAATTGGACAATTCCAGTTCAACGGCAGTTCGTTCCGAATTGGAGTGGTTTGTGTATTCCATACTTCTTGCGATTGGACTTCACTCAAAACTCACCAAATGACTCCTCCCACCATATTATGATGTTGCCCAAGTTTTGGGCTCCATCCGAAATCAATAGGTGTTCGAAATTGGACAATTCAAGTTCAACGGCAGTTCGTTCCTAATTCGAGTGGTTGGTGTATTCCATACTTCTAGCGATTGGGTTTCCCTCAAAACTCACCAAATGACTCCTCCCACCATATTATGATGTTGCCCAAGTTTTGGGCTCCATCCGAAATCAATAGGTGTTCGAAATTGGACAATTCAAGTTCAACGGCAGTTCGTTCCTAATTGGAGTGGTTGGTGTATTCCATACTTCTAGCGATTGGATTTCACTCAAAACTCAACAAATGACTCCTCCCACCATATTATGATGTTGCCCAAGTTTTGGGCTCGATCCGAAATCAATAGGTGTGAGAAATTCGACAATTCAAGTTCAACAGCAGTTCGTTCCTAATTGGAGTGGTTGGTGTATTCCATACTTCTAGCGATTGGATTTCACTCAAAACTCACCAAATGACTCCTCCCACAATATTATGATGTTGCCCAAGTTTTGGGCTCGATCCGAAATCAATAGGTGCTCCAAATTGGACAATTCAAGTTCACCGGCAGTTCATTCCGAATTGGAGTGGTTGGTGTATTCCTTACTTCTAGCGATTGGATTTCACTCAAAACTCACCAAACGACTCCTCCCACCATATTATGATGTTGCCCAAGTTTTGGGCTCGTTCCGAAATCAATAGGTGTGAGACATTGGAAAATTCAAGTTCAACGGCAGTTCGTTCCTAATTGGAGTGGTTGGTGTATTCCGTACTTCTAGCGATTGGATTTCACTCAAAACTCACCAAATGACTTCTCCCACCATATTATGATGTTGCCCAAGTTTTGGGCTCGGTCCGAAATTAATAGGTGTGAGAAATTGGTCAATCCAATTTGAACGGCAGTTCGTTCCTAATTGGAGTGGTTGGTGTATTCCATACTTCTAGCGATTGGATTTCACTCAAAACTCACCAAATGACTCCTCCCACCATATTAGGTTGTTGCCCAAGTTTAGGGCTCGATCCGAAATCAATAGGTGCTCCAAATTGGACAATTCAAGTTCAACAGCAGTTCGTTCCTAATTGGAGTGGTTGGTGTATTCCATACTTCTAGCGATTGTATTTCACTCAAAACTCACCAAATGACTCCTCCCAAAATATTATGATGTTGCCCAAGTTTTGGGCTCGATCCGAAATCAATAGGTGTGAGAAATTGGACAATTCAAGTTCAACGGCAGTTCGTTCCTAATTGGAGTGGTTGGTGTATTCCATACTTCTAGCGATTGGATTTCGCTCAAAACTTACCAAATGACTCCTCCCACCATATTATGATGTTGCCCAAGTTTTGGGCTCGATCCGAAATCAATAGGTGCTCCAAATTGGACAATTCAAGTTCACCGGCAGTTCATTCCGAATTGGAGTGGTTGGTGTATTCCTTACTTCTAGCGATTGGATTTCACTCAAAACTCCCCAAACGACTCCTCCCACCATATTATGATGTTGCCCAAGTTTTGGGCTCGATCCGAAATCAATAGGTGTGAGACATTGGAAAATTCAAGTTCAACGGCAGTTCGTTCCAAAATGGAGTGGTTGGTGTATTCCATACTTCTAGCGATTGGATTTCACTCAAAACTCACCAAATGACTCCTCCCACCATATTAGGTTGTTGCCCAAGTTTAGGGCTCGATCCGAAATCAATAGGTGCTCCAAATTGGACAATTCAAGTTCAACAGCAGTTCGTTCCTAATTGGAGTGGTTGGTGTATTCCATACTTCTAGCGATTGTATTTCACTCAAAACTCACCAAATGACTCCTCCCAAAATATTATGATGTTGCCCAAGTTTTGGGCTCGATCCGAAATCAATAGGTGTGAGAAATTGGACAATTCAAGTTCAACGGCAGTTCGTTCCTAATTGGAGTGGTTGGTGTATTCCATACTTCTAGCGATTGGATTTCGCTCAAAACTTACCAAATGACTCCTCCCACCATATTATGATGTTGCCCAAGTTTTGGGCTCGATCCGAAATCAATAGGTGCTCCAAATTGGACAATTCAAGTTCACCGGCAGTTCATTCCGAATTGGAGTGGTTGGTGTATTCCTTACTTCTAGCGATTGGATTTCACTCAAAACTCCCCAAACGACTCCTCCCACCATATTATGATGTTGCCCAAGTTTTGGGCTCGATCCGAAATCAATAGGTGTGAGACATTGGAAAATTCAAGTTCAACGGCAGTTCGTTCCAAAATGGAGTGGTTGGTGTATTCCATACTTCTAGCGATTGGATTTCACTCAAAACTCACCAAATGACTCCTCCCACAATATTATGATGTTGCCCAAGTTTTGGGCTCGATCCGAAATCAATAGGTGTTCCAAATTGGACAATTCAAGTTCAACAGCAGTTCGTTCCTAATTGGAGTGGTTGGTGTATTCCATACTTCTAGCGATTGTATTTCACTCAAAACTCACCAAATGACTCCTCCCAAAATATTATGATGTTGCCCAAGTTTTGGGCTCGATCCGAAATCAATAGGTGTGAGAAATTGGACAATTCAAGTTCAACGGCAGTTCGTTCCTAATTGGAGTGGTTGGTGTATTCCATACTTCTAGCGATTGGATTTCGCTCAAAACTTACCAAATGACTCCTCCCACCATATTATGATGTTGCCCAAGTTTTGGGCTCGATCCGAAATCAATAGGTGCTCCAAATTGGACAATTCAAGTTCACCGGCAGTTCGTTCCGAATTGGTGTGGTTGGTGTATTCCTTACTTCTAGCGGTTGGATTTCACTCAAAACTCACCAAACGACTCCTCCCACCATATTATGATGTTACCCAAGTTTCGGGCTCAATCCGAACTCAATAGGTGTGAGAAATTGGACAATTTAAGTTCAACGGCAGTTCGTTCCTAATTGGAGTTGTTGGTGTATTACATACTTCTAGCGATTGGATTTCACTCAAAACTCACCAAATGACTCCTCCCATCATATTATGATGTTGCACAAGTTTGGGGTTCCATCCGAAATCAATAGGTGTGAGAAATTGGACAATTTAAGTTCAACGGCACTACGTTCCTCATTGGAGTGGTTGGTGTATTCCATACTTCTAGCGATTGGATTCCACTCAAAACTCACCAAATGACTCCTCTAACCATATTATGATGTTGCCCAAGTTTTGGGCCCGATCCGAAATCAATAGGTGTGAGAAACTGGACAATTCAAGTTCAACGGTAGTTCGTTCCTAATTGGAGTGGTTGGTGTATTCCATACTTCTAGGTATTGGATTTCACTCAAAACTCACTAAATGACTCCTCCCACCATATTATGATGTTGCCCAAGTTTTCGTCTCGATCCGAAATCAATAGGTGTTCCAAATTGGACAATTCAAGTTCAACGGCAGTTCGTTCCTAATTGGAGTGATTGGTGTATTCCATACTTCTAGAGATTGGATTTCACTCAAAACTCACCAAATGACTCCTCCCATCATATTATGATGTTGCCCAAGTTTTGGGCTCGATCCGAAATCAATAAGTGTGAGAAATTGGACAATTCAAGTTTAACGGCAGTTAGTTCCTAATTGGAGTGGGTGGTTTATTCCATACTTCTAGCGATTGGATTTCACTCAAAACTCACCAAATGACTCCTCCCACCATATTATGATGTTGCCCAAGTTTGGGGCTTGATCCGAAATCAATAGGTGTGAGAAATTGGACAATTCAAGTTCAACGGCAGTTCGTTCCGAATTGTAGTGGTTCGTGTATTCCATACTTCTAGCGATTGGATTTCACTGAAAACTCACCAAATGACACCTCCCACCATATTATGATGTTGCCCAAGTTTTGGGCTCGATCCGAAATCAATAGCTGTTCCAAATTGGACAATTCAAGTTCAACGGCAGTTCGTTCCCAATTGGAGTGGTTGGTGTATTCCATACTTCCAGCGATTGGATTTCATTCAAAACTCACCAAATGACTCCTCCCATCATATTATGATGTTGCACAAGTTTGGGGTTCCATCCGAAATCAATAGGTGTGAGAAATTGCACAATTTAAGTTCAACGGCACTTCGTTCCTAATTGGAGTGGTTGGTGTATTCCATACTTCTAGCGATTGGATTTCACTCAAAACTCACCAAATGACTCCTCCCACCATATTATGTTGTTGCCCAAGTTTTGGGCTCGATCCGAAATCAATAGGTGTTCCAAATTGGACAATTCATGTTCAACGACTGTTCGTTCCTAATTGGAGGGGTTGGTGTATTCTATACTTCTAGCGATTTGATTTCACTCAAAACTCTCCAAATGACTCCTCCCACCATATGATGATGTTGCCAAAGTTTTGGCCTCGATCCGAAATCAATAGGTGTTCCAAATTGGACAATTCAAGTTGAACGGCAGTTCGTTCCTAATTGGAGTGGTTGGTGTATTTCATACTTCTAGCGATTGGATTTCACTCAAAACTCACCAAATGACTCCTCCCACCATATTATGATGTTGCCCAAGTTTTGGGCTCGATCCGAAATCAATAGGTGTGAGAAATTGGACAATTCAAGTTCAACGGCAGTTCGTTCCTAATTGGAGTGGTTGGTGTATTGCATACTTCTTGCGATTGGATTTCACTCAAAACACACTAAATGACTCCTCCCACCATATTATGATGTTGCCCAAGTTTTGGTGTCGATCCGAAAGCAATAGGTGTTCCAAATTGGACAATTCAAGTTCAACGGCAGTTCATTCCTAATTGGAGTGGTTGGTGTATTCCATACTTCTAGCGATTGGATTTCATTCAAAACTCACCGAATGACTCCTCCCACCATATTATGACGTTGCCCAAGTTTTGGGCTCGATCCGAAATCAATAGGTGTTCAAATTGGACAATTCAAGTTCAACGGCACTTCGTTCCTAATTGGTGTGTTTTGTGTATTCCATACTTCTAATGATTGGATTTCACTGAAAACTCACCAAATGACTCCTCCCACCATATTATGATGTTACCCAAGTTTGGGGCTCGATCCGAAATCAATAGGTGTGAGAAATTGGACAATTCAAGTTCAACGGCAGTTCATTCCTAATTGGAGTGGTTGGTGTATTCCACACTTCCAGCGATTGGATTTCACTCAAAACTCACTAAATGACTCCTCCCACCATATTACGATGTTGCCCAAGTTTTGGTCTCGAACCGAAATCAATAGGTGTTCCAAATGGGACAATTGAAGTTCAACGGCAGTTCATTCCTAATTGGAGTGGTTGGTGTATTCCATACTTCCAGCGATTGGATTTCACTCAAAACTCACCAAATGAGTCCTCCCACCATATTATGATGTTGCCCAAGTTTTGGGCTCGATTCGAAATCAATTGGTGTGAGAAATTGGACAATTCAAGTTCAATGGCAGTTCGTTCCTAATTGGAGGGGTTGGTGTATTCCATACTTCTAGCGATTGGATTTCACTCAAAACTCACCAAATGACTCCTCTCACCATATCACGATGTTGCCCAAGTTTTGGGCTCGATCCGAAATCAATAGGTGTTCCAAATTGGACAATTCAAGTTCAACGGCAGTTCGTTCCTAATTGTAGTGGTTGGTGTATTCCATACTTCTAGCGATTCTATTTCACTCAAAACTCACTGAATGACTCCTCCCACCATATTATGATGTTGCCCAAGTTTTGGGCTCGATCCGAAATCAATAGGTGTTCCAAATTGGACAATTCAAGTTCAACGGCAGTTCGTTCCTAATTGGAGTGGTTGGTGTATTCCAAACCTCTAGCGATTGGATTTCACTCAAAACTCACCAAATGACTACTCCCACCATATTATGATGTTAACCAAGTTTGCGGCTCGATCCGAAATCAATAGGTGTGAGAACTTGGACAATTCAAGTTCAACGACAGTTCGTTCCTAATTGGAGTGGTTGGTGTATTCCGTACTTCTAGCGATTAGATTTCACCCAAAACTCACCGAATAACTCCTCCCACCATATTATGATGTTGCCCAAGTTTTGGGCTCGATCCGAAATCAATAGGTGTTCCAAATTGGACAATTCAAGTTCAACGGCAGTTCGTTCCTAATTGGAGTGGTTGGTGTATTCCATACTTCTAGTGATTGGATTTCACTCAAAACGCACCAAATGACTCCTCCCACCATATTATGATGTTGCCCAAGTTTTGGGCTCGATCTGTAATCAATAGGTGTGAGAAATTGGACAATTCAATTTCAACGGCAGTTCGTTCCTAATTGGAGTGGTTGGTGTATTACATACTTCTAGCGATTGGATTTCACTCAAAACTCAACAAATGACTCCTCCCACCATATTATGATGTTGCCCAAGTTTTGGTGTCGATCCGAAATCAATAGGTGTTCCAAATTGGACAATTCAAGTTCAACGGCAGTTCGTTCCTAATTGGAGTGGTTGGTGTATTCCATACTTCTAGCGATTGGATTTCACTCAAAACTCACCAAATGACTCCTCCCACCTTATTATGATGTTGCCCAAGTTTTGGGCTCGATCCGAAATCAATAGGTGTGAGAAATTGGACAATTCAAGTTCAACGGCAGTTCGTTTCTAATTGGAGTGGTTGGTGTATTCCATACTTCTAGCGATTGGATTTCACTCAAAACTCACTAAATGACTCTGCCCACCATATTATGATGTTGCCCAAGTTTTGGTCTCGATCCGAAATCAATAGGTGTGAGAAATTGGACAATTCAAGTTCAACGGCAGTTCGTTCCGAATTGTAGTGGTTCGTGTATTCCATACTTCTAGCGATTGGATTTCACTGAAAACTCACCAAATGACACCTCCCACCATATTATGATGTTGCCCAAGTTTTGGGCTCGATCCGAAATCAATAGCTGTTCCAAATTGGACAATTCAAGTTCAACGGCAGTTCGTTCCCAATTGGAGTGGTTGGTGTATTCCATACTTCCAGCGATTGGATTTCATTCAAAACTCACCAAATGACTCCTCCCATCATATTATGATGTTGCACAAGTTTGGGGTTCCATCCGAAATCAATAGGTGTGAGAAATTGCACAATTTAAGTTCAACGGCACTTCGTTCCTAATTGGAGTGGTTGGTGTATTCCATACTTCTAGCGATTGGATTTCACTCAAAACTCACCAAATGACTCCTCCCACCATATTATGTTGTTGCCCAAGTTTTGGGCTCGATCCGAAATCAATAGGTGTTCCAAATTGGACAATTCATGTTCAACGACTGTTCGTTCCTAATTGGAGGGGTTGGTGTATTCTATACTTCTAGCGATTTGATTTCACTCAAAACTCTCCAAATGACTCCTCCCACCATATGATGATGTTGCCAAAGTTTTGGCCTCGATCCGAAATCAATAGGTGTTCCAAATTGGACAATTCAAGTTGAACGGCAGTTCGTTCCTAATTGGAGTGGTTGGTGTATTTCATACTTCTAGCGATTGGATTTCACTCAAAACTCACCAAATGACTCCTCCCACCATATTATGATGTTGCCCAAGTTTTGGGCTCGATCCGAAATCAATAGGTGTGAGAAATTGGACAATTCAAGTTCAACGGCAGTTCGTTCCTAATTGGAGTGGTTGGTGTATTGCATACTTCTTGCGATTGGATTTCACTCAAAACACACTAAATGACTCCTCCCACCATATTATGATGTTGCCCAAGTTTTGGTGTCGATCCGAAAGCAATAGGTGTTCCAAATTGGACAATTCAAGTTCAACGGCAGTTCATTCCTAATTGGAGTGGTTGGTGTATTCCATACTTCTAGCGATTGGATTTCATTCAAAACTCACCGAATGACTCCTCCCACCATATTATGACGTTGCCCAAGTTTTGGGCTCGATCCGAAATCAATAGGTGTTCAAATTGGACAATTCAAGTTCAACGGCACTTCGTTCCTAATTGGTGTGTTTTGTGTATTCCATACTTCTAATGATTGGATTTCACTGAAAACTCACCAAATGACTCCTCCCACCATATTATGATGTTACCCAAGTTTGGGGCTCGATCCGAAATCAATAGGTGTGAGAAATTGGACAATTCAAGTTCAACGGCAGTTCATTCCTAATTGGAGTGGTTGGTGTATTCCACACTTCCAGCGATTGGATTTCACTCAAAACTCACTAAATGACTCCTCCCACCATATTACGATGTTGCCCAAGTTTTGGTCTCGAACCGAAATCAATAGGTGTTCCAAATGGGACAATTGAAGTTCAACGGCAGTTCATTCCTAATTGGAGTGGTTGGTGTATTCCATACTTCCAGCGATTGGATTTCACTCAAAACTCACCAAATGAGTCCTCCCACCATATTATGATGTTGCCCAAGTTTTGGGCTCGATTCGAAATCAATTGGTGTGAGAAATTGGACAATTCAAGTTCAATGGCAGTTCGTTCCTAATTGGAGGGGTTGGTGTATTCCATACTTCTAGCGATTGGATTTCACTCAAAACTCACCAAATGACTCCTCTCACCATATCACGATGTTGCCCAAGTTTTGGGCTCGATCCGAAATCAATAGGTGTTCCAAATTGGACAATTCAAGTTCAACGGCAGTTCGTTCCTAATTGTAGTGGTTGGTGTATTCCATACTTCTAGCGATTCTATTTCACTCAAAACTCACTGAATGACTCCTCCCACCATATTATGATGTTGCCCAAGTTTTGGGCTCGATCCGAAATCAATAGGTGTTCCAAATTGGACAATTCAAGTTCAACGGCAGTTCGTTCCTAATTGGAGTGGTTGGTGTATTCCAAACCTCTAGCGATTGGATTTCACTCAAAACTCACCAAATGACTACTCCCACCATATTATGATGTTAACCAAGTTTGCGGCTCGATCCGAAATCAATAGGTGTGAGAACTTGGACAATTCAAGTTCAACGACAGTTCGTTCCTAATTGGAGTGGTTGGTGTATTCCGTACTTCTAGCGATTAGATTTCACCCAAAACTCACCGAATAACTCCTCCCACCATATTATGATGTTGCCCAAGTTTTGGGCTCGATCCGAAATCAATAGGTGTTCCAAATTGGACAATTCAAGTTCAACGGCAGTTCGTTCCTAATTGGAGTGGTTGGTGTATTCCATACTTCTAGTGATTGGATTTCACTCAAAACGCACCAAATGACTCCTCCCACCATATTATGATGTTGCCCAAGTTTTGGGCTCGATCTGTAATCAATAGGTGTGAGAAATTGGACAATTCAATTTCAACGGCAGTTCGTTCCTAATTGGAGTGGTTGGTGTATTACATACTTCTAGCGATTGGATTTCACTCAAAACTCAACAAATGACTCCTCCCACCATATTATGATGTTGCCCAAGTTTTGGTGTCGATCCGAAATCAATAGGTGTTCCAAATTGGACAATTCAAGTTCAACGGCAGTTCGTTCCTAATTGGAGTGGTTGGTGTATTCCATACTTCTAGCGATTGGATTTCACTCAAAACTCACCAAATGACTCCTCCCACCTTATTATGATGTTGCCCAAGTTTTGGGCTCGATCCGAAATCAATAGGTGTGAGAAATTGGACAATTCAAGTTCAACGGCAGTTCGTTTCTAATTGGAGTGGTTGGTGTATTCCATACTTCTAGCGATTGGATTTCACTCAAAACTCACTAAATGACTCTGCCCACCATATTATGATGTTGCCCAAGTTTTGGTCTCGATCCGAAATCAATAGGTGTGAGAAATTGGACAATTCAAGTTCAACGGCAGTTCGTTCCGAATTGGAGTGGTTGGTGTATTCCACACTTCTAGCGATTGGATTTCACTCAAAACTCACCAAATGACTCCTCCCACCATATTATGATGTTGCCCAAGTTTGGGGCTCGATCCGAAATCAATAGGTGTTCCAAATTGGACAATTCAAGTTCAACGGAAGTTCGTTCCTAATTGGAGTGGTTGGTGTATTCCATACTTCTAGCGATTGGATTTCACTCAAAACTCACCAAATGACTCCTCCCACCGTATAATGACGTTGCCCAAGTTTTGGGCTCGATCCGAAATGAATAGGTGTTCCAAATTGGACAATTCAAGTTCAACGGCAGTTCGTTCCTAATTCGAGTGGTTGGTGTATTCCATACTTCTAGCGATTGGATTTCACTCAAAACTCAACAAATGACTCCTCCCACCATATTATGATGTTGCAGAAGTTTTTGGTTCGATCCGAAATCAATAGGTGTGAGAAATTGCACAATTCAAGTTCAACGGCAGTTCGTTCCTAATGGGAGTGGTTTGTGTATTCCATACTTCTAGCGATTGGATTTCACTCAAAACCCAACAAATGACTCCTCCCACCGTATTATGATGTTGCCCAAGTTTTTGGCTCGATCCGAAATCAATAGGTGTTCGAAATTGGACAATTCAAGTTCAACGGCAGTTAGTTCCTAATTGGAGTGGTTGGTGTATTCCACACTTCTAGCGATTGGATTTCACTCAAAACTCCCCAAATGACTCCTCCCACCATATTATGATGTTGCCCAAGTTTTGGGCTCGATCCGAAATCAATAGGTGTTACAAATTGGACAATTCAAGTTCAACGGCAGTTCGTTCCTAATTGGAGTTGTTGGTGTTTTCCATACTTCTAGCGATTGGATTTCACTCAAAACTCACAAAATGACTCCTCCCACCATATTATGTTGTTGCCCAAGTTTTGGGCTCGATCCGAAATCAATAGGTGTGAGAAATTGGACAATTCAAGTTCAACGGCAGTTCGTTCCTAATTGGAGTTGTTGGTGTATTCCATACTTCTAGCGATTGGATTTCACACAAAACTCACCAAATGACTCCTCCCACCATATTATGATGTTGCCCAAGTTTTGGGCTCAATCCGAAATCAATAGGTGTGAGAAATTGGACAATTCATGTTCAACGGCAGTTCGTTCCTAATTGGGGTGGTTGGTGTATTCCATACTTCTAGCGATTGGATTTCACTCAAAACTCACCAAATGACTCCTGCCACTATATGATGATGTTGCCCAAGTTTGGGGCTCGATCCGAAACCAATAGGTGTTCCAAATTGGACAATTCAAGTTCAACGGCAGTTCGTTCCTAATTGGAGTGGTTGGTGTATTCCACACTTCTAGCGATTGGATTTCACTCAAAACTCACCCAATGACCCCTCCCACCATATTATGATGTTACCCTATGTTTTGGGCTCGATCCGAAATCAATAGGTGTTCCAAATTGGACAATTCAAGTTCAACGGCAGTTCGTTCCTAATTGGAGTGGTTGGTGTATTCCATACCTCTAGCGATTGGATTTCCCTCAAAACTCACCAAATGAGTCCTCCCACCATATTATGATGTTGCCCATGTTTTGGGCTCGATCCGAAATCAATAGGTGTGAGAAATTGGACAATTCAAGTTCAACGGCAGTTCGTTCCTAATTGGAGTGGTTGGTGTATTCCATACTTCTAGCGATTGGATTTCACTCAAAACTCACCAAATGACTCCTCCCACCATATTATGGTGTTGCCCAAGTTTTGGGCTCAATCCGAAATCAATAGGTGTGAGAAATTGGACAATTCAATTTCAACGACAGTTCGTTCCTAATGGGAGTGGTTGGTGTATTCCATACTTCTAGCGATTGGATTTCACTCAAAACTCACCAAATGACTCCTCCCACCACATTATGATGTTGCCCAAGTTTTGGGCTCGATACGAAATCAATAGGTGTGAGAAATTGGACAATTCAAGTTACACGGCAGTTCGTTCCTAATTGGAGTGGTTGGTGTATTCCATACTTCTAGCGATTGTATTTCATTCAAAACTCAGCAAATGACTCCTTCCACCATATTATGATGTTGCCCACGTTTTGGGCTCGATCCGAAATCAATAGGTGTTCCAAATTGGACAATTCAAGTTCAACGGCAGTTCGTTCCTAATTGGAGTGGTTGGGGTATTCCAAACTTCTAGCGATTGGATTTCACTCAAAACTCACCGAATGACTCCTCCCACCATATTATGATGTTGCCCAAGTTTTGGGCTCGATCCGAAATCAATAGGTGTGAGAAATTGGACAATTCATGTACAACGGCAGTTCATTCCTAATTGCAGTGGTTGGTGTATTCCATACTTCTAGCGATTGGATTTCACACAAAACTGTCCAAATGACTCCTCCCACCATATTATGATGTTGCCCACGTTTTGGGCTCGATCCGAAATCAATAGGTTTTCCAAATTGGACAATTCAAGTTCAACGGCAGTTCGTTCCTAATTGGAGTGGTTGGGGTATTCCAAACTTCTAGCGATTGGATTTCACTCAAAACTCACCGAATGACTCCTCCCACCATATTATGATGTTGCCCAAGTTTTGGGCTCGATTCTAAATCAATAGGTGTGAGAAATTGAGCAATTCAAGTTCAACGGCAGTTCGTTCCTAATTGGAGTGGTTGGTGTATTCCATACTTCTAGCGATTGGATTTCACTCAAAACTCACCAAATGACTACTCCAACAATATTATGATGTTGCACAAGTTTTGGGCTCGATCCGAAATCAATAGGTGTTCCAAATTGGACAATTCAAGTTCAACGGCAGTTCGTTCCTATTTGGAGTGGTTGGTGTTTTCCATACTTCTAGCGATTGGATTTCACTCAAAACTCACCAAATGACACCTCCCACCATATTACGATGTTGCCCAAGTTTGGGGCTCGATCCGAAATCAATAGGTGTGAGAAATTGGACAATTCAAGTTCAACGGCAGTTCGTTCCTAATTGGAGTGGTTGGTGTATTCCATACTTCTAGCGATTGGATTTCACTCAAAACTCACCAAATGACTCCTCCCACCATGTTATGATTATGATGTTGCCCAAGTTTTGGGCTCGATCCGAAATCAATAGGTGTTCCAAATTGGACAATTCAAGTTCAACGGCAGTTCGTTCCTAATTGGAGTGGTTGCTGTATTCCACACTTCTAGCGATTGGATTTCACTCAAAACTCACCAAATGACTCCTACCACCATATTATGATGTTGCACAAGGTTTGGGCTCGATCTGAAATCATTAGGTGTGAGAAATTGGTCAATTCAATTTCAACGATAGTTTGTTCCTAATTGGAGTGGTTGGTGTATTCCATACTTCTAGCGATTGGATTTCACTCAAAACGCACCAAATGACTCCTCCCACCATATTATGATGTTGCCCAAGTTTTGGGCTCGATCCGAAATCAATAGGTGTTCCAAATTGGACAATTCAAGTTCAACGGCAGTTCGTTCCTAATTGGAGTGGGTGGTGTATTCCATACTTCTAACGATTGGATTTCACTCAAAACTCACTAAATGACTCCTCCCACCATATTACGATGTTGCCCAAGTTTTGGTCTCGAACCGAAATCAATAGGTGTTCCAAATGGGACAATTGAAGTTCAACGGCAGTTCATTCCTAATTGGAGTGGTTGGTGTATTCCATACTTCTAGCGATTGGATTTCCCTCAAAACTCACCAAATGACTCCTTCCACCATATTATGACGTTGCCCAAGTTTTGGGCTCGATCCGAAATCAATAGGTGTTCCAAATTGGACAATTCAAGTTCAATGGCAGTTCGTTCCTAATTGGAGTGGTTGGTGTATTCCATACTTCGAGCGATTGGATTTCACTCAAAACTCACCAAATGACTCCTCCCACCATATTATGATTTTGATGTTGCCCATGTTTTGGGCTCGATCCGAAATCAATAGGTGTTCCAAATTGGACAATTCAAGTTCAACGGCAGTTCGTTCCTAATTGGAGTGGTTGCTGTATTCCATACTTCTAGCGATTGGATTTCACTCAAAACTCACCAAATGACTCCTCCCACCATATTATGATGTTGCCCAGGTTTGGGGCTCGATCCGAAATCAATAGGTGTGAGAAATTGGACAATTCAAGTTCAACGGCAGTTCGTTCCTAATTGGAGTGGTTGGTGTATTCCATACTTCTAGCGATTGGATTTCCCTCAAAACTCACCAAATGACTCCTTCCACCATATTATGATGTTGCCCAAGTTTTGGGCTCGATCCGAAATCAATAGGTGTTCCAAATTGGACAATTCAAGTTCAACGGCAGTTCGTTCCTAATTGGAGTGGGTGGTGTATTCCATACTTCTAACGATTGGATTTCACTCAAAACTCACTAAATGACTCCTCCCACCACATTACGATGTTGCCCAAGTTTTGGTCTCGAACCGAAATCAATAGGTGTTCCAAATTGGACAATTGAAGTTCAACGGCAGTTCATTCCTAATTGGAGTGGTTGGTGTATTCCATACTTCTAGCGATTGGATTTCCCTCAAAACTCACCAAATGACTCCTTCCACCATATTATGATGTTGCCCAAGTTTTGGGCCCAATCCGAAATCAATAGGTGTTCCAAATTGGACAATTCAAGTTCAACGGCAGTTCGTTCCTAATTGGAGTGGTTGGTGTATTCCATACTTCTAAAGATTGGATTTCACTCAAAACTCACCAAATGACTCCTCCCTACATATTATGATGTTGCCCAAGTTTTGGGCTCGACCCGAAATCAATAGGTGTGGGAAATTAGACAATTCAACTTCAACGGCAGTTCGTTCCTAATTGGCGTGGTTGGTGTATTCCATACTTCTAGAGATTGGATTTCACTCAAGACTCACCAAATGACTCCTCCCACCATATTATGATGTTGCCCAAGTTTGGGGATCAATCCGAAATCAATAGGTGTGAGAAATTGGACAATTCAAGTTCAACGGCAGTTCGTTCCTATTTGGAGTGGTTGGTGTTTTCCATACTTCTAGCGATTGGATTTCACTCAAAACTCACCAAATGACACCTCCCACCATATTACGATGTTGCCCAAGTTTGGGGCTCGATCCGAAATCAATAGGTGTGAGAAATTGGACAATTCAAGTTCAACGGCAGTTCGTTCCTAATTGGAGTGGTTGGTGTATTCCATACTTCTAGCGATTGGATTTCACTCAAAACTCACCAAATGACTCCTCCCACCATGTTATGATTATGATGTTGCCCAAGTTTTGGGCTCGATCCGAAATCAATAGGTGTTCCAAATTGGACAATTCAAGTTCAACGGCAGTTCGTTCCTAATTGGAGTGGTTGCTGTATTCCACACTTCTAGCGATTGGATTTCACTCAAAACTCACCAAATGACTCCTACCACCATATTATGATGTTGCACAAGGTTTGGGCTCGATCTGAAATCATTAGGTGTGAGAAATTGGTCAATTCAATTTCAACGATAGTTTGTTCCTAATTGGAGTGGTTGGTGTATTCCATACTTCTAGCGATTGGATTTCACTCAAAACGCACCAAATGACTCCTCCCACCATATTATGATGTTGCCCAAGTTTTGGGCTCGATCCGAAATCAATAGGTGTTCCAAATTGGACAATTCAAGTTCAACGGCAGTTCGTTCCTAATTGGAGTGGGTGGTGTATTCCATACTTCTAACGATTGGATTTCACTCAAAACTCACTAAATGACTCCTCCCACCATATTACGATGTTGCCCAAGTTTTGGTCTCGAACCGAAATCAATAGGTGTTCCAAATGGGACAATTGAAGTTCAACGGCAGTTCATTCCTAATTGGAGTGGTTGGTGTATTCCATACTTCTAGCGATTGGATTTCCCTCAAAACTCACCAAATGACTCCTTCCACCATATTATGATGTTGCCCAAGTTTTGGGCTCGATCCGAAATCAATAGGTGTTCCAAATTGGACAATTCAAGTTCAATGGCAGTTCGTTCCTAATTGGAGTGGTTGGTGTATTCCATACTTCGAGCGATTGGATTTCACTCAAAACTCACCAAATGACTCCTCCCACCATATTATGATTTTGATGTTGCCCATGTTTTGGGCTCGATCCGAAATCAATAGGTGTTCCAAATTGGACAATTCAAGTTCAACGGCAGTTCGTTCCTAATTGGAGTGGTTGCTGTATTCCATACTTCTAGCGATTGGATTTCACTCAAAACTCACCAAATGACTCCTCCCACCATATTATGATGTTGCCCAGGTTTGGGGCTCGATCCGAAATCAATAGGTGTGAGAAATTGGACAATTCAAGTTCAACGGCAGTTCGTTCCTAATTGGAGTGGTTGGTGTATTCCATACTTCTAGCGATTGGATTTCCCTCAAAACTCACCAAATGACTCCTTCCACCATATTATGATGTTGCCCAAGTTTTGGGCTCGATCCGAAATCAATAGGTGTTCCAAATTGGACAATTCAAGTTCAACGGCAGTTCGTTCCTAATTGGAGTGGGTGGTGTATTCCATACTTCTAACGATTGGATTTCACTCAAAACTCACTAAATGACTCCTCCCACCACATTACGATGTTGCCCAAGTTTTGGTCTCGAACCGAAATCAATAGGTGTTCCAAATTGGACAATTGAAGTTCAACGGCAGTTCATTCCTAATTGGAGTGGTTGGTGTATTCCATACTTCTAGCGATTGGATTTCCCTCAAAACTCACCAAATGACTCCTTCCACCATATTATGATGTTGCCCAAGTTTTGGGCCCAATCCGAAATCAATAGGTGTTCCAAATTGGACAATTCAAGTTCAACGGCAGTTCGTTCCTAATTGGAGTGGTTGGTGTATTCCATACTTCTAAAGATTGGATTTCACTCAAAACTCACCAAATGACTCCTCCCTACATATTATGATGTTGCCCAAGTTTTGGGCTCGACCCGAAATCAATAGGTGTGGGAAATTAGACAATTCAACTTCAACGGCAGTTCGTTCCTAATTGGCGTGGTTGGTGTATTCCATACTTCTAGAGATTGGATTTCACTCAAGACTCACCAAATGACTCCTCCCACCATATTATGATGTTGCCCAAGTTTGGGGATCAATCCGAAATCAATAGGTGTGAGAAATTGGACAATTCAAGTTCAACGGCAGTTCGTTCCTAATTGGAGTGGTTGGTGTATTCCATACTTTTAGCTATTGGATTTCACTCAAAACTCACCAAATGACTCCTCCCACCATATTATGATGTTGCCCAAGTTTTGGGCTCGACCCGAAATCAATAGGTGTTAGAAATTGGACAATTCAAGTTCAACGGCAGTTCGTTCCTAATTGGAGTGGTTGGTGTATTCCATACTTCTAGCGAATGGATTTCACTCAAAATTCACCAAATGACTCCTCCCACCATATCATGATGTTGCCCAAGTTTTGGGCTCGATCCGAAATCAATAGGTGTTCCAAATTGGACAATTCAAGTTCAACGGCAGTTCGTTCCTAATTGGAGTGGTTGGTTTGGAGTGGTTGGTGTATTCCATACTTCTAGCGATTGGATTTCCCTCAAAACTCACCCAATGACTCCTCCCACCATATTATGATGTTACCCAAGTTTTGGGCTCGATCTGAAATCAATAGGTGTTCCAAATTCGACAATTCAAGTTCAACGGCAGTTCGTTCCTAATTGGAGTGGTTGGTGTATTCCATACTTCTAGCGATTGGATTTCACTCAAAACTCACCAAATGCCTCCTCCCACCATATTATGATGTTGCACAAGTTTGGGGTTCGATCCGAAATCAATAGGTGCGAGAAATTGCACAATTCAAGTTCAACGGCAGTTCGTTCCTAATGGGAGTGGTTAGTGTATTCCATACTTCTAGCGATTGGATTTCACTCAAAACTCACCAAATGACTCCTCCCACCATATTATGATGTTGCCCAAGTTTTGGGCTCGATCCGAAATCAATAGGTGTTCCAAATTGGACAATTAAAGTTCAACGGCAGTTCGTTCGTAATTGGAGTGGTTGGTGTATTCCATACTTCTAGAGATTGGATTTCACTCAAAACTCACCAAATGACTCCTCCCACCATATTATGATGTTGCCCAAGTTTTGGGCTCGATCCGAATTCAATAGGTGTTCCAAATTGGACAATTCAAGTTCAACGGCAGTTCGTTCCTAATTGGAGTGGTTGGTGTATTCCATACTTCTAGCGATTGGATTTCACTCAAAACTCACCAAATGACTCCTCCCACCATATTATGATGTAGGCCAACTTTTGGTCTCGATCCGAAATCAATAGGTGTTCCAAATTAGACAATTCAAGTTCAACGGCAGTTCGTTCGTAATTGGAGTGGTTGGTGTATTCCATACTTCTAGAGATTGGATTTCACTCAAAACTCACCAAATGACTCCTCCCACCATATTATGATGTTGCCCAAGTTTTGGGCTCGATCCGAAATCAATAGGTGTGAGAAATTGGAGAATTTAAGTTCAACGGCAGTTCGTTCCTAATTGGAGTAGTTGGTGTATCCCATACTTCTAGCGATTGGATTTCACTCAAAACTCACCAAATGACTCCTCCCACCATATTATGATGTTGCCCAAGTTTTGGGCTCGATCCGAAATCAATAGGTGTTCCAAATTGGACAATTCAAGTTCAACGGCAGTTCGTTCCTAATTGGAGTGGTTGGTGTATTCCATACTTCTAGCGATTGGATTTCACTCAAAACTCACCAAATGACTCCTCCCACCATATTATGATGTAGGCCAACTTTTGGTCTCGATCCGAAATCAATAGATGTTCCAAATTGGACAATTCAAGTTCAACGGCAGTTCGTTCGTAATTGGAGTGGTTGGTGTATTCCATACTTCTAGAGATTGGATTTCACTCAAAACTCACCAAATGACTCCTCCCACCATATTATGATGTTGCCCAAGTTTTGGGCTCGATCCGAAATCAATAGGTGTGAGAATTTGGACAATTCAAGTTCAACGGCAGTTCGTCCCTAATTGGAGTGGTTTGTGTATTCCATACTTCTAGCGATTGGATTTCACTCAAAACTCACCAAATGACTCCTCCCACCATATTATGATGTTGCCCAAGTTTTGGGCTCGATCCGAAATCAATAGGTGAGAGAAATTGGACAATTCAAGTTCAACGGCAGTTCGTTCCTAATTGGAGTGGTTGGTGTATTCCATACTTCTAGCGATTGGATTTCACTCAAAACTCACCAAATGACTCCTCCCACCATATTATGATGTAGGCCAACTTTTGGTCTCGATCCGAAATCAATAGGTGTTCCAAATTGGACAATTCAAGTTCAACGGCAGTTCGTTCGTAATTGGAGTGGTTGGTGTATTCCATACTTCTAGAGATTGGATTTCACTCAAAACTCACCAAATGACTCCTCCCACCATATTATGATGTTGCCCAAGTTTTGGGCTCGATCCGAAATCAATAGGTGTGAGAAATTGGAGAATTCAAGTTCAACGGCAGTTCGTTCCTAATTGGAGTAGTTGGTGTATCCCATACTTCTAGCGATTGGATTTCACTCAAAACTCACCAAATGACTCCTCCCACCATATTATGATGTTGCCCAAGTTTTGGGCTCGATCCGAAATCAATAGGTGTTCCAAATTGGACAATTCAAGTTCAACGGCAGTTCGTTCCTAATTGGAGTGGTTGGTGTATTCCATACTTCTAGCGATTGGATTTCACTCAAAACTCACCAAATGACTCCTCCCACCATATTATGATGTTGCCCAAGTTTTGGGCTCGATCCGAAATCAATAGGTGTGAGAATTTGGACAATTCAAGTTCAACGGCAGTTCGTTCCTAATTGGAGTGGTTGGTGTATTCCATACTTCTAGCGATTGGATTTCACTCAAAACTCACCAAATGACTCCTCCCACCATATTATGATGTAGGCCAACTTTTGGTCTCGATCCGAAATCAATAGGTGTTCCAAATTAGACAATTCAAGTTCAACGGCAGTTCGTTCGTAATTGGAGTGGTTGGTGTATTCCATACTTCTAGAGATTGGATTTCACTCAAAACTCACCAAATGACTCCTCCCACCATATTATGATGTTGCCCAAGTTTTGGGCTCGAACCGAAATCAATAGGTGAGAGAAATTGGACAATTCAAGTTCAACGGCAGTTCATTCCTAATTGGAGTGGTTGGTGTATTCCATACTTCTAGCGATTGGATTTCATTCAAAACTCACCAAATGACTCCTCCCACCATATTATGATGTTGCCCAAGTTTTGGTATCGATCCGAAATCAATAGGTGTTCCAAATTGGACAATTCAAGTTCAACGGCAGTTCGTTCCTAATTGGAGTGGTTGGTGTATTCCATACTTCTAGCTATTGGATTCCACTCAAAACTCACCAAATGACTCATCCCACCATATTATGATGTTGGCCAAGTTTTGGGCTCGATCCGAACTCAATAGGTGTGAGAAATTGGACAATTTAAGTTCAATGGCAGTTCGTTCCTAATTGGAGAGGTTGGTGTATTCCGTACTTCTAGCGATTGGATTTCACTCAAAACTCACCAAATGACTCCTCCCACCATATTATGATGTTGCCCAAGTTTTGGGCTCGATCCGAAATCAATAGGTGTGAGAAATTGGACAATTCAAGTTCAACGACAGTTCGTTCCTAATTGGGGTGTCTGGTGTATTCCATACTTCTACCGATTGGATTTCACTCAGAACTCACCAAATGACTCCTCCCACCATATTATGATGTTGCCCAAGTTTTGGGCTCGATCTGAAATCAATAGGTGTGAGAAATTGGACAATTCAAGTTCAACGGCAGTTCGTTCCTAATTGGAGTGGTTGGTGTATTCCATACTTCTAGCGATTGGATTTCACTCAAAACTCTCCAAATGACTCCTCCCACCATATTATGATGTTGCCCAAGTTTTAGGCTCGATCCGAAATCAATAGGTGTGAGAAATTGGAGAATTCAAGTTCAACGGCAGTTCGTTCCTAATTGGAGTGGTTGGTGTATTCCATACTTCTTGCGATTGGATTTCACTCAAAACTCACCAAATGACTCCTCCCGCCATATTATGATGTTGCCCAAGTTTTGGGTTCGATCCGAAATCAATAGGTGTTCCAAATTGGACAATTCAAGTTCAACGGCAGTTCGTTCCGAATTGGAGTGGTTGGTGTATTCCATACTTCCAGCGATTGGATTTCACTCAAAACTCACCAAATGACTCCTCCCACCATATAATGATGTTGCCCAAGTTTTGGGCTCGATCTGAAATCAATAGGTGTGAGAAATTGGACAATTCAAGCTCAACGGCAGTTCGTTCCTAAATGGAGTGGTTGGTGTATTCCATACTTCTAGCGATTGGATTTCACTCAAAACTCACCAAATGCCTCCTCCCACCATATTATGATGTTGCCCAAGTTTGGGGTTCGATCCGAAATCAATAGGTGTACGAAATTGGACAATTCAAGTTCAACGGCAGTTCGTTCCTAATTGGAGTGGTTGGTGTATTCCGTACTTCTAGCGAGTGGATTTCTCTCAAAACTCACCAAATGCCTCCTCCCACCATATTATGATGTTGCCCAAGTTTTGGGCTCGATCTGAAATCAATAGGTGTGACAAATTGGACAATTCAAGTTCTACAGCAGTTCGTTCCTAATTGGAGTGGTTGGTGTATTCCATACTTCTGGCGATTGGATTTCACTCAAAACTCACCAAATGACTCCTCCCACCATATTATGATGTTGCCCAAGTTTTGGGCTCGATCCGAAATCAATTGGTGTGAGAAATTGGACAATTCAAGTTCAACGACAGTTCGTTCCTAATTGGAGTGGTTGGTGTATTCCATACTTCTAGCGATTGGATTTCACTCAAAACTCACCAAATGACTCCTCCCACCATATTATGATGTTGCCCAAGTTTGGGGCTCGGTCCGAAATCAATAGGTGTGAGAAATTGGACAATTCAAGTTCAACGGCAGTTCGTTCCTACTTGGAGTGGTTGGTGTATTCCGTACTTCTAGCGATTGGATTTCTCTCATAACTCACCAAATGACTCCTCCCACCATATGCTGATGTTGCCGAAGTTTTTGGCTCGATACGAAATCAATCGGTGTGAGAATTGGACAATTCAAGTTCAACGGCAGTTCGTTCCTAATTGGAGTGGTTGGTGTATTCCATACTTCTAGCGATTGGATTTGACTCAAAACTCGCCAAATGAGTCCTCCCACCATATTACGATGTTGCCCAAGTTTGGGGCTCGATCCGAAATCAACAGGTGTGAGAAATTGGACAATTCAAGTTCAACGGCAGTTCATTCCTAATTGGAGTGGTTGGTGTATTCCATACTTCTAGCGATTGGATTTCACTGAAAACTCACCAAATAACTCCTCCCACCATATTATGATGTTGGCCAAGTTTGGGCCTCGGTCCGAAATCAATAGGTGTGAGAAATTGGACAATTCAAGTTCAACGGCAGTTCGTTCCTAATTGGAGTGGTTGGTGTATTCCATACTTCTAGCGATTGGATTTCTATCAAAACTCGCCAAATGACTCCTCCCACCATATTATGATGTTGCCCAAGTTTTGGGCTCGATCCGAAATCAATCGGTGTGAGAATTGGACAATTCATGTTCTACGGCAGTTCGTTCCTAATTGGAGTGGTTGGTGTATTCCATACTTCTAGCGATTGGATTTCACTCAAAACTCACCAAATGACTCCGCCCACCATATTACGATGTTGCCCAAGTTTTGGGCTCGATCCGAAATCAATCGGTGTGAGAATTGGACAATTCATGTTCTACGGCAATTCGTTCCTAATTGGAGTGGTTGGTGTATTCCATACTTCGAGCGATTGGATTTCACTCAAAACTCACCAAATGACTCCTCCTGCCATATTATGATGTTGCCCAAGTTTTGGGCTCGATCCGAAATCAATAGGTGTGAGAAATGGGACAATTCAAGTTCAACGGCAGTTTGTTCCTAATTGGAGTGGTTGGTGTATTCCATACTTCTAGCGATTGGATTTCACTCAAAACTCACTAAATGACTCCTCCCACCATATTATGATGTTGCCCAAGTTCCAAATTAGACAATTCAAGTTCAACGGCAGTTTGTTCCTAATTGGAGTGGTTGGTGTATTCCATACTTCTAGCGATTGGATTTCACTCAAAACTCACTAAATGACTCCTCCCACCATATTATGATGTTGCCCAAGTTCCAAATTAGACAATTCAAGTTCAACGGCAGTTTGTTCCTAATTGGAGTGGTTGGTGTATTCCATACTTCTAGCGATTGGATTTCACTCAAAACTCACCAAATGACTCCTCCCACCATATTATGATGTTGCCCAAGTTTTGGGCTCGATCCGAAATCAATAGGTGTGAGAATTTGGACAATTCAAGTTCAACGGCAGTTCGTTCCTAATTGGAGCGGTTGGTGTATTCCATACTTCTAGCGATTGGATTTCACTCAAAACTCACCAAATGACTCCTCCCACCATATTATGATGTCGCCCAAGTTTTGGGCTCGATCCGAAATCAATAGGTGTTCCAAATTGGACAATTCAAGTTCAACGGCAGTTCGTTCCTAACTGGAGTGGTTGGTGTATTCCATACTTCTAGCGATTGGATTTCACTCAAAACTCAATAAATGACTCCTCCCACCATATCATGATGTTGCCCAAGTTTGGGGCTCGATCTGAAATCAATAGGTGTGAGAAATTGGACAATTCAAGTTCAACGGCAGTTCGTTCCTAAATGGAGTGGTTGGTGTATTCCATACTTCTAGCGATTGGATTTCACTCAAAACTCAATAAATGACTCCTCCCACCATATTATGATGTTGCCCAAGTTTGGGGCTCGATCTGAAATCCTTAGGTGTGAGAAATTGGACAATTCAAGTTCTACGGCAGTTCGTTCCTAATTGGAGTTGTTGGTGCATTCCATACTTCTAGCGATTGGATTTCACTCAAAACTCACCAAATGACTCCTCCCACCATATTATGACGTTGCCCAAGTTTGGGGGTCGATCCGAAATCAATAGGTGTGAGAAATTGGACAATTCAAGTTCAACGGCAGTTCGTTCCTAATTGGAGTGGTTGGTTCATTCCATACTTCTAGCGATTGGATTTCACTCAAAACTCACCAAATGACTCCTCCCACCATATTATGATGTTGCCCAAGTTTTGGGCTCGATCCGAAATCAATAGGTGTTCCAAATTGGACAATTCAAGTTCAACGGCAGTTCGTTCCTAGTTGGAGTGGTTGGTGTATTACATACTTCTAGCGATTGGATTTCACTCAAAACTCACCAAATGACTCCTCCCACCATATTATGATGTTACCCACGTTTGGGGCTCGATCCGAAATCCATAGGTGTGAGAAATTGGACAATTCAAGTTCAACGACAGTTCGTTCCTAAATGGAGTGGTTGGTGTATTCCATACTTCTAGCGATTGGATTTCACTCAAAACTCACCAAATGCCTCCTCCCACCATATTATGATGTTGCCCAAGTTTGGGGTTCGATCCGAAATCAATAGGTGTACGAAATTGGACAATTCAAGTTCAACGGCAGTTCGTTCCTAATTGGAGTGGTTGGTGTATTCCATACTTCTAGCAAGTGGATTTCACTCAAAACTCACCAAATGCCTCCTCCCACCATATTATGATGTTGCCCACGTTTGGGGTTCGATCCGAAATCAATAGGTGTTCGAAATTGGACAATTCAAGTTCAACGGCAGTTCGTTCCTAATTAGAGTGGTTGGTGTATTCCATACTTCTAGCGAGTGGATTTCACTCAAAACTCACCCAATGACTCCTCCCACCATATTATGATGTTGCCCAAGTTTTGGGCTCGATCTGAAATCAATAGGTGTGACAAATTGGACAATTCAAGTTCTACAGCAGTTCGTTCCTAATTGGAGTGGTTGGTGTATTCCATACTTCTGGCGATTGGATTTCACTCAAAACTCACCAAATGACTCCTCCCACCATATTATGATGTTGCCCAAGTTTTGGGCTCGATCCGAAATCAATTGGTGTGAGAAATTGGACAATTCAAGTTCAACAACAGTTCGTTCCTAATTGGAGTGGTTGGTGTATTCCATACTTCTAGCGATTGGATTTCACTCAAAACTCACCAAATGACTCCTCCCACCATATTATGATGTTGCCAAAGTTTGGGGCTCGGTCCGAAATCAATAGGTGTGAGAAATTGGACAATTCAAGTTCAACGGCAGTTCGTTCCTACTTGGAGTGGTTGGTGTATTCCACACTTCTAGCGATTGGATTTCTCTCAAAACTCACCAAATGACTCCTCCCACCATATTCTGATGTTGCCGAAGTTTTTGGTTCGATACGAAATCAATCGGTGTGAGAATTGGACAATTCAAGTTCAACGGCAGTTCGTTCCTAATTGGAGTGGTTGGTGTATTCCATACTTCTAGCGATTGGATTTCACTCAAAACTCACCAAATGACTCCGCCCACCATATTACGATGTTGCCCGAGTTTTGGGCTCGATCCGAAATCAATCGGTGTGAGAATTGGACAATTCATGTTCTACGGCAGTTCGTTCCTAATTGGAGTGGTTGGTGTATTCCATACTTCGAGCGATTGGATTTCACTCAAAACTCACCAAATGACTCCTCCCACCATATTATGATGACGCCCAAGTTTTGGGCTCGATCCGAAATCAATAGGTGTTCCAAATTGGACAATTCAAGTTCAACGGCAGTTTGTTCCTAATTGGAGTGGTTGGTGTATTCCATACTTCTAGCGATTGGATTTCACTCAAAACTCACCAAATGACTCCTCCCACCATATTATGATGTTGCCCAAGTTTTGGCTCGATCCGAAATCAATAGGTGTGAGACATTGGAAAATTCAAGTTCAACGGCAGTTCGTTCCTAAATGGAGTGGTTGGTGTATTCCATACTTCTAGCGATTGGATTTCACTCAAAACTCACCAAATGACTCCTTCCACCAAATTATGATATTGCCCAAGTTTTGGGCTCGATCCGAAATCAATAGGTGTGAGAAATTGGGCAATTCAATTTCAACGGCAGTTCGTTCCAAAATGGAGTGGTTGGTGTATTCCATACTTCTAGCGATTGGATTTCACTCAAAACTCACCAAATGACTCCTCCCACCATATTATGATGTTGCCCAAGTTTTGGGCTCAATCCGAAATCAATAGGTGTGAGAAATTGGGCAATTCAATTTCAACGGCAGTTCGTTCCAAAATGGAGTGGTTGGTGTATTCCATACTTCTAGCGATTGGATTTCACTCAAAACTCACCAAATGACTCCTCCCACCATATTATGATGTTGCCCAAGTTTTGGGGTCGATCCGAAATCAATAGGTGTTCCAAATTGGACAATTGAAGTTCAACGGCAGTTCATTCCTTATTGGAGTGGTTGGTGTATTCCATACTTCTAGCGATTGGATTTCACTCAAAAATCACCAAATGACTTCTCCCACCATATTATGATGTTGCCCAAGTTTTGGGCTCGATCCGAAATCAATAGGTGTTCCAAATTGGACAATTCAAGTTCAACGGCAGTTCGTTCCTAATTGGAGTGGTTGGTGTATTCCGTACTTCTAGCGATTGGATTTCACTCAAAAATCACCAAATGACTCATCCCACCGTATTATGATGTTGCACAAGTTTTGGGCTCGATCTGAAATCAATAGGTGTGAGAAATTGGTCAATTCAATTTCAACGATAGTTTGTTCCTAATTGGAGTGGTTGGTGTATTCCATACTTCTAGCGATCGGATTTCACTCAAAATGCACCAAATGACTCCTCCCACCATATTATGATGTTGCCCAAGTTTTGGGCTCGATCCGAAATCAATAGGTGTTCCAAATTGGACAATTCAAGTTCAACGGCAGTTCGTTCCTAATTGGAGTGGTTGTTGTATTCCGTACTTCTAGCGATTGGATTTCACTCAAAACTCACCAAATGACTTCTCCCACCATATTATGATGTTGCCCAAGTTTTGGGCTCGATCCGAAATCAATAGGTGTGAGACATTGGAAAGTTTCAAGTTCAACGGCAGTTCGTTCCTAAATGGAGTGGTTGGTGTATTCCGTACTTCTAGCTATTGGATTTCACTCAAAACTCACCAAATGACTCCTCCCACCATATTATGATGTTGCCCAAGTTTGGGGCTCGGTCCGAAATCAATAGGTGTGAGAAATTGGGCAATTCAATTTCAACGGCAGTTCGTTCCTAATTGGAATGGTTGGTGTATTCAATACTTCTAGCGATTGGATTTCAATCAAAACTCACCAAATGACTACTCCCACCATATTATGATGTTGCCCAAGTTTGGGGCTCGGTCCGAAATCAATAGGTTTGAGAAATTGGACAATTCAAGTTCAACGGCAGTTCGTTCCTAATTGGAGTGGTTGGTGTATTATATACTTCTAGCGATTGGATTTCACTCAAAACTCACCAAATGACTCCTCCCACCTTATTATGATGTTGCCAAGTTTTGGGCTCGATCCGAAATCAATAGGTGTTCGAAATTGGACAATTCAAGTTCAACGGCAGTTCGTTCCTAATTGGAGTGGTTGGTGTATTCCATACTTCTAGCGATTGGATTTCACTCAAAACTCACCAAATGACTCCTCCCACCATATTATGATGTTGCCCAAGTTTTGGGCTCGATCTGAAATCAATAGGTGTGAGAAATTGGTCAAGTCAATTTCAACGACAATTCGTTCCTAATTGCAGTGGTTGGTGTATTCCATACTTCTAGCGATTGGATTTCACTCAAAACTCACGAAATGACTCCTCCCACCATATTATGATGTTGCCCAGTTTTTGGGCTCGATCCGAAATCAATAGGTGTGAGAAATTGGACAATTCAAGTTCAACGGCAGTTCGTTCCTAATTGGAGTGGTTGGTGTATTCAATACTTCTACCGATGGGATTTCACTCAAAACTCACCAAATGACTCCTCCCACCATATTATGATGTTTCCCAAGTTTTGGGCTCGATCCGAAATCAATATGTGTTCCAAATTGGACAATTCCAGTTCAACGGCAGTTCGTTCCGAATTGGAGTGGTTTGTGTATTCCATACTTCTTGCGATTGGACTTCACTCAAAACTCACCAAATGACTCCTCCCACCATATTATGATGTTGCCCAAGTTTTGGGCTCCATCCGAAATCAATAGGTGTTCGAAATTGGACAATTCAAGTTCAACGGCAGTTCGTTCCTAATTCGAGTGGTTGGTGTATTCCATACTTCTAGCGATTGGGTTTCCCTCAAAACTCACCAAATGACTCCTCCCACCATATTATGATGTTGCCCAAGTTTTGGGCTCCATCCGAAATCAATAGGTGTTCGAAATTGGACAATTCAAGTTCAACGGCAGTTCGTTCCTAATTGGAGTGGTTGGTGTATTCCATACTTCTAGCGATTGGATTTCACTCAAAACTCAACAAATGACTCCTCCCACCATATTATGATGTTGCCCAAGTTTTGGGCTCGATCCGAAATCAATAGGTGTGAGAAATTCGACAATTCAAGTTCAACAGCAGTTCGTTCCTAATTGGAGTGGTTGGTGTATTCCATACTTCTAGCGATTGGATTTCACTCAAAACTCACCAAATGACTCCTCCCACCATATTATGATGTTGCCCTAGTTTTGCACTCGATTCGAAATCAGTAGGGTTGAGAAATTGGACAATTTAAGTTCAACGGCTGTTCGTTCCTAATTGGAGTGGTTGGTGTATTCCATACTTCTAGCGATTGGATTTCACTCAAAACTCACCAAACGACTCCTCCCACCATATTATGATGTTGCCCAAGTTTTGGGCTCGATCCGAAATCAATAGGTGTGAGACATTGGAAAATTCAAGTTCAACGGCAGTTCGTTCCTAATTGGAGTGGTTGGTGTATTCCGTACTTCTAGCGATTGGATTTCACTCAAAACTCACCAAATGACTTCTCCCACCATATTATGATGTTGCCCAAGTTTTGGGCTCGGTCCGAAATTAATAGGTGTGAGAAATTGGTCAATCCAATTTGAACGGCAGTTCGTTCCTAATTGGAGTGGTTGGTGTATTCCATACTTCTAGCGATTGGATTTCACTCAAAACTCACCAAATGACTCCTCCCACCATATTAGGTTGTTGCCCAAGTTTAGGGCTCGATCCGAAATCAATAGGTGCTCCAAATTGGACAATTCAAGTTCAACAGCAGTTCGTTCCTAATTGGAGTGGTTGGTGTATTCCATACTTCTAGCGATTGTATTTCACTCAAAACTCACCAAATGACTCCTCCCAAAATATTATGATGTTGCCCAAGTTTTGGGCTCGATCCGAAATCAATAGGTGTGAGAAATTGGACAATTCAAGTTCAACGGCAGTTCGTTCCTAATTGGAGTGGTTGGTGTATTCCATACTTCTAGCGATTGGATTTCGCTCAAAACTTACCAAATGACTCCTCCCACCATATTATGATGTTGCCCAAGTTTTGGGCTCGATCCGAAATCAATAGGTGCTCCAAATTGGACAATTCAAGTTCACCGGCAGTTCATTCCGAATTGGAGTGGTTGGTGTATTCCTTACTTCTAGCGATTGGATTTCACTCAAAACTCCCCAAACGACTCCTCCCACCATATTATGATGTTGCCCAAGTTTTGGGCTCGATCCGAAATCAATAGGTGTGAGACATTGGAAAATTCAAGTTCAACGGCAGTTCGTTCCAAAATGGAGTGGTTGGTGTATTCCATACTTCTAGCGATTGGATTTCACTCAAAACTCACCAAATGACTCCTCCCACAATATTATGATGTTGCCCAAGTTTTGGGCTCGATCCGAAATCAATAGGTGTTCCAAATTGGACAATTCAAGTTCAACAGCAGTTCGTTCCTAATTGGAGTGGTTGGTGTATTCCATACTTCTAGCGATTGTATTTCACTCAAAACTCACCAAATGACTCCTCCCAAAATATTATGATGTTGCCCAAGTGTTGGGCTCGATCCGAAATCAATAGGTGTGAGAAATTGGACAATTCAAGTTCAACGGCAGTTCGTTCCTAATTGGAGTGGTTGGTGTATTCCATACTTCTAGCGATTGGATTTCGCTCAAAACTTACCAAATGACTCCTCCCACCATATTATGATGTTGCCCAAGTTTTGGGCTCGATCCGAAATCAATAGGTGCTCCAAATTGGACAATTCAAGTTCACCGGCAGTTCGTTCCGAATTGGAGTGGTTGGTGTATTCCTTACTTCTAGCGGTTGGATTTCACTCAAAACTCACCAAACGACTCCTCCCACCATATTATGATGTTACCCAAGTTTCGGGCTCAATCCGAACTCAATAGGTGTGAGAAATTGGACAATTTAAGTTCAACGGCAGTTCGTTCCTAATTGGAGTTGTTGGTGTATTACATACTTCTAGCGATTGGATTTCACTCAAAACTCACCAAATGACTCCTCCCATCATATTATGATGTTGCACAAGTTTGGGGTTCCATCCGAAATCAATAGGTGTGAGAAATTGGACAATTTAAGTTCAACGGCACTACGTTCCTCATTGGAGTGGTTGGTGTATTCCATACTTCTAGCGATTGGATTCCACTCAAAACTCACCAAATGACTCCTCTAACCATATTATGATGTTGCCCAAGTTTTGGGCCCGATCCGAAATCAATAGGTGTGAGAAACTGGACAATTCAAGTTCAACGGTAGTTCGTTCCTAATTGGAGTGGTTGGTGTATTCCATACTTCTAGCTATTGGATTTCACTCAAAACTCACTAAATGACTCCTCCCACCATATTATGATGTTGCCCAAGTTTTCGTCTCGATCCGAAATCAATAGGTGTTCCAAATTGGACAATTCAAGTTCAACGGCAGTTCGTTCCTAATTGGAGTGATTGGTGTATTCCATACTTCTAGAGATTGGATTTCACTCAAAACTCACCAAATGACTCCTCCCATCATATTATGATGTTGCCCAAGTTTTGGGCTCGATCCGAAATCAATAAGTGTGAGAAATTGGACAATTCAAGTTTAACGGCAGTTAGTTCCTAATTGGAGTGGGTGGTTTATTCCATACTTCTAGCGATTGGATTTCACTCAAAACTCACCAAATGACTCCTCCCACCATATTATGATGTTGCCCAAGTTTGGGGCTTGATCCGAAATCAATAGGTGTGAGAAATTGGACAATTCAAGTTCAACGGCAGTTCGTTCCGAATTGTAGTGGTTCGTGTATTCCATACTTCTAGCGATTGGATTTCACTGAAAACTCACCAAATGACACCTCCCACCATATTATGATGTTGCCCAAGTTTTGGGCTCGATCCGAAATCAATAGCTGTTCCAAATTGGACAATTCAAGTTCAACGGCAGTTCGTTCCCAATTGGAGTGGTTGGTGTATTCCATACTTCCAGCGATTGGATTTCATTCAAAACTCACCAAATGACTCCTCCCATCATATTATGATGTTGCACAAGTTTGGGGTTCCATCCGAAATCAATAGGTGTGAGAAATTGCACAATTTAAGTTCAACGGCACTTCGTTCCTAATTGGAGTGGTTGGTGTATTCCATACTTCTAGCGATTGGATTTCACTCAAAACTCACCAAATGACTCCTCCCACCATATTATGTTGTTGCCCAAGTTTTGGGCTCGATCCGAAATCAATAGGTGTTCCAAATTGGACAATTCATGTTCAACGACTGTTCGTTCCTAATTGGAGGGGTTGGTGTATTCTATACTTCTAGCGATTTGATTTCACTCAAAACTCTCCAAATGACTCCTCCCACCATATGATGATGTTGCCAAAGTTTTGGCCTCGATCCGAAATCAATAGGTGTTCCAAATTGGACAATTCAAGTTGAACGGCAGTTCGTTCCTAATTGGAGTGGTTGGTGTATTCCATACTTCTAGCGATTGGATTTCACTCAAAACTCACCAAATGACTCCTCCCACCATATTATGATGTTGCCCAAGTTTTGGGCTCGATCCGAAATCAATAGGTGTGAGAAATTGGACAATTCAAGTTCAACGGCAGTTCGTTCCTAATTGGAGTGGTTGGTGTATTGCATACTTCTTGCGATTGGATTTCACTCAAAACACACTAAATGACTCCTCCCACCATATTATGATGTTGCCCAAGTTTTGGTGTCGATCCGAAAGCAATAGGTGTTCCAAATTGGACAATTCAAGTTCAACGGCAGTTCATTCCTAATTGGAGTGGTTGGTGTATTCCATACTTCTAGCGATTGGATTTCATTCAAAACTCACCGAATGACTCCTCCCACCATATTATGACGTTGCCCAAGTTTTGGGCTCGATCCGAAATCAATAGGTGTTCAAATTGGACAATTCAAGTTCAACGGCACTTCGTTCCTAATTGGTGTGTTTTGTGTATTCCATACTTCTAATGATTGGATTTCACTGAAAACTCACCAAATGACTCCTCCCACCATATTATGATGTTACCCAAGTTTGGGGCTCGATCCGAAATCAATAGGTGTGAGAAATTGGACAATTCAAGTTCAACGGCAGTTCGTTCCTAATTGGAGTTGTTGGTGTATTCCATACTTCTAGCGATTGGATTTCACACAAAACTCACCAAATGACTCCTCCCACCATATTATGATGTTGCCCAAGTTTTGGGCTCAATCCGAAATCAATAGTTGTGAGAATTTGGACAATTCAAGTTCAATGACTATTCGTTCCTAATGGGAGTGGTTGGTGTATTCCATAAGTCTAGTGATTGGATTTCACTGAAAACTCACCAAATGACTCCTCCCACCTTATTATGATGTTGCCCAAGTTTTGGGCTCTGTCCGAAATCAATTGGTGTGAGAAATTGGACAATTCAAGTTCAACGGCAGTTCGTTCCTAATTGGAGTGGTTGGTGTATTCCATACTTCTAGCGATTGTATTTCACTCAAAACTCACCAAATGACTCCTCCCAAAATATTATGATGTTGCCCAAGTGTTGGGCTCGATCCGAAATCAATAGGTGTGAGAAATTGGACAATTCAAGTTCAATGGCAGTTCGTTCCTAATTGGAGGGGTTGGTGTATTCCATACTTCTAGCGATTGGATTTCACTCAAAACTCACCAAATGACTCCTCTCACCATATCACGATGTTGCCCAAGTTTTGGGCTCGATCCGAAATCAATAGGTGTTCCAAATTGGACAATTCAAGTTCAACGGCAGTTCGTTCCTAATTGTAGTGGTTGGTGTATTCCATACTTCTAGCGATTCTATTTCACTCAAAACTCACTGAATGACTCCTCCCAAAATATTATGATGTTGCCCAAGTTTTGGGCTCGATCCGAAATCAATAGGTGTGAGACATTGGAAAATTCAAGTTCAACGGCAGTTCGTTCCAAAATGGAGTGGTTGGTGTATTCCATACTTCTAGCGATTGGATTTCACTCAAAACTCACCAAATGACTCCTCCCACAATATTATGATGTTGCCCAAGTTTTGGGCTCGATCCGAAATCAATAGGTGTTCCAAATTGGACAATTCAAGTTCAACAGCAGTTCGTTCCTAATTGGAGTGGTTGGTGTATTCCATACTTCTAGCGATTGTATTTCACTCAAAACTCACCAAATGACTCCTCCCAAAATATTATGATGTTGCCCAAGTGTTGGGCTCGATCCGAAATCAATAGGTGTGAGAAATTGGACAATTCAAGTTCAATGGCAGTTCGTTCCTAATTGGAGGGGTTGGTGTATTCCATACTTCTAGCGATTGGATTTCACTCAAAACTCACCAAATGACTCCTCTCACCATATCACGATGTTGCCCAAGTTTTGGGCTCGATCCGAAATCAATAGGTGTTCCAAATTGGACAATTCAAGTTCAACGGCAGTTCGTTCCTAATTGTAGTGGTTGGTGTATTCCATACTTCTAGCGATTCTATTTCACTCAAAACTCACTGAATGACTCCTCCCACCATATTATGATGTTGCCCAAGTTTTGGGCTCGATCCGAAATCAATAGGTGTTCCAAATTGGACAATTCAAGTTCAACGGCAGTTCGTTCCTAATTGGAGTGGTTGGTGTATTCCAAACCTCTAGCGATTGGATTTCACTCAAAACTCACCAAATGACTACTCCCACCATATTATGATGTTAACCAAGTTTGCGGCTCGATCCGAAATCAATAGGTGTGAGAACTTGGACAATTCAAGTTCAACGACAGTTCGTTCCTAATTGGAGTGGTTGGTGTATTCCGTACTTCTAGCGATTAGATTTCACCCAAAACTCACCGAATAACTCCTCCCACCATATTATGATGTTGCCCAAGTTTTGGGCTCGATCCGAAATCAATAGGTGTTCCAAATTGGACAATTCAAGTTCAACGGCAGTTCGTTCCTAATTGGAGTGGTTGGTGTATTCCATACTTCTAGTGATTGGATTTCACTCAAAACGCACCAAATGACTCCTCCCACCATATTATGATGTTGCCCAAGTTTTGGGCTCGATCTGTAATCAATAGGTGTGAGAAATTGGACAATTCAATTTCAACGGCAGTTCGTTCCTAATTGGAGTGGTTGGTGTATTACATACTTCTAGCGATTGGATTTCACTCAAAACTCAACAAATGACTCCTCCCACCATATTATGATGTTGCCCAAGTTTTGGTGTCGATCCGAAATCAATAGGTGTTCCAAATTGGACAATTCAAGTTCAACGGCAGTTCGTTCCTAATTGGAGTGGTTGGTGTATTCCATACTTCTAGCGATTGGATTTCACTCAAAACTCACCAAATGACTCCTCCCACCTTATTATGATGTTGCCCAAGTTTTGGGCTCGATCCGAAATCAATAGGTGTGAGAAATTGGACAATTCAAGTTCAACGGCAGTTCGTTTCTAATTGGAGTGGTTGGTGTATTCCATACTTCTAGCGATTGGATTTCACTCAAAACTCACTAAATGACTCTGCCCACCATATTATGATGTTGCCCAAGTTTTGGTCTCGATCCGAAATCAATAGGTGTGAGAAATTGGACAATTCAAGTTCAACGGCAGTTCGTTCCGAATTGGAGTGGTTGGTGTATTCCACACTTCTAGCGATTGGATTTCACTCAAAACTCACCAAATGACTCCTCCCACCATATTATGATGTTGCCCAAGTTTGGGGCTCGATCCGAAATCAATAGGTGTTCCAAATTGGACAATTCAAGTTCAACGGCAGTTCGTTCCTAATTGGAGTGGTTGGTGTATTCCATACTTCTAGCGATTGGATTTCACTCAAAACTCACCAAATGACTCCTCCCACCGTATTATGACGTTGCCCAAGTTTTGGGCTCGATCCGAAATGAATAGGTGTTCCAAATTGGACAATTCAAGTTCAACGGCAGTTCGTTCCTAATTCGAGTGGTTGGTGTATTCCATACTTCTAGCGATTGGATTTCACTCAAAACTCAACAAATGACTCCTCCCACCATATTATGATGTTGCAGAAGTTTTTGGTTCGATCCGAAATCAATAGGTGTGAGAAATTGCACAATTCAAGTTCAACGGCAGTTCGTTCCTAATGGGAGTGGTTTGTGTATTCCATACTTCTAGCGATTGGATTTCACTCAAAACCCAACAAATGACTCCTCCCACCGTATTATGATGTTGCCCAAGTTTTTGGCTCGATCCGAAATCAATAGGTGTTCGAAATTGGACAATTCAAGTTCAACGGCAGTTAGTTCCTAATTGGAGTGGTTGGTGTATTCCACACTTCTAGCGATTGGATTTCACTCAAAACTCCCCAAATGACTCCTCCCACCATATTATGATGTTGCCCAAGTTTTGGGCTCGATCCGAAATCAATAGGTGTTACAAATTGGACAATTCAAGTTCAACGGCAGTTCGTTCCTAATTGGAGTTGTTGGTGTTTTCCATACTTCTAGCGATTGGATTTCACTCAAAACTCACAAAATGACTCCTCCCACCATATTATGTTGTTGCCCAAGTTTTGGGCTCGATCCGAAATCAATAGGTGTGAGAAATTGGACAATTCAAGTTCAACGGCAGTTCGTTCCTAATTGGAGTTGTTGGTGTATTCCATACTTCTAGCGATTGGATTTCACACAAAACTCACCAAATGACTCCTCCCACCATATTATGATGTTGCCCAAGTTTTGGGCTCAATCCGAAATCAATAGTTGTGAGAATTTGGACAATTCAAGTTCAATGACTATTCGTTCCTAATGGGAGTGGTTGGTGTATTCCATAAGTCTAGTGATTGGATTTCACTGAAAACTCACCAAATGACTCCTCCCACCTTATTATGATGTTGCCCAAGTTTTGGGCTCTGTCCGAAATCAATTGGTGTGAGAAATTGGACAATTCAAGTTCAACGGCAGTTCGTTCCTAATTGGAGTGGTTGGTGTATTCCATACTTCTAGCGATTGGATTTCACTCAAAACTCACCAAATGACTCCTCCCACCATATTATGATGTTGCCCAAGTTTGGGGCTCGGTCCGAAATCAATAGGTGTGAGAAATTGGACAATTCATGTTCAACGGCAGTTCGTTCCTAATTGGGGTGGTTGGTGTATTCCATACTTCTAGCGATTGGATTTCACTCAAAACTCACCAAATGACTCCTGCCACTATATGATGATGTTGCCCAAGTTTGGGGCTCGATCCGAAACCAATAGGTGTTCCAAATTGGACAATTCAAGTTCAACGGCAGTTCGTTCCTAATTGGAGTGGTTGGTGTATTCCACACTTCTAGCGATTGGATTTCACTCAAAACTCACCCAATGACCTCTCCCACCATATTATGATGTTACCCTATGTTTTGGGCTCGATCCGAAATCAATAGGTGTTCCAAATTGGACAATTCAAGTTCAACGGCAGTTCGTTCCTAATTGGAGTGGTTGGTGTATTCCATACCTCTAGCGATTGGATTTCCCTCAAAACTCACCAAATGAGTCCTCCCACCATATTATGATGTTGCCCATGTTTTGGGCTCGATCCGAAATCAATAGGTGTGAGAAATTGGACAATTCAAGTTCAACGGCAGTTCGTTCCTAATTGGAGTGGTTGGTGTATTCCATACTTCTAGCGATTGGATTTCACTCAAAACTCACCAAATGACTCCTCCCACCATATTATGGTGTTGCCCAAGTTTTGGGCTCAATCCGAAATCAATAGGTGTGAGAAATTGGACAATTCAATTTCAACGACAGTTCGTTCCTAATGGGAGTGGTTGGTGTATTCCATACTTCTAGCGATTGGATTTCACTCAAAACTCACCAAATGACTCCTCCCACCACATTATGATGTTGCCCAAGTTTTGGGCTCGATACGAAATCAATAGGTGTGAGAAATTGGACAATTCAAGTTACACGGCAGTTCGTTCCTAATTGGAGTGGTTGGTGTATTCCATACTTCTAGCGATTGTATTTCATTCAAAACTCAGCAAATGACTCCTTCCACCATATTATGATGTTGCCCACGTTTTGGGCTCGATCCGAAATCAATAGGTGTTCCAAATTGGACAATTCAAGTTCAACGGCAGTTCGTTCCTAATTGGAGTGGTTGGGGTATTCCAAACTTCTAGCGATTGGATTTCACTCAAAACTCACCGAATGACTCCTCCCACCATATTATGATGTTGCCCAAGTTTTGGGCTCGATCCGAAATCAATAGGTGTGAGAAATTGGACAATTCATGTACAACGGCAGTTCATTCCTAATTGCAGTGGTTGGTGTATTCCATACTTCTAGCGATTGGATTTCACACAAAACTGTCCAAATGACTCCTCCCACCATATTATGATGTTGCCCACGTTTTGGGCTCGATCCGAAATCAATAGGTTTTCCAAATTGGACAATTCAAGTTCAACGGCAGTTCGTTCCTAATTGGAGTGGTTGGGGTATTCCAAACTTCTAGCGATTGGATTTCACTCAAAACTCACCGAATGACTCCTCCCACCATATTATGATGTTGCCCAAGTTTTGGGCTCGATTCTAAATCAATAGGTGTGAGAAATTGAGCAATTCAAGTTCAACGGCAGTTCGTTCCTAATTGGAGTGGTTGGTGTATTCCATACTTCTAGCGATTGGATTTCACTCAAAACTCACCAAATGACTACTCCAACAATATTATGATGTTGCACAAGTTTTGGGCTCGATCCGAAATCAATAGGTGTTCCAAATTGGACAATTCAAGTTCAACGGCAGTTCGTTCCTATTTGGAGTGGTTGGTGTTTTCCATACTTCTAGCGATTGGATTTCACTGAAAACTCCCCAAATGACTCCTCCCAACATATGATGATGTTGCCCAAGTTTTGGGCTCGATCCGAAATCCATAGGTATGAGAAATTGAGCAATTCAAGTTCAACGGCAGTTCGTTCCTAAATGGAGTGGTTGGTGTATTCCATACTTCTAGCGATTGGATTTCACTCAAAACTCACCAAATGACTCCTCCCACCATATTATGATGTTGCCCAAGTTTTAGGCTCGATCCGAAATCAATAGGTGTAAGAAATTGGACAATTCAAGTTCAACGGCAGTTCGTTCCTAGTTGGAGTGGTTGGTGTATTCCATACTTCTAGCGATTGGATTTCACTCAAAACTCACCAAATGACTACTCCAACAATACTATGATGTTGCCCAAGTTTTGGGCTCGATCCGAAATCAATAGGTGTTCCAAATTGGACAATTCAAGTTCAACGGCAGTTCGTTCCTAATTGGAGTGGTTGGTGTATTCCGTACTTCTAGCGATTGGATTTCACTCAAAACTCACCAAATGACTCCTCCCACCATATTACGATGTTGCCCAAGTTTGGGGCTCGATCCGAAATCAATAGGTGTGAGAAATAGGACAATTCAAGTTCAACGGCAGTTCGTTCCTAATTGGAGTGGATGGTGTATTCCATACTTCTAACGATTGGATTTCACTCAAAACTCACCAAATGGCTCCACCCACCATATTATGATGTTGCCCAAGTTTGGGGCTCGGTCTGAAGTCAATAGGTGTTCGAAATTGGACAATTCAAGTTCAACGGCAGTAAGTTCCTAATGGGAGTGGTTGGTGTATTCCATACCTCTAGCGATTGGATTTCACTTAAAACTCACCAAATGACTCCTCCCACCATATTATGATGTTGCCCAAGTTTTGGGCTCGATCCGAAATCAATAGGTGTGAGAAATGGGACAATTCAAGTTCAACGGCAGTTCGTTCCTAATTGGAGTGGTTGGTGTATTCCATACTTCTAACGATTGGATTTCACTCAAAACTCAACAAATGACTCCTCCCACCATATTATGACGTTGCCCAAGTTTGGGGCTCGATCCGAAATCAATAGGTGTTCCAAATTTGACAATTCAAGTTCAACGGCAGTTCATTCCTTATTGGAGTGGTTGGTGTATTCCGTACTTCTAGCGATTGGATTTCACTCAAAACTCACCAAATGACTCCTCCCACCATATTATGATGTTGCCAAAGTTTTGGGCTCGATCCGAAATCAATAGGTGTTCCAAATTGGACAATTCAAGTTCAACGGCAGTTCGTTCCTAATTGGAGTGGTTGGTGTATTCCATACTTCTAGCGGTTGGATTTCACTCAAAACTCACCAAATGACACCTCCCACCATATTAAGATGTTGCCCAAGTTTGGGGCTCGATCCGAAATCAATAGGTGTGAGAAATTGGACAATTGAAGTTCAACGGCAGTTCGTTCCTAATTGGAGTGGTTGGTGTATTCCGTACTTCTAGTGATTGGATTTCACTCAAAACTCACCAAATGACTCCTCCCACCATATTACGATGTTGCCCAAGTTCGGGGCTCGATCCGAAATCAATAGGTGTGAGAAATTGGACAATTCAAGTTCAACGGCAGTTCGTTCCTAATTGGAGTGGTTGGTGTATTCCATACTTCTAGCGATTGCATTTCACTCAAAACTCACCAAATGACTCCTCCCACCATATTATGATGTTGCCCAAGTTTGGGGCTCGATCTGAAGTCAATAGGTGTGAGAAATTGGACAATTCAAGTTCAACGGCAGTTCGTTCCTAATTGGAGTGGTTGGTGTATTCCATACTTCTAGCGATTGGATTTCACCAAAAACTCACCAAATGACTCCTCCCACCATAATATGATGTTGCACAAGTTTGGGGTTCGATCCGAAATCAATAGGTGTGAGGAATTGGACAATTCAAGTTCAACGGCAGTTCGTTCCTAATGGGAGTGGTTGGTGTATTCCATAATTCTAGCGATTGGATTTCACTCAAAACTCACCAAATGACTCCTTCCACCATGTTATGATGTTGCCCAAGTTTTGGGCTCGATCCGAAATCAATAGGTGTCAGAAATTGGGCAATTCAATTTCAACGGCAGTTCGTTCCAAAATTGAGTGGTTGGTGTATTCCATACTTCTAGCGATTGGATTTCACTCAAAACTCACCAAATGAGTCCTCCCACCATATTATGATGTTGCCCAAGTTTTGGGCCCGATCCGAAATCAATAGGTGTTCCAAATTGCACAATTCAAGTTCAACGGCAGTTCGTTCCTAATTGGAGTGGTTGGTGTATTGCATACTTCTAGCGATTGGATTTCACTCAAAACTCACCAAATGACTCCTGCCACCATATTATGATGTTGCCCAAGTTTGGGGCTCGATCCGAAATCAATAGGTGTGAGAAATTGGACAATTCATGTTCAACGGCAGTTCGTTCCTAATGGGAGTGGTAGGTGTATTCCATACTTCTAGCGATTGGATTTCCCTCAAAACTCACCAAATGACTCCTTCCACCATATTATGATGTTGCCCAAGTTTTGGGCTCGATCCGAAATCAATAGGTGTTCCAAATTGGACAATTCAAGTTCAACGGCAGTTCGTTCCTAATTGGAGTGGTTGGTGTATTCCATACTTCGAGCGATTGGATTTCACTCAAAACTCACCAAATGACTCCTCCCACCATATTATGATTATGATGTTGCCCAAGTTTTGGGCTCTATCCGAAATCAATAGGTGTTCCAAATTGGACAATTCAAGTTCAACGGCAGTTCGTTCCTAATTGGAGTGGTTGCTGTATTCCATACTTCTAGCGATTGGATTTCACTCAAAACTCACCAAATGACTCCTACCACCGTATTATGATGTTGCACAAGGTTTGGGCTCGATCTGAAATCATTAGGTGTGAGAAATTGGTCAATTCAATTTCAACGATAGTTTGTTCCTAATTGGAGTGGTTGGTGTTGCCCAAGTTTGGGGCTCGATCCGAAGTCAATAGGTGTGAGAAATTGGACAATTCAAGTTCAATGGCCGTTCGTTCCTAATTGGAGTGGTTGGTGTATAAAATACTTCTAGCGATTGGATTTCACTCAAAACTCAACAAATGACTCCTCCCACCATAATATGATGTTGCACAAGTTTGGGGTTCGATCCGAAATCAATAGGTGTGAGAAATTGGACAATTCAAGTTCAACGGCAGTTCGTTCCTAATGGGAGTGGTAGGTGTATTCCATACTTCTAGCGATTGGATTTCCCTCAAAACTCACCAAATGACTCCTCCCACCATATTATGATGTTGACCAAGTTTTGGGCTCGATCCGAAATCAATAGGTGTGAGACATTGGACAATTCAAGTTCAACGGCAGTTCGTTCCTAATTGGAGTGGTTGGTGTATTCCATACTTCTAGCGATTGGATTTCACTCAAAACTCACTAAATGACTCCTCCCACCATATTATGATGTTGCCCAAGTTTGGGGCTCGATCTGAAGTCAATAGGTGTGAGAAATTGGAAAATTCAAGTTCAACGGCAGTTTGTTCGTAATTGGAGTGGTTGGTGTATTCCATACTTCTAGCGATTGGATTTCACTCAAAACTCACCAAATGACTCCTCCCACCATATTATGATGTTGCCCAGGTTTGGGGCTCGATCCGAAATCAATAGGTGTGAGAAATTGGACAATTCAAGTTCAACGGCAGTTCGTTCCTAATTGGAGTGGTTGGTGTATTCCATACTTCTAGCGATTGGATTTCACTCAAAACTCACTAAATGACTCCTCCCACCATATTATGATGTTGCCCAAGTTTTGGGCTCGATCCGAAATCAATAGGTGTGAGAAATTGGACAATTCAAGTTCAACGGCAGTTCGTTCCTAATTGGAGTGGTTGCTGTATTCCATACTTCTAGCGATTGGATTTCACTCAAAACTCACCAAATGACTCCTACCACCGTATTATGATGTTGCACAAGGTTTGGGCTCGATCTGAAATCATTAGGTGTGAGAAATTGGTCAATTCAATTTCAACGATAGTTTGTTCCTAATTGGAGTGGTTGGTGTTGCCCAAGTTTGGGGCTCGATCCGAAGTCAATAGGTGTGAGAAATTGGACAATTCAAGTTCAATGGCCGTTCGTTCCTAATTGGAGTGGTTGGTGTATAAAATACTTCTAGCGATTGGATTTCACTCAAAACTCAACAAATGACTCCTCCCACCATAATATGATGTTGCACAAGTTTGGGGTTCGATCCGAAATCAATAGGTGTGAGAAATTGGACAATTCAAGTTCAACGGCAGTTCGTTCCTAATGGGAGTGGTAGGTGTATTCCATACTTCTAGCGATTGGATTTCCCTCAAAACTCACCAAATGACTCCTCCCACCATATTATGATGTTGACCAAGTTTTGGGCTCGATCCGAAATCAATAGGTGTGAGACATTGGACAATTCAAGTTCAACGGCAGTTCGTTCCTAATTGGAGTGGTTGGTGTATTCCATACTTCTAGCGATTGGATTTCACTCAAAACTCACTAAATGACTCCTCCCACCATATTATGATGTTGCCCAAGTTTGGGGCTCGATCTGAAGTCAATAGGTGTGAGAAATTGGAAAATTCAAGTTCAACGGCAGTTTGTTCGTAATTGGAGTGGTTGGTGTATTCCATACTTCTAGCGATTGGATTTCACTCAAAACTCACCAAATGACTCCTCCCACCATATTATGATGTTGCCCAGGTTTGGGGCTCGATCCGAAATCAATAGGTGTGAGAAATTGGACAATTCAAGTTCAACGGCAGTTCGTTCCTAATTGGAGTGGTTGGTGTATTCCATACTTCTAGCGATTGGATTTCACTCAAAACTCACTAAATGACTCCTCCCACCATATTATGATGTTGCCCAAGTTTTGGGCTCGATCCGAAATCAATAGGTGTGAGAAATTGGACAATTCAAGTTCAACGGCAGTTCGTTCCTAATTGGAGTGGTTGGTGTATTCCATACTTCTAGCGATTGGATTTCACTCAAAACTCACCAAATGACTCCTACCACCGTATTATGATGTTGCACAAGGTTTGGGCTCGATCTGAAATCATTAGGTGTGAGAAATTGGTCAATTCAATTTCAACGATAGTTTGTTCCTAATTGGAGTGGTTGGTGTATTCCATACTTCTAGCGATTGGATTTCACTCAAAACTCACCAAATGACTCCTCCCACCATATTATGTTGTTGCCCAAGTTTTGGGCTCGATCCGAAATCAATAGGTGTGAGAAATTGGACAATTCAAGTTCAACGGCAGTTCGTTCCTAATTGGAGTTGTTGGTGTATTCCATACTTCTAGCGATTGGATTTCACACAAAACTCACCAAATGACTCCTCCCACCATATTATGATGTTGCCCAAGTTTTGGGCTCAATCCGAAATCAATAGTTGTGAGAATTTGGACAATTCAAGTTCAATGACTATTCGTTCCTAATGGGAGTGGTTGGTGTATTCCATACGTCTAGTGATTGGATTTCACTGAAAACTCACCAAATGACTCCTCCCACCTTATTATGATGTTGCCCAAGTTTTGGGCTCTGTCCGAAATCAATTGGTGTGAGAAATTGGACAATTCAAGTTCAACGGCAGTTCGTTCCTAATTGGAGTGGTTGGTGTATTCCATACTTCTAGCGATTGGATTTCACTCAAAACTCACCAAATGACTCCTCCCACCATATTATGATGTAGGCCAACTTTTGGTCTCGATCCGAAATCAATAGGTGTTCCAAATTGGACAATTCAAGTTCAACGGCAGTTCGTTCGTAATTGGAGTGGTTGGTGTATTCCATACTTCTAGAGATTGGATTTCACTCAAAACTCACCAAATGACTCCTACCACCGTATTATGATGTTGCACAAGGTTTGGGCTCGATCTGAAATCATTAGGTGTGAGAAATTGGTCAATTCAATTTCAACGATAGTTTGTTCCTAATTGGAGTGGTTGGTGTATTCCATACTTCTAGCGATTGGATTTCACTCAAAACTCACCAAATGACTCCTCCCACCATATTATGATGTTGCCCAAGTTTTGGGCTCGATCCGAAATCAATAGGTGTTCCAAATTGGACAATTCAAGTTCAACGGCAGTTCGTTCCTAATTGGAGTGGTTGGTGTATTCCATACTTCTAGCGATTGGATTTCACTCAAAACTCACCAAATGACTCCTCCCACCATATTATGATGTTGCCCAAGTTTGGGGCTCGATCCGAAGTCAATAGGTGTGAGAAATTGGACAATTCAAGTTCAACGGCCGTTCGTTCCTAATTGGAGTGGTTGGTGTATAAAATACTTCTAGCGATTGGATTTCACTCAAAACTCAACAAATGACTCCTCCCACCATAATATGATGTTGCACAAGTTTGGGGTTCGATCCGAAATCAATAGGTGTGAGAAATTGGACAATTCAAGTTCAACGGCAGTTCGTTCCTAATGGGAGTGGTAGGTGTATTCCATACTTCTAGGGATTGGATTTCCCTCAAAACTCACCAAATGACTCCTTCCACCATATTATGATGTTGCCCAAGTTTTGGGCTCGATCCGAAATCAATAGGTGTGAGACATTGGAAAATTCAAGTTCAACGGCAGTTCGTTCCTAAATGGACTGGATGGTGTATTCCATACTTCTAGCAATTGGATTTCACTCAAAACTCACCAAATGACTCTGCCCACCATATTACGATGTTGTCCAAGTTTTGGGCTTGATCCGAAATCAATAGGTGTTCCAAATGGGACAATTCAAGTTCAACGGCAGTTCGTTCCTAATGGGAGTGGTTGGTGTATTCCATACTTCTAGCTATTGGATTTCACTCAAAACTCACCAAATGACTCCTCCCACTATATTATGATGTTGCCCAAGTTTTGGGCTCGATCCGAAATCAATAGGTGTTCCAAATTGGACAGTTCAAGTTCAACGGCAGTTCGTTCCTAATTGGAGTGGTTGGTGTATTCCATACTTCTAGCGATTGCATTTCACTCAAAACTCACCAAATGACTCCTCCCACCATATTATGATGTTGCCCAAGTTTTGGGCTCGATCCGAAATCAATAGGTGTGAGAAATTGGACAATTCAAGTTCAACGGCAGTTTGTTCGTAATTGGAGTGGTTGGTGTATTCCATACTTCTAGTGATTGGATTTCACTCAAAACTCACCAAATGACTCCTCCCACCATATTATGATGTTGCCCAGGTTTGGGGCTCGATCCGAAATCAATAGGTGTGAGAAATTGGACAATTCAAGTTCAACGGCAGTTCGTTCCTAATTGGAGTGGTTGGTGTATTCCATACTTCTAGCGATTGGATTTCACTCAAAACTCACTAAATGACTCCTTCCACCATATTATGATGTTGCCCAAGTTTTGGGCTCGATCCGAAATCAATAGGTGTGAGAAATTGGACAATTCAAGTTCAACGGCAGTTCGTTCCTAATTGGAGTGGTTGGTGTATTCCATACTTCTAGCGATTGGATTTCACTCAAAACTCACCAAATGACTCCTCCCACCATGTTATGATTATGATGTTGCCCAAGTTTTGGGCTCGATCCGAAATCAATAGGTGTTCCAAATTGGACAATTCAAGTTCAACGGCAGTTCGTTCCTAATTGGAGTGGTTGCTGTATTCCACACTTCTAGCGATTGGATTTCACTCAAAACTCACCAAATGACTCCTACCACCATATTATGATGTTGCACAAGGTTTGGGCTCGATCTGAAATCATTAGGTGTGAGAAATTGGTCAATTCAATTTCAACGATAGTTTGTTCCTAATTGGAGTGGTTGGTGTATTCCATACTTCTAGCGATTGGATTTCACTCAAAACGCACCAAATGACTCCTCCCACCATATTATGATGTTGCCCAAGTTTTGGGCTCGATCCGAAATCAATAGGTGTTCCAAATTGGACAATTCAAATTCAACGGCAGTTCGTTCCTAATTGGAGTGGGTGGTGTATTCCATACTTCTAACGATTGGATTTCACTCAAAACTCACTAAATGACTCCTCCCACCATATTACGATGTTGCCCAAGTTTTGGTCTCGAACCGAAATCAATAGGTGTTCCAAATGGGACAATTGAAGTTCAACGGCAGTTCATTCCTAATTGGAGTGGTTGGTGTATTCCATACTTCTAGCGATTGGATTTCCCTCAAAACTCACCAAATGACTCCTTCCACCATATTATGATGTTGCCCAAGTTTTGGGCTCGATCCGAAATCAATAGGTGTTCCAAATTGGACAATTCAAGTTCAATGGCAGTTCGTTCCTAATTGGAGTGGTTGGTGTATTCCATACTTCGAGCGATTGGATTTCACTCAAAACTCACCAAATGACTCCTCCCACCATATTATGATTTTGATGTTGCCCATGTTTAGGGCTCGAACCGAAATCAATAGGTGTTCCAAATTGGACAATTCAAGTTCAACGGCAGTTCGTTCCTAATTGGAGTGGTTGCTGTATTCCATACTTCTAGCGATTGGATTTCACTCAAAACTCACCAAATGACTCCTCCCACCATATTATGATGTTGCCCAGGTTTGGGGCTCGATCCGAAATCAATAGGTGTGAGAAATTGGACAATTCAAGTTCAACGGCAGTTCGTTCCTAATTGGAGTGGTTGGTGTATTCCATACTTCTAGCGATTGGATTTCACTCAAAACTCACCAAATGACTCCTCCCACCATATTATGATGTTGCCCAAGTTTTGGGCTCGATCCGAAATCAATAGGTGTGAGAAATTGGACAATTCAAGTTCAACGGCAGTTTGTTCGTAATTGGAGTGGTTGGTGTATTCCATACTTCTAGCGATTGGATTTCACTCAGAACTCACCAAATGACTCCTCCCACCATATTATGATGTTGCCCAGGTTTGGGGCTCGATCCGAAATCAATAGGTGTGAGAAATTGGACAATTCAAGTTCAACGGCAGTTCGTTCCTAATTGGAGTGGTTGGTGTATTCAATACTTCTAGCGATTGGATTTCACTCAAAACTCACTAAATGACTCCTCCCACCATATTATGATGTTGCCCAAGTTTTGGGCTCGATCCGAAATCAATAGGTGTGAGAAATTGGACAATTCAAGTTCAACGGCAGTTCGTTCCTAATTGGAGTGGTTGGTGTATTCCATACTTCTAGCGATTGGATTTCACTCAAAACTCACCGAATGACTCCTCCCACCATATTATGATGTTGCCCAATTTTGGGGCTCGATCCGAAATCAATAGGTGTGAGAAATTGGACAATTCAAGTTCAACGGCAGTTCGTTCCTAATTGGATTGGTTGGTGTATTCCATACTTCTAGCGATTGGATTTCACTCAAAACTCACCAAATGACTCCTCCCACCATGTTATGATTATGATGTTGCCCAAGTTTTGGGCTCGATCCGAAATCAATAGGTGTTCCAAATTGGACAATTCAAGTTCAACGGCAGTTCGTTCCTAATTGGAGTGGTTGCTGTATTCCATACTTCTAACGATTGGATTTCACTCAAAACTCACTAAATGACTCCTCCCACCATATTACGATGTTGCCCAAGTTTTGGTCTCGAACCGAAATCAATAGGTGTTCCAAATTGGACAATTGAAGTTCAACGGCAGTTCATTCCTAATTGGAGTGGTTGGTGTATTCCATACTTCTAGCGATTGGATTTCCCTCAAAACTCACCAAATGACTCCTTCCACCATATTATGATGTTGCCCAAGTTTTGGGCTCGATCCGAAATCAATAGGTGTTCCAAATTGGACAATTCAAGTTCAATGGCAGTTCGTTCCTAATTGGAGTGGTTGGTGTATTCCATACTTCGAGCGATTGGATTTCACTCAAAACTCACCAAATGACTCCTCCCACCATATTATGATTTTGATGTTGCCCATGTTTTGGGCTCGATCCGAAATCAATAGGTGTTCCATATTGGACAATTCAAGTTCAACGGCAGTTCGTTCCTAATTGGAGTGGTTGCTGTATTCCATACTTCTAGCGATTGGATTTCACTCAAAACTCACCAAATGACTCCTCCCACCATATTATGATGTTGCCCAGGTTTGGGGCTCGATCCGAAATCAATAGGTGTGAGAAATTGGACAATTCAAGTTCAACGGCAGTTCGTTCCTAATTGGAGTGGTTGGTGTATTCCATACTTCTAGCGATTGGATTTCACTCAAAACTCACCAAATGACTCCTCCCACCATATTATGATGTTGCCCAAGTTTTGGGCTCGATCCGAAATCAATAGGTGTGAGAAATTGGACAATTCAAGTTCAACGGCAGTTTGTTCGTAATTGGAGTGGTTGGTGTATTCCATACTTCTAGCGATTGGATTTCACTCAGAACTCACCAAATGACTCCTCCCACCATATTATGATGTTGCCCAGGTTTGGGGCTCGATCCGAAATCAATAGGTGTGAGAAATTGGACAATTCAAGTTCAACGGCAGTTCGTTCCTAATTGGAGTGGTTGGTGTATTCAATACTTCTAGCGATTGGATTTCACTCAAAACTCACTAAATGACTCCTCCCACCATATTATGATGTTGCCCAAGTTTTGGGCTCGATCCGAAATCAATAGGTGTTCCAAATTGGACAATTCAAGTTCAACGGCAGTTCGTTCCTAATTGGAGTGGGTGGTGTATTCCATACTTCTAACGATTGGATTTCACTCAAAACTCACTAAATGACTCCTCCCACCATATTACGATGTTGCCCAAGTTTTGGTCTCGAACCGAAATCAATAGGTGTTCCAAATTGGACAATTGAAGTTCAACGGCAGTTCATTCCTAATTGGAGTGGTTGGTGTATTCCATACTTCTAGCGATTGGATTTCCCTCAAAACTCACCAAATGACTCCTTCCACCATATTATGATGTTGCCCAAGTTTTGGGCTCGATCCGAAATCAATAGGTGTTCCAAATTGGACAATTCAAGTTCAATGGCAGTTCGTTCCTAATTGGAGTGGTTGGTGTATTCCATACTTCGAGCGATTGGATTTCACTCAAAACTCACCAAATGACTCCTCCCACCATATTATGATTTTGATGTTGCCCATGTTTTGGGCTCGATCCGAAATCAATAGGTGTTCCATATTGGACAATTCAAGTTCAACGGCAGTTCGTTCCTAATTGGAGTGGTTGCTGTATTCCATACTTCTAGCGATTGGATTTCACTCAAAACTCACCAAATGACTCCTCCCACCATATTATGATGTTGCCCAGGTTTGGGGCTCGATCCGAAATCAATAGGTGTGAGAAATTGGACAATTCAAGTTCAACGGCAGTTCGTTCCTAATTGGAGTGGTTGGTGTATTCCATACTTCTAGCGATTGGATTTCACTCAAAACTCACCAAATGACTCCTCCCACCATATTATGATGTTGCCCAAGTTTTGGGCTCGATCCGAAATCAATAGGTGTGAGAAATTGGACAATTCAAGTTCAACGGCAGTTTGTTCGTAATTGGAGTGGTTGGTGTATTCCATACTTCTAGCGATTGGATTTCACTCAGAACTCACCAAATGACTCCTCCCACCATATTATGATGTTGCCCAGGTTTGGGGCTCGATCCGAAATCAATAGGTGTGAGAAATTGGACAATTCAAGTTCAACGGCAGTTCGTTCCTAATTGGAGTGGTTGGTGTATTCAATACTTCTAGCGATTGGATTTCACTCAAAACTCACTAAATGACTCCTCCCACCATATTATGATGTTGCCCAAGTTTTGGGCTCGATCCGAAATCAATAGGTGTTCCAAATTGGACAATTCAAGTTCAACGGCAGTTCGTTCCTAATTGGAGTGGGTGGTGTATTCCATACTTCTAACGATTGGATTTCACTCAAAACTCACTAAATGACTCCTCCCACCATATTACGATGTTGCCCAAGTTTTGGTCTCGAACCGAAATCAATAGGTGTTCCAAATTGGACAATTGAAGTTCAACGGCAGTTCATTCCTAATTGGAGTGGTTGGTGTATTCCATACTTCTAGCGATTGGATTTCCCTCAAAACTCACCAAATGACTCCTTCCACCATATTATGATGTTGCCCAAGTTTTGGGCTCGATCCGAAATCAATAGGTGTTCCAAATTGGACAATTCAAGTTCAATGGCAGTTCGTTCCTAATTGGAGTGGTTGGTGTATTCCATACTTCGAGCGATTGGATTTCACTCAAAACTCACCAAATGACTCCTCCCACCATATTATGATTTTGATGTTGCCCATGTTTTGGGCTCGATCCGAAATCAATAGGTGTTCCAAATTGGCCAATTCAAGTTCAACGGCAGTTCGTTCCTAATTGGAGTGGTTGCTGTATTCCATACTTCTAGCGATTGGATTTCACTCAAAACTCACCAAATGACTCCCACCACCGTATTATGATGTTGCACAAGGTTTGGGCTCTATCTGAAATCATTAGGTGTGAGAAATTGGTCAATTCAATTTCAACGATAGTTTGTTCCTAATTGGAGTGGTTGGTGTATTCCATACTTCTAGCGATTGGATTTCACTCAAAACTTACCAAATGACTCCCCCCACCATATTATGATGTTGCCCAGGTTTGGGGCTCGATCCGAAATCAATAGGTGTGAGAAATTGGACAATTCAAGTTCAACGGCGGTTCGTTCCTAATTGGAGTGGTTGTTGTTTTCCGTACTTCTAGCGATTGGATTTCACTCAAAACTCACTAAATGACTCCTCCCACCATATTATGATGTTGCCCAAGTTTTGGGCTCGATCCGAAATCAATAGGTGTTCCAAATTGGACAATTCAAGTTCAACGGCAGTTCGTTCCTAATTGGAGTGGGTGGTGTATTCCATACTTCTAACGATTGGATTTCACTCAAAACTCACTAAATGACTCCTCCCACCATATTACGATGTTGCCCAAGTTTTGGTCTCGAACCGAAATCAATAGGTGTTCCAAATTGGACAATTGAAGTTCAACGGCAGTTCATTCCTAATTGGAGTGGTTGGTGTATTCCATACTTCTAGCGATTGGATTTCCCTCAAAACTCACCAAATGACTCCTTCCACCATATTATGATGTTGCCCAAGTTTTGGGCTCGATCCGAAATCAATAGGTGTTCCAAATTGGACAATTCAAGTTCAATGGCAGTTCGTTCCTAATTGGAGTGGTTGGTGTATTCCATACTTCGAGCGATTGGATTTCACTCAAAACTCACCAAATGACTCCTCCCACCATATTATGATTTTGATGTTGCCCATGTTTTGGGCTCGATCCGAAATCAATAGGTGTTCCAAATTGGCCAATTCAAGTTCAACGGCAGTTCGTTCCTAATTGGAGTGGTTGCTGTATTCCATACTTCTAGCGATTGGATTTCACTCAAAACTCACCAAATGACTCCCACCACCGTATTATGATGTTGCACAAGGTTTGGGCTCTATCTGAAATCATTAGGTGTGAGAAATTGGTCAATTCAATTTCAACGATAGTTTGTTCCTAATTGGAGTGGTTGGTGTATTCCATACTTCTAGCGATTGGATTTCACTCAAAACTTACCAAATGACTCCCCCCACCATATTATGATGTTGCCCAGGTTTGGGGCTCGATCCGAAATCAATAGGTGTGAGAAATTGGACAATTCAAGTTCAACGGCGGTTCGTTCCTAATTGGAGTGGTTGTTGTTTTCCGTACTTCTAGCGATTGGATTTCACTCAAAACTCACTAAATGACTCCTCCCACCATATTATGATGTTGCCCAAGTTTTGGGCTCGATCCGAAATCAATAGGTGTGAGAAATTGGACAATTCAAGTTCAACGGCTGTTCGTTCCTAATTGGAGTGGTTGGTGTATTCCATACTTCTAGCGATTGGATTTCACTCAAAACTCACTAAATGACTCCTCCCACCATATTATGATGTTGCCCAATTTTGGGGCTCGATCCGAAATCAATAGGTGTGAGAAATTGGACAATTCAAGTTCAACGGCAGTTCGTTCCTAATTGGATTGGTTGGTGTATTCCATACTTCTAGCGATTGGATTTCACTCAAAACTCACCAAATGACTCCTCCCACCATGTTATGATTATGATGTTGCCCAAGTTTTGGGCTCGATCCGAAATCAATAGGTGTGAGAAATTGGACAATTCAAGTTCAACGGCGGTTCGTTCCTAATTGGAGTGGTTGTTGTTTTCCGTACTTCTAGCGATTGGATTTCACTCAAAACTCACTAAATGACTCCTCCCACCATATTATGATGTTGCCCAAGTTTTGGGCTCGATCCGAAATCAATAGGTGTGAGAAATTGGACAATTCAAGTTCAACGGCAGTTCGTTCCTAATTGGATTGGTTGGTGTATTCCATACTTCTAGCGATTGGATTTCACTCAAAACTCACCAAATGACTCCCACCACCGTATTATGATGTTGCACAAGGTTTGGGCTCTATCTGAAATCATTAGGTGTGAGAAATTGGTCAATTCAATTTCAACGATAGTTTGTTCCTAATTGGAGTGGTTGGTGTATTCCATACTTCTAGCGATTGGATTTCACTCAAAACTTACCAAATGACTCCCCCCACCATATTATGATGTTGCCCAGGTTTGGGGCTCGATCCGAAATCAATAGGTGTGAGAAATTGGACAATTCAAGTTCAACGGCGGTTCGTTCCTAATTGGAGTGGTTGTTGTTTTCCGTACTTCTAGCGATTGGATTTCACTCAAAACTCACTAAATGACTCCTACCACCATATTATGATGTTGCACAAGGTTTGGGATCGATCTGAAATCATTAGGTGTGAGAAATTGGTCAATTCAATTTCAACGATAGTTTGTTCCTAATTGGAGTGGTTGGTGTATTCCATACTTCTAGCGATTGTATTTCACTCAAAACGCACCAAATGACTCCTCCCACCATATTATGATGTTGCCCAAGTTTTGGGCTCGATCCGAAATCAATAGGTGTTCCAAATTGGACAATTCAAGTTCAACGGCAGTTCGTTCCTAATTGGAGTGGGTGGTGTATTCCATACTTCTAACGATTGGATTTCACTCAAAACTCACTAAATGACTCCTCCCACCATATTACGATGTTGCCCAAGTTTTGGTCTCGAACCGAAATCAATAGGTGTTCCAAATTGGACAATTGAAGTTCAACGGCAGTTCATTCCTAATTGGAGTGGTTGGTGTATTCCATACTTCTAGCGATTGGATTTCCCTCAAAACTCACCAAATGACTCCTTCCACCATATTATGATGTTGCACAAGGTTTGGGCTCGATCTGAAATCATTAGGTGTGAGAAATTGGTCAATTCAATTTCAACGATAGTTTGTTCCTAATTGGAGTGGTTGGTGTATTCCATACTTCTAGCGATTGGATTTCACTCAAAACTCACCAAATGACTCCTCCCACCATATTATGTTGTTGCCCAAGTTTTGGGCTCGATCCGAAATCAATAGGTGTGAGAAATTGGACAATTCAAGTTCAACGGCAGTTCGTTCCTAATTGGAGTTGTTGGTGTATTCCATACTTCTAGCGATTGGATTTCACACAAAACTCACCAAATGACTCCTCCCACCATATTATGATGTTGCCCAAGTTTTGGGCTCAATCCGAAATCAATAGTTGTGAGAATTTGGACAATTCAAGTTCAATGACTATTCGTTCCTAATGGGAGTGGTTGGTGTATTCCATACGTCTAGTGATTGGATTTCACTGAAAACTCACCAAATGACTCCTCCCACCTTATTATGATGTTGCCCAAGTTTTGGGCTCTGTCCGAAATCAATTGGTGTGAGAAATTGGACAATTCAAGTTCAACGGCAGTTCGTTCCTAATTGGAGTGGTTGGTGTATTCCATACTTCTAGCGATTGGATTTCACTCAAAACTCACCAAATGACTCCTCCCACCATATTATGATGTAGGCCAACTTTTGGTCTCGATCCGAAATCAATAGGTGTTCCAAATTGGACAATTCAAGTTCAACGGCAGTTCGTTCGTAATTGGAGTGGTTGGTGTATTCCATACTTCTAGAGATTGGATTTCACTCAAAACTCACCAAATGACTCCTACCACCGTATTATGATGTTGCACAAGGTTTGGGCTCGATCTGAAATCATTAGGTGTGAGAAATTGGTCAATTCAATTTCAACGATAGTTTGTTCCTAATTGGAGTGGTTGGTGTATTCCATACTTCTAGCGATTGGATTTCACTCAAAACTCACCAAATGACTCCTCCCACCATATTATGATGTTGCCCAAGTTTTGGGATCGATCCGAAATCAATAGGTGTTCCAAATTGGACAATTCAAGTTCAACGGCAGTTCGTTCCTAATTGGAGTGGTTGGTGTATTCCATACTTCTAGCGATTGGATTTCACTCAAAACTCACCAAATGACTCCTCCCACCATATTATGATGTTGCCCAAGTTTGGGGCTCGATCCGAAGTCAATAGGTGTGAGAAATTGGACAATTCAAGTTCAACGGCCGTTCGTTCCTAATTGGAGTGGTTGGTGTATAAAATACTTCTAGCGATTGGATTTCACTCAAAACTCAACAAATGACTCCTCCCACCATAATATGATGTTGCACAAGTTTGGGGTTCGATCCGAAATCAATAGGTGTGAGAAATTGGACAATTCAAGTTCAACGGCAGTTCGTTCCTAATGGGAGTGGTAGGTGTATTCCATACTTCTAGGGATTGGATTTCCCTCAAAACTCACCAAATGACTCCTTCCACCATATTATGATGTTGCCCAAGTTTTGGGCTCGATCCGAAATCAATAGGTGTGAGACATTGGAAAATTCAAGTTCAACGGCAGTTCGTTCCTAAATGGACTGGATGGTGTATTCCATACTTCTAGCAATTGGATTTCACTCAAAACTCACCAAATGACTCTGCCCACCATATTACGATGTTGTCCAAGTTTTGGGCTTGATCCGAAATCAATAGGTGTTCCAAATGGGACAATTCAAGTTCAACGGCAGTTCGTTCCTAATGGGAGTGGTTGGTGTATTCCATACTTCTAGCTATTGGATTTCACTCAAAACTCACCAAATGACTCCTCCCACTATATTATGATGTTGCCCAAGTTTTGGGCTCGATCCGAAATCAATAGGTGTTCCAAATTGGACAGTTCAAGTTCAACGGCAGTTCGTTCCTAATTGGAGTGGTTGGTGTATTCCATACTTCTAGCGATTGCATTTCACTCAAAACTCACCAAATGACTCCTCCCACCATATTATGATGTTGCCCAAGTTTTGGGCTCGATCCGAAATCAATAGGTGTGAGAAATTGGACAATTCAAGTTCAACGGCAGTTTGTTCGTAATTGGAGTGGTTGGTGTATTCCATACTTCTAGTGATTGGATTTCACTCAAAACTCACCAAATGACTCCTCCCACCATATTATGATGTTGCCCAGGTTCGGGGCTCGATCCGAAATCAATAGGTGTGAGAAATTGGACAATTCAAGTTCAACGGCAGTTCGTTCCTAATTGGAGTGGTTGGTGTATTCCATACTTCTAGCGATTGGATTTCACTCAAAACTCACTAAATGACTCCTTCCACCATATTATGATGTTGCCCAAGTTTTGGGCTCGATCCGAAATCAATAGGTGTGAGAAATTGGACAATTCAAGTTCAACGGCAGTTCGTTCCTAATTGGAGTGGTTGGTGTATTCCATACTTCTAGCGATTGGATTTCACTCAAAACTCACCGAATGACTCCTCCCACCATATTATGATGTTGCCCAATTTTGGGGCTCGATCCGAAATCAATAGGTGTGAGAAATTGGACAATTCAAGTTCAACGGCAGTTCGTTCCTAATTGGAGTGGTTGGTGTATTCCATACTTCTAGCGATTGGATTTCACTCAAAACTCACCAAATGACTCCTCCCACCATGTTATGATTATGATGTTGCCCAAGTTTTGGGCTCGATCCGAAATCAATAGGTGTTCCAAATTGGACAATTCAAGTTCAACGGCAGTTCGTTCCTAATTGGAGTGGTTGCTGTATTCCACACTTCTAGCGATTGGATTTCACTCAAAACTCACCAAATGACTCCTACCACCATATTATGATGTTGCACAAGGTTTGGGCTCGATCTGAAATCATTAGGTGTGAGAAATTGGTCAATTCAATTTCAACGATAGTTTGTTCCTAATTGGAGTGGTTGGTGTATTCCATACTTCTAGCGATTGGATTTCACTCAAAACGCACCAAATGACTCCTCCCACCATATTATGATGTTGCCCAAGTTTTGGGCTCGATCCGAAATCAATAGGTGTTCCAAATTGGACAATTCAAATTCAACGGCAGTTCGTTCCTAATTGGAGTGGGTGGTGTATTCCATACTTCTAACGATTGGATTTCACTCAAAACTCACTAAATGACTCCTCCCACCATATTACGATGTTGCCCAAGTTTTGGTCTCGAACCGAAATCAATAGGTGTTCCAAATGGGACAATTGAAGTTCAACGGCAGTTCATTCCTAATTGGAGTGGTTGGTGTATTCCATACTTCTAGCGATTGGATTTCCCTCAAAACTCACCAAATGACTCCTTCCACCATATTATGATGTTGCCCAAGTTTTGGGCTCGATCCGAAATCAATAGGTGTTCCAAATTGGACAATTCAAGTTCAATGGCAGTTCGTTCCTAATTGGAGTGGTTGGTGTATTCCATACTTCGAGCGATTGGATTTCACTCAAAACTCACCAAATGACTCCTCCCACCATATTATGATTTTGATGTTGCCCATGTTTTGGGCTCGAACCGAAATCAATAGGTGTTCCAAATTGGACAATTCAAGTTCAACGGCAGTTCGTTCCTAATTGGAGTGGTTGCTGTATTCCATACTTCTAGCGATTGGATTTCACTCAAAACTCACCAAATGACTCCTCCCACCATATTATGATGTTGCCCAGGTTTGGGGCTCGATCCGAAATCAATAGGTGTGAGAAATTGGACAATTCAAGTTCAACGGCAGTTCGTTCCTAATTGGAGTGGTTGGTGTATTCCATACTTCTAGCGATTGGATTTCACTCAAAACTCACCAAATGACTCCTCCCACCATATTATGATGTTGCCCAAGTTTTGGGCTCGATCCGAAATCAATAGGTGTGAGAAATTGGACAATTCAAGTTCAACGGCAGTTTGTTCGTAATTGGAGTGGTTGGTGTATTCCATACTTCTAGCGATTGGATTTCACTCAGAACTCACCAAATGACTCCTCCCACCATATTATGATGTTGCCCAGGTTTGGGGCTCGATCCGAAATCAATAGGTGTGAGAAATTGGACAATTCAAGTTCAACGGCAGTTCGTTCCTAATTGGAGTGGTTGGTGTATTCAATACTTCTAGCGATTGGATTTCACTCAAAACTCACTAAATGACTCCTCCCACCATATTATGATGTTGCCCAAGTTTTGGGCTCGATCCGAAATCAATAGGTGTGAGAAATTGGACAATTCAAGTTCAACGGCAGTTCGTTCCTAATTGGAGTGGTTGGTGTATTCCATACTTCTAGCGATTGGATTTCACTCAAAACTCACCGAATGACTCCTCCCACCATATTATGATGTTGCCCAATTTTGGGGCTCGATCCGAAATCAATAGGTGTGAGAAATTGGACAATTCAAGTTCAACGGCAGTTCGTTCCTAATTGGATTGGTTGGTGTATTCCATACTTCTAGCGATTGGATTTCACTCAAAACTCACCAAATGACTCCTCCCACCATGTTATGATTATGATGTTGCCCAAGTTTTGGGCTCGATCCGAAATCAATAGGTGTTCCAAATTGGACAATTCAAGTTCAACGGCAGTTCGTTCCTAATTGGAGTGGTTGCTGTATTCCATACTTCTAACGATTGGATTTCACTCAAAACTCACTAAATGACTCCTCCCACCATATTACGATGTTGCCCAAGTTTTGGTCTCGAACCGAAATCAATAGGTGTTCCAAATTGGACAATTGAAGTTCAACGGCAGTTCATTCCTAATTGGAGTGGTTGGTGTATTCCATACTTCTAGCGATTGGATTTCCCTCAAAACTCACCAAATGACTCCTTCCACCATATTATGATGTTGCCCAAGTTTTGGGCTCGATCCGAAATCAATAGGTGTTCCAAATTGGACAATTCAAGTTCAATGGCAGTTCGTTCCTAATTGGAGTGGTTGGTGTATTCCATACTTCGAGCGATTGGATTTCACTCAAAACTCACCAAATGACTCCTCCCACCATATTATGATTTTGATGTTGCCCATGTTTTGGGCTCGATCCGAAATCAATAGGTGTTCCAAATTGGACAATTCAAGTTCAACGGCAGTTCGTTCCTAATTGGAGTGGTTGCTGTATTCCATACTTCTAGCGATTGGATTTCACTCAAAACTCACCAAATGACTCCTCCCACCATATTATGATGTTGCCCAGGTTTGGGGCTCGATCCGAAATCAATAGGTGTGAGAAATTGGACAATTCAAGTTCAACGGCAGTTCGTTCCTAATTGGAGTGGTTGGTGTATTCCATACTTCTAGCGATTGGATTTCACTCAAAACTCACCAAATGACTCCTCCCACCATATTATGATGTTGCCCAAGTTTTGGGCTCGATCCGAAATCAATAGGTGTGAGAAATTGGACAATTCAAGTTCAACGGCAGTTTGTTCGTAATTGGAGTGGTTGGTGTATTCCATACTTCTAGCGATTGGATTTCACTCAGAACTCACCAAATGACTCCTCCCACCATATTATGATGTTGCCCAGGTTTGGGGCTCGATCCGAAATCAATAGGTGTGAGAAATTGGACAATTCAAGTTCAACGGCAGTTCGTTCCTAATTGGAGTGGTTGGTGTATTCAATACTTCTAGCGATTGGATTTCACTCAAAACTCACTAAATGACTCCTCCCACCATATTATGATGTTGCCCAAGTTTTGGGCTCGATCCGAAATCAATAGGTGTTCCAAATTGGACAATTCAAGTTCAACGGCAGTTCGTTCCTAATTGGAGTGGGTGGTGTATTCCATACTTCTAACGATTGGATTTCACTCAAAACTCACTAAATGACTCCTCCCACCATATTACGATGTTGCCCAAGTTTTGGTCTCGAACCGAAATCAATAGGTGTTCCAAATTGGACAATTGAAGTTCAACGGCAGTTCATTCCTAATTGGAGTGGTTGGTGTATTCCATACTTCTAGCGATTGGATTTCCCTCAAAACTCACCAAATGACACCTTCCACCATATTATGATGTTGCCCAAGTTTTGGGCTCGATCCGAAATCAATAGGTGTTCCAAATTGGACAATTCAAGTTCAATGGCAGTTCGTTCCTAATTGGAGTGGTTGGTGTATTCCATACTTCGAGCGATTGGATTTCACTCAAAACTCACCAAATGACTCCTCCCACCATATTATGATTTTGATGTTGCCCATGTTTTGGGCTCGATCCGAAATCAATAGGTGTTCCAAATTGGCCAATTCAAGTTCAACGGCAGTTCGTTCCTAATTGGAGTGGTTGCTGTATTCCATACTTCTAGCGATTGGATTTCACTCAAAACTCACCAAATGACTCCCACCACCGTATTATGATGTTGCACAAGGTTTGGGCTCTATCTGAAATCATTAGGTGTGAGAAATTGGTCAATTCAATTTCAACGATAGTTTGTTCCTAATTGGAGTGGTTGGTGTATTCCATACTTCTAGCGATTGGATTTCACTCAAAACTTACCAAATGACTCCCCCCACCATATTATGATGTTGCCCAGGTTTGGGGCTCGATCCGAAATCAATAGGTGTGAGAAATTGGACAATTCAAGTTCAACGGCGGTTCGTTCCTAATTGGAGTGGTTGGTGTTTTCCGTACTTCTAGCGATTGGATTTCACTCAAAACTCACTAAATGACTCCTCCCACCATATTATGATGTTGCCCAAGTTTTGGGCTCGATCCGAAATCAATAGGTGTGAGAAATTGGACAATTCAAGTTCAACGGCTGTTCGTTCCTAATTGGAGTGGTTGGTGTATTCCATACTTCTAGCGATTGGATTTCACTCAAAACTCACTAAATGACTCCTCCCACCATATTATGATGTTGCCCAATTTTGGGGCTCGATCCGAAATCAATAGGTCTGAGAAATTGGACAATTCAAGTTCAACGGCAGTTCGTTCCTAATTGGATTGGTTGGTGTATTCCATACTTCTAGCGATTGGATTTCACTCAAAACTCACCAAATGACTCCTCCCACCATGTTATGATTATGATGTTGCCCAAGTTTTGGGCTCGATCCGAAATCAATAGGTGTTCCAAATTGGACAATTCAAGTTCAACGGCAGTTCGTTCCTAATTGGAGTGGTTGCTGTATTCCATACTTCTAGCGATTGGATTTCACTCAAAACTCACCAAATGACTCCTACCACCATATTATGATGTTGCACAAGGTTTGGGATCGATCTGAAATCATTAGGTGTGAGAAATTGGTCAATTCAATTTCAACGATAGTTTGTTCCTAATTGGAGTGGTTGGTGTATTCCATACTTCTAGCGATTGTATTTCACTCAAAACGCACCAAATGACTCCTCCCACCATATTATGATGTTGCCCAAGTTTTGGGCTCGATCCGAAATCAATAGGTGTTCCAAATTGGACAATTCAAGTTCAACGGCAGTTCGTTCCTAATTGGAGTGGGTGGTGTATTCCATACTTCTAACGATTGGATTTCACTCAAAACTCACTAAATGACTCCTCCCACCATATTACGATGTTGCCCAAGTTTTGGTCTCGAACCGAAATCAATAGGTGTTCCAAATTGGACAATTGAAGTTCAACGGCAGTTCATTCCTAATTGGAGTGGTTGGTGTATTCCATACTTCTAGCGATTGGATTTCCCTCAAAACTCACCAAATGACTCCTTCCACCATATTATGATGTTGCCCAAGTTTTGGGCTCGATCCGAAATCAATAGGTGTTCCAAATTGGACAATTCAAGTTCAATGGCAGTTCGTTCCTAATTGGAGTGGTTGGTGTATTCCATACTTCGAGCGATTGGATTTCACTCAAAACTCACCAAATGACTCCTCCCACCATATTATGATTTTGATGTTGCCCATGTTTTGGGCTCGATCCGAAATCAATAGGTGTTCCAAATTGGACAATTCAAGTTCAACGGCAGTTCGTTCCTAATTGGAGTGGTTGCTGTATTCCATACTTCTAGCGATTGGATTTCACTCAAAACTCACCAAATGACTCCTACCACCGTATTATGATGTTGCACAAGGTTTGGGCTCTATCTGAAATCATTAGGTGTGAGAAATTGGTCAATTCAATTTCAACGATAGTTTGTTCCTAATTGGAGTGGTTGGTGTATTCCATACTTCTAGCGATTGGATTTCACTCAAAACTTACCAAATGACTCCCCCCACCATATTATGATGTTGCCCAGGTTTGGGGCTCGATCCGAAATCAATAGGTGTGAGAAATTGGACAATTCAAGTTCAACGGCGGTTCGTTCCTAATTGGAGTGGTTGGTGTTTTCCGTACTTCTAGCGATTGGATTTCACTCAAAACTCACTAAATGACTCCTCCCACCATATTATGATGTTGCCCAAGTTTTGGGCTCGATCCGAAATCAATAGGTGTGAGAAATTGGACAATTCAAGTTCAACGGCTGTTCGTTCCTAATTGGAGTGGTTGGTGTATTCCATACTTCTAGCGATTGGATTTCACTCAAAACTCACTAAATGACTCCTCCCACCATATTATGATGTTGCCCAAGTTTTGGGCCCGATCCGAAATCAATAGGTGTGAGAAATTGGACAATTCAAGTTCAACGGCAGTTCGTTCCTAATTGGAGTGGTTGGTGTATTCCATACTTCTAGCGATTGGATTTCACTCAAAACTCACCGAATGACTCCTCCCACCATATTATGATGTTGCCCAGTTTTGGGGCTCGATCCGAAATCAATAGGTGTGAGAAATTGGACAATTCAAGTTCAACGGCAGTTCGTTCCTAATTGGAGTGGGTGGTGTATTCCATACTTCTAACGATTGGATTTCGCTCAAAACTCACTAAATGACTCCTCCCACCATATTACGATGTTGCCCAAGTTTTGGTCTCGAACCGAAATCAATAGGTGTTCCAAATTGGACAATTCAAGTTCAACGGCAGTTCATTCCTAATTGGAGTGGTTGGTGTATTCCATACTTCTAGCGATTGGATTTCCCTCAAAACTCACCAAATGACTCCTTCCACCATATTATGATGTTGCCCAAGTTTTGGGCTCGATCCGAAATCAATAGGTGTTCCAAATTGGACAATTCAAGTTCAACGGCAGTTCGTTCCTAATTGGAGTGGTTGGTGTATTCCATACTTCGAGCGATTGGATTTCACTCAAAACTCACCAAATGACTCCTCCCACCATATTATGATTATGATGTTGCCCAAGTTTTGGGCTCGATCCGAAATCAATAGGTGTTCCAAATTGGACAATTCAAGTTCAACGGCAGTTCGTTCCTAATTGGAGTGGTTGCTGTATTCCATACTTCTAGCGATTGGATTTCACTCAAAACTCACCAAATGACTCCTACCACCGTATTATGATGTTGCACAAGGTTTGGGCTCTATCTGAAATCATTAGGTGTGAGAAATTGGTCAACTCAATTTCAACGATAGTTTGTTCCTAATTGGAGTGGTAGGTGTATTCCATACTTCTAGCGATTGGATTTCACTCAAAACTCACCAAATGACTCCTCCCACCATATTATGATGTTGCCCAGGTTTGGGGCTCGATCCGAAATCAATAGGTGTGAGAAATTGGACAATTCAAGTTCAACGGCAGTTCGTTCCTAATTGGAGTGGTTGGTGTTTTCCATACTTCTAGCGATTGGATTTCACTCAAAACTCACTAAATGACTCCTCCCACCATATTATGATGTTGCCCAAGTTTTGGGCTCGATCCGAAATCAATAGGTGTGAGAAATTGGACAATTCAAGTTCAACGGCAGTTCGTTCCTAATTGGAGTGGTTGGTGTATTCCGTACTTCTAGCGATTGGATTTCACTCAAAACTCACTAAATGACTCCTCCCACCATATTATGATGTTGCCCGAGTTTTGGGCTCGATCCGAAATCAATAGGTGTGAGAAATTGGACAATTCAAGTTCAATGGCAGTTCGTTCCTAATTGGAGTGGTTGGTGTATTCCATACTTCTAGCGATTGGATTTCACTCAAAACTCACTAAATGACTCCTCCCACCATATTACGATGTCGCCCTAGTTTTGGTCTCGATCTGAAATCAATAGGTGTTCCAAATTGGACAATTCAAGTTCAACGGCAGTTCGTTCCTAATTGGAGTGGTTGGTGTATTCCATACTTCTATCGATTGCATTTCACTCAAAACTCACCAAATGACTCCTCCCACCATATTATGATGTTGCCCAAGTTTTGGGCTCGATCCGAACTCAATAGGTGTGGGAAATTGGACAATTTAAGTTAAATGGCAGTTCGTTCCTAATTGGAGTTGTTGGTGTATTCCGTACTTCTAGCGATTGGATTTCACTCAAAACTCACCAAATGACTCCTCCCACCATATTATGATGTTGCCCAAGTTTTGGGCTCGATCCGAACTCAATAGGTGTGAGAAATTGGACAATTTAAGTTCATTGGCAGTTCGTTCCTAATTGGAGTTGTTGGTGTATTCCGTACTTCTAGCGATTGGATTTCACTCGAAACTCACCAAATGACTCCTCCCACCATATTATGATGTTGCCCAAGTTTTGGGCTCGATCCGAAATCAATAGGTGTGAGAAATTGGACAATTCAAGTTCAACGGCAGTTCGTTCCTAATTGGAGTGGTTGGTGTATTCCGTACTTCTAGCGATTGGATTTCACTCAAAACTTACCAAATGACTACTCCCACCATATTATGATGTTGCCCAAGTTTAGGGCTCCATCCGAAATCAATAGGTGTGAGATATTGGACAATTCAAGTTCAACGGCAGTTCGTTCCTAAATGGAGTGGTTGGTGTATTCCGTACTTCTAGCGATTGGATTTCACTCAAAACTCACCAAATGACTCCTCCCACCATATTATGATGTTGCCCAAGTTTTGGGCTCGATCCGAAATCAATAGGTGTGAGAAATTGGACAATTCAAGTTCAACGGCAGTTCGTTCCTAATTGGAGTGGTTGGTGTATTCCATACTTCTAGCGATTGGATTTCACTCAAACCTCACCGAATGACTCCTCCCACCATATTATGATGTTGCCCAAGTTTGGGGCTCGATCCGACCTCAATAGGTGTGAGAAATTGGACAATTCCAGTTCAACGGCAGTTCGTTCCTAATTGGAGTGGTTGGTGTATTCCATACTTCTATCGATTGCATTTCACTCAAAACTCACGAAATGACTCCTCCCACCATATTACGATGTTGCCCAAGTTTTGGTCTCGAACCGAAATCAATAGGTGTTCCAAATTGGACAATTCAAGTTCAACGGCAGTTCGTTCCTAATTGGAGTGGTTGGTGTATTCCATACTTCTAGCGATTGGATTTCACTCAAAACTCACTAAATGACTCCTCCCACCACATTACGATGTTGCCCTAGTTTTGGTCTCGATCTGAAATCAATAGGTGTTCCAAATTGGACAATTCAAGTTCAACGGCAGTTCGTTCCTAATTGGAGTGGTTGGTGTATTCCATACTTCTATCGATTGCATTTCACTCAAAACTCACCAAATGACTCCTCCCACCATATTATGATGTTGCCCAAGTTTTGGGCTCGATCCGAACTCAATAGGTGTGGGAAATTGGACAATTTAAGTTAAATGGCAGTTCGTTCCTAATTGGAGTTGTTGGTGTATTCCGTACTTCTAGCGATTGGATTTCACTCAAAACTCACCAAATGACTCCTCCCACCATATTATGATGTTGCCCAAGTTTTGGGCTCGATCCGAACTCAATAGGTGTGAGAAATTGGACAATTTGAGTTCAATGGCAGTTCGTTCCTAATTGGAGTTGTTGGTGTATTCCGTACTTCTAGCGATTGGATTTCACTCGAAACTCACCAAATGACTCCTCCCACCATATTATGATGTTGCCCAAGTTTTGGGCTCGATCCGAAATCAATAGGTGTGAGAAATTGGACAATTCAAGTTCAACGGCAGTTCGTTCCTAATTGGAGTGGTTGGTGTATTCCGTACTTCTAGCGATTGGATTTCACTCAAAACTCACCAAATGACTCCTCCCACCATATTATGATGTTGCCCAAGTTTTGGGCTCGATCCGAACTCAATAGGTGTGAGAAATTGGACAATTTAAGTTCAATGGCAGTTCGTTCCAAATTGGAGTTGTTGGTGTATTCCGTACTTCTAGCGATTGGATTTCACTCAAAACTCACCAAATGACTCCTCCCACCATATTATGATGTTGCCCAAGTTTTGGGCTCGATCCGAAATCAATAGGTGTTCCAAATTGGACAATTTAAGTTCAACGGCAGTTCGTTCCTAATTGGAGTGGTTGGTGTATTCCATACTTCTAGTGATTGGATTTGACTCAAAACTTACCAAATGACTACTCCCACCATACTATGATGTTGCCCACGTTTTGGGCTCGATCCGAAATCAATAGGTATTCCAAATTGGACAATTCAAGTTCAACGGCAGTTCGTTCCTAATTGGAGTGATTGGTGTATTCCAAACTTCTAGCGATTGGATTTCACTCAAAACTCACCAAATGACTCCTCCCACCATATTATGATGTTGCCCAAGTTTTGGGCTCGATCCGAAATCAATAGGTATTCCAAATTGGACAATTCAAGTTCAACGGCAGTTCGTTCCTAATTGGAGTGATTGGTGTATTCCAAACTTCTAGCGATTGGATTTCACTCAAAACTCACCAAATGACTCCTCCCACCATATTATGATGTTGCCCAAGTTTTGGGCTCGATCCGAAATCAATAGGTGTGAGAAATTGGACAATTCAAGTTCAACGGCAGTTCGTTCCTAATTGGAGTGGTTGGTGTATTCCGTACTTCTAGCGATTGGATTTCACTCAAAACTTACCAAATGACTACTCCCACCATATTATGATGTTGCCCAAGTTTAGGGCTCCATCCGAAATCAATAGGTGTGAGATATTGGACAATTCAAGTTCAACGGCAGTTCGTTCCTAATTGGAGTTGTTGGTGTATTCCGTACTTCTAGCGATTGGATTTCGCTCAAAACTAACCAAATGACTCCTCCCACCATATTATGGTGTTGCCCAAGTTTTGGGCTCGATCCGACATCAATAGGTGTTCGAAATTGGACAATTCAAGTTCAACAACAGTTCGTTCCTAATGGGAGTGGTTGGTGTATTCCATACTTCTAGCGATTGGATTCCACTCAAAACTCACCAAATGACTCCTCCCACCTTATTATGATGTTGCCAAAGTTTGGGGCTCGATCCGAAATCAATAGGTGTGAGAAATTGGACAATTCAAGGTCAACGGCAGTTCGTTCCTAATTGGAGTGGTTGGTGTATTCCATACTTCTAGTGATTGGATTTGACTCAAAACTTCCCAAATGACTCCTCCGACCATATTATGTTGTTGCCCAAGTTTTGGTCTGGATCCGAAATCAATAGGTGTTCCAAATTGGACAATTCAAGTTCAACGGCAGTTCGTTCCTAATTGGAGTGGTTGGCGTATTCCTTACTTCTAGCGATTGGATTTCGCTCAAAACTCACTAAATGACTCCTCCCACCGTATTATGATGTTGCCCAAGTTTTCGTCTCGATCCGAAATCAATAGGTGTTCCAAATTGGACAATTCAAGTTCAACGGCACTTCGTTCCCAATTGGAGTGGTTGGTGTATTCCGTACTTCTAGCGATTGGATTTCACTCAAAACACACCAAATGACTCCTCCCACCATATTATCATGTTGCCCAAGTTTTGGGCTCAACCTAAAATCAATAGGTGTTCGAAATTGGACAATTCAAGTTCAACGGCAATTCGTTGCTAATTCGAGTGCTTGGTGCATTCCATACTTCTAGCGATTGGATTCCACTCAAAACTCACCAAATGACTCCTCCCACCATATTATGATGTTGCCCAAGTTTTGGGCTCGATCCGAAATCAATTGGTGTGAGAAATTGGTCAATTCAATTTCAACGACAGTTCGTTCCTAATTGGTTTGGTTGGTGTATTCCATACTTCTAGCGATTGGATTTCACTCAAAACTCACCAAATGACTCCTCCCACCATATTATGATGTTGCCCAAGTTTTGGGCTCGATCCGAAATCAACAGGTGAGAGAAATTGGACAATTCAAGTTCAACAGCAGTTCGTTCAAATTGGAGTGGTTGGTGTATTCCATACTTCTAGCGATTGGATTTCACACAAAACTCACCAAATGACTCCTCCCACCATATTATGATGTTGCCCAAGTTTTGGGCTCGATCCGAAATCAATAGGTGTTCCAAATTGGATAATTCAAGTTCAACGGCAGTTCGTTCCTAATTGGAGTGGTTGGTGTATTCCATACTTCTAGCGATTGGATTTCACTCAAAACTCACCAAATGACTCCTCCCACCATATTATGATGTTGCCCAAGTTTTGGGGTCGATCCGAAATCAATAGGTGTGAGAAATTAGACAATTCAAGTTCAACGGAAGTTCGTTCCTAATTGGAGTGGTTGGTGTATTCCATACTTCTAGCGATTGGATTTCACTCAAAACTCACCAAATGACTCCTCCCACCATATTATGATGTTGCCCAAGTTTTGGGCTCGATCCGAAATCAATAGGTGTGAGAAGTTGGTCAAATTAATTTCAACGACAGTTCGTTCCTAATTGGAGTGGTTGGTGTATTCCATACTTCTAGCGATTGGGTTTCACTCAAAACTAACCAAATGACTCCTCCCACCATATTATGATGTTGCCCAAGTTTTGGGCTCGATCCGAAATCAATAGATGTGAGAAATTGGACAATTCAAGTTCAACGGCAGTTCGTTCCAAATTGGAGTGGTTGGTGTATTCCATTCATCTACCGATTGGATTTCACTCAAAACTCACCAAATGACTCCTCCCACCATATTATGATGTTGCCCAAGTTTTGGGATCGATCCGAAATCAATAGGTGTTCCAAATTGGACAATTCAAGTTCAACGGCAGTTCGTTCCTAATTTGAGTGGTTGGTGTATTCCATACTTCTAGCTTTTGGATTTCACTCAAAACTCACCAAATGACTCCTCCCACCATATTATGATGTTGCCCAAGTTTTGGGCTCGATCCGAAATCAATAGGTGTTCGAAATTGGACAATTCAAGTTCAACGGCAGTTCGTTCCTAATTGGAGTGGTTGGTGTATTCCATACTTCTAGCCATTGGATTTCACTCAAAACTCACCAAATGAATCCTCCCACCATATTATGAGGTTGCACAAGTTTGGGGTTCGATCCGAAATCAATAGGTGTGAGAAATTGGACAATTCAAGTTCAACAACAGTTCGTTCCTAATGGGAGTGGTTGGTGTATTCCATACTTCTAGCGATTGGATTTCACTCAAAACTCACCAAATGACTCGTCCCACCATATTATGATGTTACCCAAGTTTTGGGCTCGATACGAAATCAATAGGTGTGACAAATTGGACAATTCAAGTTCAACGGCAGTTCGTTCCTAATTGGAGTGGTTGGTGTATTCCCTCCTTCTAGCGATTGGATTTCACTCAAAACTCACCTAATGACTCCGCCCACCATATTATGATGTTGCCCAAGTTTTGGGCTCGATCCGAAATCAATAGGTGTTCCAAATTGGACAATTCAAGTTCAACGGCAGTTCGTTCCTAGTTGGAGTGGTTGGTGTATTCCATACTTCTAGCGATTGGATTTCACTCAAAACTCACCAAATGACTCCTCCCACCATATTATGATGTTGCCCAAGTTTTGGGCTCGATCCGAAATCAATAGGTGTGAGAAATTGGACAATTCAAGTTCAACGGAAGTTCGTTCATAATTGGAGTGGTTGGTGTATTCCATACTTCTAGCGATTGGATTTCACTCCAAACTCACCAAATGACTCCTCCCACCATATTATGATGTTGCCCAAGTTTTGGGCTCGATCCGAAATCAATCGGTGTGAGAAATTGGACAATTCAAGTTCAACGGCAGTTCGTTCCTAATTGGAGTGGTTGGTGTATTCCGTACTTCTAGCGATTGGATTTCACTCAAAACTTACCAAATGACTACTCCCACCATATTATGATGTTGCCCAAGTTTAGGGCTCGATCCGAAATCAATAGGTGTGAGAAATTGGACAATTCAAGTTCAACGGCAGTTCGTTCCTAATTGGAGTGGTTGGTGTATTCCGTACTTCTACCGATTGGATTTCACTCAAAACTGACCAAATGAGTCCTCCCACCATATTATGATGTTGCCCAAGTTTTGGGTTCGATCCGAAATCAATAGGTGTTCCAAATTGGACAATTCAAGTTCAACGGAAGTTCGTTCCTAATTGGAGTGGTTGGTGTATTCCATACTTCTAGCGATTGGATTTCACTCAAAACTCACCAAATGACTCCCCCCACCATATAATGATGTTGCCCAAGTTTTGGGCTCGATCCGAAATCAATAGGTGTTCGAAATTGGACAATTCAAGTTCAACGGCAGTTCGTTCCCAATTGGAGTGGTTGGTGTATTCCATACTTCTAGCGATTGGATTTCACTCAAAACTCACCAAATGACTCCTCCCACCATATTATGATGTTGCCCAAGTTTTGGGCTCGATCCGAATTCAATAGGTGTGAGAAATTGGACAATTCAAGTTCAACGGCAATTCGTTCCTCATTGGAGTGGTTGGTGTATGTTAAGCTCATAATATCATACATATACATGCCCTATTTACTTACTTCTTTTGCTTAGTTTCCTATAATTCTGAGTTATTTGCCTCCCTTTGTGCGTTTTGTAGGCAAATAGAGCAAGAGAGCATAATTCATGCAATTCAAGCATGTTAAGGCCTAATTTGGATGAATGGATGAAGAGCTTAAAGACAAACTCATTTTGGCTACAACCCCTTGCCAGTCCAGTTCCGTAGGTCACATTGCAATATTTGTTTCAGCAACCTGCACAGCTCGGATGAGGCCGCATTTTGCATGAAAGTTGTTCCAATGGATGGATTTTATCAGCGCGCAAAATGAGTTAGCAATTTGTTTTGGCCTTAACTTCCTCCTCCGACCTTGGATTGGCCCAACTGATATATGGCTGGAAAGAAGACATTCTGAACTTCAAGTTTGAGTACTTAAAGTCTTAATTTGCTTAAGGGAAGCCCAATTCGTAAGCCCTTGAAGTTGCTGGTCATGCTGACCTCAGGATGAGCTATTGTTTCTGGTTGGAAGCTTGGTCATGGTGAGCTAGGCATGAGCTATTGAGCTGGTTGGAAGCTTGGTCATGGTGACATGAAGATGAGCTAGGGCTGCTGGTGGGATTTATTGGTGAAGTGCATCAACCAATTCAAATTTTCTAATACAAGTGCATCAACCATTTCAGATTTTATAAAACAAGTGTTGTATGCATTAGCCATATTGAATTCAGATTTTCATCTTCCTTAGGCCTATAAATAGTGAGGTTTCCCAAGCTTGTAAACACACCCCAAGGGGGGGAGCTCTCAAACACTTCTCTAGAGCTCCCTTCCCTTCTCTCCCTCAAATTCTCTTAGTTTTGCTTTCTAGTTCTCAATTCTAGCTTTCTTTAATGTTTTCTTAGTTGTAATTTATTTTTCTTGTAATGTACATTCTTTCTTAAGTATTCAAGTTTAATTAGTTTCCAAGTTCCAATTATGGTTTTTGTTCTTATTCATTATGCTTATAAGTTAATATGCTAGTTTGAATGATTGATCACCATTTAGGCTTGCATGTTAGCTATCTTGGTTTGAATTAAGAGTATACACCATGCTTTAATTCGAATTGAACTATGAATAGGAAGAGTATGTATGGACATTCGACAATTGGGATTAGATACATGCTTGGTTGTTTAAAATGTTCTTCTATGCTTAATGGGTTCCTAATGCTTAATTTTAGGTTAGACAACAAATGATCAAATTAGGGAATTAGGAACACAAGGTTATGACCACACACCATGGCTTAATCATACTTTAGCTAGAATCAATCCATTAATCTAAATTGAACTTGGGAACTTATTTGCTTGAGTTACTTTCTTATTTTCTTCCTTCTTTCATGTTCTTTGTTTTTGTTTTTGTTTTGTGTAGGAAAACTGAATTGGATCATTCAATCACCAATCCCTGTGGAATCGACCTCGCACTTACATACGCTAAACTACCAACGGTTCGTGCACTTGCGAGTATCACAAGTTGAGGATGCAGCTGAATCCATTTTGGTACAGCTGAAATCTACACAACAGTGTATTCCATACTTCTAGCGATTGGATTTCACTCAAAACTAACCAAATGAACCCTCCCACCATATTTTGATGTTGACCAAGTTTTGGGCTCGATGCGAAATCAATAGGTGTGAGAAATTGGACAATTCAAGTTCAACGGCAGTTCGTTCCTACTTGGAGTGGTTGGTGTATTCCGTACTGCTAGCGATTGGATTTCACTCAAAACTCACCAAATGACTCCTCCCACCATATTATGATGTTGCCCAAGTTTTGGGCTCGATCCGAAATCAGTAGGTGTGAGAAATTGGACAATTGAAGTTCAGCGGAAGTTCGTTCCTAATTGGAGTGGTTGGTGTATTCCATACTTCCAGCGATTGGATTTCACTCAAAACTCACCAAATGACTCCTCCCACCATATTATGATGTTGCCCAAGTTTTGGGCTCGATCCGAAATCAATAGGTGTTCCAAATTGGACAATTCAAGTTCAACGGCAGTTCCTTCCTAATTGGAGTGGTTGGTGTATTCCATACTTCTAGCGATTGGATTTCACTCAAAACTCACCAAATCACGCCTCCCACCATATTATAATGTTGCCCAAGTTTTGGGCTCGATCCGAAATCAATAGGTGTGAGAAATTGGACAATTGAAGTTCAGCGGAAGTTCGTTCCAAATTGGAGTGGTTGGTGCATTCCATTCTTCTAGCGATTGGATTTCACTCAACACTCACCAAATGACTCCTCCCACCATATTATGATGTTGCCCAAGTTTTGGGCTCGATCCGAATTCAATAGATGTGAGAAATTGGATAAATCAAGTTCAACGGCAGTTCGTTCCTAATTGGAGTGGTTGGTGTATTCCACACTTCTAGCGATTGGATTTCACTCAAAACTAACCAAATGACTCCTCCCACCATATTATGATGTTGCCCAAGTTTTGGGCTAGATGCGAAATAAATAGGTGTGAGAAATTGGACAATTCAAGTTCAACAGCAGTTCGTTCCTAATTGGAGTGGTTGGTGTATTCCATACTTCTAGTGATTGGATTTCACTCAAAACTCACCAAATGACTCCTCCCACCTTATTATGATGTTGCCCAAGTTTTGGGCTCCACCCGAAATCAATAGGTGTGCGAAATTGGACAATTGAAGTTCAACAGAAGTTCGTTCCTAATTGGAGTGGTTGGTGTATTCCATACTTCTACCGATCGGATTTCACTCAAAACTCACCAAATGACTCCTCCCACCATATTATTATGTTGCCCAAGTTTTGGGCTCGATCCGAATTCAATAGGTGTTCGAAATTGAACAATTCAAGTTCAACCGCAGTTCGTTCCTAATTGGAGTGGTTGGTGTATTCCAAACCTCTAGCGATTGGATTTCACTCAAAACTCACCAAATGACTCCTCCCACCATATTATGAAGTTGCCCAAGTTTTGGGCTCGATCGGAAATCAATACATGTGAGGAATTGGACAATTCAAGTTCAACGACAGTTCGTTTCTAATTGGAGTGTTTGGTGTATTCCATACTTCTAGCGATTGGATTTCACTCAAAACTCACCAAACGACTCCCCCCACCATATTATGATGTTGCCCAAGTTTTGGGCTCGATCCGAAATCAATTGTTGTTCGAAATTGGACAATTCAGGTTCAACGGCAGTTCGTTCCTAATTGGAGTGGTTGGTGTATTCCATACTTCTAGCGATTGGATTTCACTCAAATCTCACCAAAAGACTCCTCCCACCATATTACGATGTTGCCCAAGTTTTGGGCTCGATCCAAAATCAATAGGTGTGAGAAATTGGACAATTCAAGTTCAACGGCAGTTCGTTCCTAATTGGAGTGGTTGGTGTATTCCATACTTCTAGCGATTGGATTTCACTCAAAACTCACCAAATGACTGCTCCCACCATGTTATGATGTTGCCCAAGTTTTGGGCTCGATCCGAAATCAATAGGTGTGAGAAATTGGACAATTCAAGTTGAACGGCAGTTCATTCCTAATTGGAGTGGGTGTTGTATTCCATACTTCCAGCGATTGGATTTCACTCAAAACTCACCAAATGACTCCTCCCGCCATATTATGATGTTGCCCAAGTTTTGGGCTCGATCCGAAATCAATAGGTGTTCCAAATTGGACAATTCAAGTTGAACGGCAGTTCGTTCCTAATTGGAGTGGTTGGTGTATTCCATTACCCTAGCGATTGGATTTCACTCAAAACTCACCAAATGACTCCTCCCACCATATTATGATGTTGCACAAGTTTAGGGTTCGATCCGAAATCAATAGGTGTGAGAAATTGGACAATTCAAGTTCAACGGCAGTTCGTTCCTAATGGGAGTGGTTGGTGTATTCCAAACTTCTAGAGAATTGGATTTCACTGAAAACTCACCAAATGACTCCTCCCACCATATTATGATGTTGCCCAAGTTTTGGGCTCGATCCGAATTCAATAGATGTGAGAAATTGGACAATTCAAGTTCAACGGAAGTTCGTTCCTAATTGGAGTGGTTCGTGTATTCCATACTTCTAGCGGTTGGATTTCACTCAAAACTCACCAAGTGACTCCTCCCACCATATTATGATGTTGCCCAAGTTTGGGGCTCGATCCGAAATCAATAGGGGTTAGAAATTGGACAATTCAAGTTCAACGGCAGTTCGTTCCTAATTGGAGTGGTTGGTGTATTCCATACTTCTAGCGATTGGATGTCACTCAAAACCCACCAAATGACTCTTATCACGATATTATGATGTTGCCCAAGTTTTGGGCTCGATCCGAAATCAGTAGGTGTTCGAAATTGGACAATTCAAGTTCAACGGCAGTTCGTTCCTAATTGGAGTGGTTGGTGTATTCCATACTTCTAGCGATTGGATTTCACCCAAAACTCACCAAATGACTCCTCCCACCATATTATGTTGTTGCCCAAGTTTTGGGCTCGATCCGAAATCAATAGGTGTTCGAAATTGGACAATTCAAGTTCAACGGAAGTTCGTTCCTAATTGGAGTGGTTGGTGTATTACATACTTCTAGCGATTGGATTTCACTCAAAACTCACCAAGTGACTCCTCCCACCATATTATGATGTTGCCCTAGTTTGGGTCTCGATCCGAAATCAATAGGGGTTCGAAATTGGACAATTAAAGTTCAACGGCAGTTCGTTCCTAATTGGAGTGGTTGGTGTATTCCGAACTTCTAGCGATTGGATTTCACTCCAAACTCACCAAATGACTCCTCCCACCATATTATGATGTTGCCCAAGTTTTGGGCTCGATCCGAAATCAGTAGGTGTGAGAAATTGGACAATTGAAGTTCCGCGGAAGTTCGTTCCTAATTGGAGTGGTTGGTGTATTCCGTACTTCTAGCGATTGGATTTCACTCAAAACCCACCAAATGACTCCTATCACGATTTTATGATGTTGCCCAAGTTTTGGGCTCGATCCGAAATCATTAGGTGTTCGAAATTGGACAATTCAATTTCAGTGGCAGTTCGTTCCTAATTGGAGTGGTTGGTGTATTCCATACTTCTAGCGATTGGATTTCACTCAAAACTCACCAAATGACTCCTCCCACCATATTATGATGTTGCCCAAGTTTTGGGCTCGATCCGAAATCAATAGGTGTTCCAAATTGGACAATTCAAGTTCAACGGCAGTTCGTTCCTAATTGGAGTGGTTGGTGTATTCCATACTTCTAGCGATTGGATTTCACTCAAAACTCACCAAATGACTCCCCCCACCATGTTATGATGTTGCCCAAGTTTTGGGCTCGATCCGAAATCAATAGGTGTTCGAAATTGGACAATTCAAGTTCAACGGCAGTTCGTTCCTAATTGGAGTGGTTGGTGTATTCCATACTTCTAGCGATTGGATTTCACTCAAAACTCACCAAATGACTCCTCCCACCATATTATGATGTTGCCCAAGTTTTGGGCCCGATCCGAAATCAGTAGGTGTGAGAAATTGGACAATTGAAGTTCAACGGAAGTTCGTTCCTAATTGGAGTGGTTGGTGTATTCCATACTTCTAGCGATTGGATTTCACTCAAAACTCACCAAATGACTCCTCCCACCATATTATGATGTTGCCCAAGTTTGGGGCTCGATCCGAAATCAATAGGGGTGAGAAATTGGACAATTCAAGTTCAACGGCAGTTCGTTCCTAATTGGAGTGGTTGGTGTATTGCATACTTCTAGCGATTGGATTTCACTCAAAACTCACCAAATGACTCCTCCCACCATATTATGATGTTGCCCAAGTTTTGGGCACGATCCGAAATCAATAGGTGTTCGAAATTGGACTATTCAAGTTCAACGGCAGTTCGTTCCTAATTGGAGTGGTTGGTGTATTCCATACTTCTAGCGATTGGATTTCACCCAAAACTCACCAAATGACTCCTCCCACCATATTATGTTGTTGCCCAAGTTTTGGGCTCGATCCGAAATCAGTAGGTGTTCGAAATTGTACAATTCAATTTCAACGGCAGTTTTTTCCTAATTGGAGTGGTTGGTGTATTCCATACTTCTAGCGACTGGATTTCACTCAAAACTCACCAAATGACTCCTCCCACCATATTATGATATTGCCCAAGTTTTGGGCACGATCCGAAATCAATAGGTGTTCGAAATTGGACAATTCAAGTTCAACGGCAGTTCGTTCCTAATTGGAGTGGTTGGTGTATTCCATACTTCTAGCGATTGGATTTCACTCAAAACTCAACAAATGACTCCTCCCACCATATTATGATGTTGCCCAAGTTTTGGGCTCGATCCGAAATCAGTAGGTGTGAGAAATTGGACAATTCAAGTTCAACGGCAGTTCGTTCCTAATTGGAGTGGTTGGTGTATTCCATACTTCTAGCGATTGGATTTCACTCAAAACTCACCAAATGACTCCCCCCACCATATTATGATGTTGCCCAAGTTGTAAGTTCGATCCGAAATCAATAGGTGTGAGAAATTGAACAATTCAAGTTCAAAGGCAGTTCCTTCCTACTTGGAGTGGTTGGTGTATTCCATACTTCTAGCGATTGGATTTCACTCAAAACTCACCAAATGACGCCTCCCACCATATTATGACGTTGCCCAAATTTTGGGCTCGATCCGAAATCAATAGGTGTTCCAAATTGGACAATTCAAGTTCAACGGCAGTTCGTTCCTAACTGGAGTGGTTGGTGTATTCCATACTTCTAGCGATTGGATTTCACTCAAAACTCACCAAATGACTCCTCCCACCATATTATGATGTTGCCCAAATTTTGGGCTCGATCCGAAATCAATAGGTGTTCCAAATTGGACAATTCAAGTTCAACGGCAGTTCGTTCCTAACTGGAGTGGTTGGTGTATTCCATACTTCTAGCGATTGGATTTCACTCAAAACTCACCAAATGACTCATCCCACCATATTATGATGTTGCCCAAATTTTGGACTCGATCCGAAATCAATAGGTGTTCCAAACTGGACAATACAAGTTCAACGGCAGTTCGTTCCTAATTGGAGTGGTTTGTGTATTCCGTACTTCTAGCGATTGGATTTCACTCAAAACTCACCAAATGACTCCTCCCACAGTATTATGATGTTGCCCAAGTTTGGGGCTCGATCTGAAATCAATAGGTGTGAGAAATTGGACAATTTAAGTTCAACGGCAGTTTGTTCAGACTTGGTGTGGTTGGTGTATTCCATACTTCTAGCGATTGGATTTCACTCAAAACTCACCAAATGACTCCTCCCACCATATTATGATGTTGCCCAAGTTTTGGGGTCGATCCGAAATGAATAGGTGTGAGAAACTGGACAATTCAAGTTCAACGGCCGTTCGTTCCTAATTGGAGTGGTTGGTGTATTTCATACTTCTAGCGACTGGATTTCACTCAAAACTCACCAAATGACTCCTCCCACCATATTATGATATTGCCCAAGTTTTGGGCACGATCCGAAATCAATAGGTGTTCGAAATTGGACAATTCAAGTTCAACGGCAGTTCGTTCCTAATTGGAGTGGTTGGTGTATTCCATACTTCTAGCGATTGGATTTCACTAAAAACTCACCAAATGACTCCTCCCACCATATTATGATGTTGCCCAAGTTTTGGGCTCGATCCAAAATCAGTAGGTGTGAGAAATTGGACAATTGAAGTTCAACGGAAGTTCGTTCCTAATTGGAGTGGTTGGTGTATTCCGTACTTCTAGCGATTGGATTTCACTCAAAACCCTCCAAATGACTCCTATCACGATATTATGATGTTGCCCAAGTTTTGGGCTCGATCCGAAATCATTAGGTGTTCGAAATTGGACAATTCAATTTCAGTGGCAGTTCGTTCCTAATTGGAGTGGTTGGTGTATTCCATACTTCTAGCGATTGGATTTCACTCAAAACTCACCAAATGACTCCTCCCACCATATTATGATGTTGCCCAAGTTGTAAGTTCGATCCGAAATCAATAGGTGTGAGAAATTGAACAATTCAAGTTCAAAGGCAGTTCCTTCCTACTTGGAGTGGTTGGTGTATTCCATACTTCTAGCCATTGGATTTCACTCAAAACTCACCAAATGACGCCTCCCACCATATTATGACGTTGCCCAAATTTTGGGCTCGATCCGAAATCAATAGGTGTTCCAAATTGGACAATTCAAGTTCAACGGCAGTTCGTTCCTAACTGGAGTGGTTGGTGTATTCCATACTTCTAGCGATTGGATTTCACTCAAAACTCACCAAATGACTCCTCCCACCACATTATGATGTTGCCCAAATTTTGGGCTCGATCCGAAATCAATAGGTGTTCCAAATTGGACAATTCAAGTTCAACGGCAGTTCGTTCCTAACTGGAGTGGTTGGTGTATTCAATACTTCTAGCGATTGGATTTCACTCAAAACTCACCAAATGACTCCTCCCACCATATTATGATGTTGCCCAAATTTTGGGCTCGATCCGAAATCAATAGGTGTTCCAAACTGGACAATTCAAGTTCAACGGCAGTTCGTTCCTAATTGGAGTGGTTGGTGTATTCCGTACTTCTAGCTATTGGATTTCACTCAAAACTCACCAAATGACTCCTCCCACTGTATTATGATGTTGCCCAAGTTTGGGGCTCGATCTGAAATCAATAGGTGTGAGAAATTGGACAATTTAAGTTCAACGGCAGTTTGTTCAGACTTGGTGTGGTTGGTGTATTCCATACTTCTAGCGATTGGATTTCACTCAAAACTCACCAAATGACTCCTCCCACCATATTATGATGTTGCCCAAGTTTTGGGGTCGATCCGAAATGAATAGGTGTGAGAAACTGGACAATTCAAGTTCAACGGCCGTTCGTTCCTAATTGGAGTGGTTGGTGTATTCCATACTTCTAGAGATTGGATTTCACTCAAAACTCACCAAATGACTCCTCCCACCATATTATGATGTTGCCCAAGTTTTCGGCTCGATCCGAAGTCAATAGGTGTTCCAAATTGGACAATTCAAGTTCAACGGCAGTTCGTTACTAATTGGAGTGGTTGGTGTATTCCATACTTCTAGCGATTGGATTTCACTCAAAACTCACCAAATGACTCCTCCCACCATATTATGATGTTGCCCAAGTTTTGGGCTCGATACGAAATCAATAGGTGTGAGAAATTGGACAATTCAAGTTCAACGGCAGTTCGTTCCAAATTGGAGTGGTTGGTGTATTACATACTTCTAGCAATTGGATTTCACTCAAAACTCACCAAATGACTCCTCCCACCATATTATGATGTTGCCCAAGTTGTAAGTTCGATCCGAAATCAATAGGTGTGAGAAATTGAACAATTCAAGTTCAAAGGCAGTTCCTTCCTACTTGGAGTGGTTGGTGTATTCCATACTTCTAGCGAATTGATTTCACTCAAAACTCACCAAATGACTCCACCCACCATATTATGATGTTGCCCAAGTTTGGGGCTCGGTCCGAAATCAATAGGTGTGAGAAATTGGACAGTTGAAGTTCAAGGGAAGTTCGTCCCTAATTGGAGTGGTTGGTGTATTCTATACTTCTAGCGATTGGATTTCACGCAAAACTCACCAAATGACTCCTCCCACCATATTATGATGTTGCCCAAGTTTGGGCTCGATCCGAAATCAATAGGTGTGAGAAATTGGACAATTTAAGTTCAACGGCAGTTTGTTCAGACTTGGAGTGGTTGGTGTATTCCATACTTCTAGCGATTGGATTTCACTCAAAACTCACCAAATGACTCCTCCCACCATATTATGATGTTGCCCAAGTTTTGGGCTCGATCCGAAATCAATAGGTGTTCCAAATTGGACAATTCAAGTTCAACGGCAGTTCGTTCCTAATTGGAGTGGTTGGTGTATTCCATACTTCTAGTGATTGGATTTCACTCAAAACTCACCAAATGACTCCTCCCACCATATTATGATGTTGCCCAAGTTTTGGGCTCGATCCGAAATCAATAGGTAAGAGACATAGGACAATTCAAGTTCAACGACAGTTCGTTCCTAATTGGAGAGGTTGGTGTATTCCATACTTCTAGCGATTGGATTTCACTCAAAACTCACCAAATGACTCCTCCCACCATATTATGATGTTGCCCAAGTTTTGGGCTCGATCCGAAATCAATAGGTGTTCGAAATTGGACAATTCAAGTTCAACGGCAGTTCGTTCCTAATTGGAGTGGTTGGTGTATTCCATACTTCTAGCGATTGGAATTCACTCAAAACTCACAAAATGACTCCTCCTGCCATATTATGATGTTGACAAAGTTTTGGGCTCGTTCCGAACTCAATTGGTGTGAGAAATTAGACAATTTAAGTTCAACGGCAGTTCGTTCCTAACTGGAGTGGTTGGTGTATTCCATACTTCTAGCGATTGGATTTCACTCAAAACTCACCAAATGACTCCTCCCACCATATTATGATGTTTCCCAAGTTTTGGGCTCGATCCGAAATCAATAGGTGTTCCAAATTGGACAATTCAAGTTCAACGGCAGTTCGTTCAGACTTGGAGTGGTTGGTGTATTCCATACTTCTAGCGATTGGAATTCACTCAAAACTCACAAAATGACTCCTCCCGCCATATTATGATGTTGACAAAGTTTTGGGCTCGATCCGAACTCAATAGGTGTGAGAAATTAGACAATTTAAGTTCAACGGCAGTTCGTTCCTAACTGGAGTGGTTGGTGTATTCCATACTTCTAGCGATTGGATTTCACTCAAAACTCACCAAATGACTCCTCCCACCACATTATGATGTTGCCCAAGTTTGGGCTCGATCCGAAATCAATAGGTGTGAGAAATTGGACAATTTAAGTTCAACGGCAGTTTGTTCAGACTTGGAGTGGTTGGTGTATTCCATACTTCTAGCGATTGGATTTCACTCAAAACTCACCAAATGACTCCTCCCACCATATTATGATGTTGCCCAAGTTTTCGGGTCGATCCGAAATCAATAGGTGTGAGAAATTGGACAATTCAAGTTCAACGGCCGTTCGTTCCTAATTGGAGTGCTTGGTGTATTCCATACTTCTAGAGATTGGATTTCACTCAAAACTCCCCAAATGACTCCTCCCACCATATTATGATGTTGCCCAAGTTTTCGGCTCGATCCAAAATCAATAGGTGTTCCAAATTGGACAATTCAAGTTCAACGGCAGTTCGTTCCTAATTGGAGTGGTTGGTGTATTCCATACTTCTTGCGATTGGATTTCACTCAAAACTCACCAAATGACTCCTCCCACCATATTATGATGTTGCCCAAGTTTTGGGCTCGATCAGAAATCAATAGGTGCGAGAAATTGGACAATTCAAGTTCAACGGCAGTTCGTTCCTAATTGGAGTGGTTGGTGTATTACATACTTCTAGCAATTGGATTTCACTCAAAACTCACCAAATGACTCCTCCCACCATATTATGATGTCGCCCAAGTTTTGGGCTCGATATGAAATGAATAGGTGTGCGAAATTGGACAATTCAAGTTCAACGGCAGTTCGTTCCTAATTGGAGTGGTTTGTGTATTCCATACTTCTAGCGATTGGATTTAACTCAAAACACACTAAATGACTCCTTCCACCATATTATGTTGTTGCCCAAGTTTGGGGCTCGATCCGAAATCAATAGGTGTTCCAAATTAGACAATTCAAGTTCAACGGCAGTTCGTTCCTAATTGGAGTGGTTGGTGTATTCCATACTTCTAGCGATTGGATTTAACTCAAAACACACTAAATGACTCCTTCCACCATATTATGTTGTTGCCCAAGTTTGGGGCTCGATCCGAAATCAATAGGTGTTCCAAATTAGACAATTCAAGTTCAACGGCAGTTCGTTCCTAATTGGAGTGGTTGGGGTATTCCATACTTCTAGCGATTGGATTTCACTGAAAACTCACCAATTGACTCGTCCCACCATATTATGATGTTGCCCAAGTTTTGGGCTCGATATGAAATGAATAGGTGTGCGAAATTGGACAATTCAAGTTCAACGGCAGTTCGTTCCTAATTGGAGTGGTTGGTGTATTCCATACTTCTAGCGATTGGATTTCACTCAAAACTCACCAAATGACTCCTCCCGCCATATTATGATGTTTCCCAAGTTTGGGGCTCGATCCGAAATCAATAGATGTGAGAAATTGGACAAGTCAAGTTCAACGGCAGTTCGTTCCTAGTTGGGAAAGAGGTATGCAAACCAATTTGAATCTTTACCCGCACCTACTAATAAGGTTTTACCTTCTATTGTGCAGGCACCGGAGTTGGAATTAAAGCAATTGCCAACACACCTTAAATATGCTTATTTAGGTGAGAGTGAGACTCTACCTGTTATCATTGCCTCACACCTCGAACCAAATGATGAGAAGAAGCTTTTGAGGGTTCTAAAAGAGCACAAAACTGCGATTGGATGGAGCATTGCAGATATCAAAGGCATAAGCCCAACATCGTGCATGCATAGGATACTATTGGAGGACAATGCAGTGCCTAAGAGGGATGCCCAAAGACGTCTCAATCCAAACATGAAGGAGGTGGTAAGGAAAGAAGTAATGAAGCTTTTAGATGTTGGTATTATTTACCCTATTTCTGACAGTAAATGGGTGAGCCCAATACAAGTTGTCCCCAAGAAATCAGGTATCACAGTGGTGAAGAATGAAGCAAACGAGCTTGTACCAACACGGATGACCACGGGCTGGAGAGTTTGCATTGATTATAGGAAGCTCAACACAGCAACAAGCAAGGATCACTTCCCTCTTCCATTTATTGATCAAATGCTTGAGAGATTGGCTGGCCATAGCCACTATTGCTTCCTTGATGGATATTCAGGTTACAACCAAATCGCCATAGCCCCAGAAGATCAAGAGAAGACAACCTTCACATGTCCCTTTGGTACTTTTGCTTATAGGAGGATGCCCTTTGGTCTTTGCAACGCCCCAGCCACTTTCCAAAGGTGCATGATGAGCATTTTCTCCGACATGGTAGAAAGGTTTATTGAGGTATTCATGGATGACTTCTCTGTCTTTGGTGATTCTTTTGATCAATGTTTGCATAACTTATCTAAGGTGTTGGCTAGATGTGAACAAAATAACCTTGTGCTTAATTGGGAAAAATGTCATTTTATGGTTAACCAAGGCATAGTTCTTGGTCATGTCATCTCTAGTAATGGAATTGAGGTAGATAAAGCTAAGATTGATTTGATTGCTTCTATGCCCTCACCTACTTCTGTCAAAGAAGTACGTTCTTTCCTTGGCCATGCAGGTTTCTATAGGCGTTTCATTAAAGATTTTTCTAAGATTGCAAGGCCTTTGTGCAATCTCCTTGCCAAGGACATGGATTTTGTGTTTGATCAAAACTGTGAGAATGCTTTCAATGCTTTGAAAATGATGCTCACAACTGCCCCAATCATTATGCCACCGGATTGGAGCTTGCCTTTTGAACTGATATGTGACGCCTCAGATTATGCTGTTGGAGCTGTTTTGGGGCAGCGAGTTGATAAGAAGCCACATGCCATCTACTATGCTAGTAGAACCCTCAACGATGCCCAACTCAACTATTCCACCACAGAGAAGGAGTTATTAGCTGTCATATTTGCTTTAGAGAAGTTCAGATCTTATTTGATTACTAACAAGGTCATTGTTTACACTGATCATGCAGCATTGAAATACTTGTTAGCTAAAAAGGATGCCAAGCCACGCCTCATTAGATGGATCCTCTTGTTGCAAGAGTTTGACTTGGAGATAAAAGATAAGAAAGGAAGTGAGAATGTGGTGGCTGATCACTTGAGTAGATTGGTGCATGTATCTAATGAAGAGGAGGATTCACTGCCATTGCGTGAAAGCTTCCCTGATGAGCAACTCTTCTCTATTTGTGCTTTGAATTCTCTTAATCCATTGCCTTGGTTTGCTGATATTGTTAACTACTTATGCACTAACGAACTCCCTACAGGGTTATCTACATTCCAACGTGACAAGCTTAGGAAACAAGCAAGATACTACTTTTGGGATGATCCATACCTATTCAAGCATTGTCCGGACCAAGTAATTCGAAGGTGTGTGCCTGAAGGTGATTTTAAGAGCATTCTAGAGTTTTGTCACTCCCATGCATGCGGAGGCCATTTTGGAGCAAAGAAGACTGCCAACAAAGTGCTACAATCAGGTTTCTTTTGGCCTACCCTTTTTAAGGATGCTTATACATTTTGTGCTTCATGTGATAGATGCCAACGGATGGGTAATTTGCATGCTAGAAATCAGATGCCTCTCACTAATATCTTAGTCATTGATATATTTGATGTTTGGGGAATTGATTTCATGGGCCCTTTTCCTACTTCTTATGGATTTGAATATATATTAGTTGCTGTCGATTATGTTTCCAAATGGGTGGAAGCCATTGCCACTAGAACTAATGATGCTAAGATTGTGATCAGTTTTCTCAGAGGAAATATTTTTACAAGGTTTGGCACACCAAGAGCAATCATTAGTGATGGTGGCTCCCATTTTGTTAACCAAGCTTTTGCAGCACTCTTGAAGAAGTATGGAATCAAGCATAAGGTGGCAACACCCTACCATCCTCAAACTAGTGGGCAGGTTGAGATAAGCAATAGGGAGATTAAGCACATACTTGAGAAGACAGTGAACACCACAAGGAAGGATTGGTACATGCGTTTGGAGGATGCATTGTGGGCTTATAGGACAGCTTATAAGACCCCCATAGGTATGTCTCCATATAGACTTGTTTTTGGTAAACCTTGTCACTTACCAGTGGAGCTTGAGCACAGGGCTTATTGGGCGATCAAGGCATTCAATTTTGACATGAAAGCTGCTGGTGAAAAGAGGAGGCTTCAACTCAATGAGTTGGAGGAGTTGCGACATGAGGCGTATGAGAACGCTAAGCTTTATAAGGAGAAAACAAAGCAGTATCATGACAAGAAGATTCTTAGGAAGACGTTTGAGGAAGGGCAGAAGGTTCTCTTATTCAATTCACGCCTTAAGCTCTTCCCAGGTAAGCTTCGTTCTCGGTGGATTGGCCCTTTTGTTATTACTAATGTGTTTGATCATGGCGCAGTGGAGATTCAAAATATTAAGGATGGCAGCACCTTCAAGGTGAACGGACATCGGTTGAAACCTTACTTTGATGCCAACTTTGATGCCAATATTGAGTCTCAAGCACTCAAGGAGCCTCCACCACTCTCTTGAAGCTCACCAAAGTTTGGACGTCCGGCTGAAGACATAAAACTTAGCGCTTCTTGGGAGGCAACCCAAGGTGATGAGGAGAAGATAGAACGTGCAAGGAGCTTGCTTGCGTCCTAATCGCTTCAAAGGGGAGTTGTTTTCTAAACTCTAACATTTGGTTATGTCTTTTCCTTATCTTCTTTCCTTTCATTTATGAGGCATTGCTTGTTCTTATACTCTAAACATTGAGGACAATGTTTCATTTAAGTTTGGGGGGAAGGATTCAGTTATGTTGTTTTATTGTCAAATTTTAAAATTTTTAAGTGTGTCTAGTGTCTAATAACGCAGGATTTTGTGTGTTGTTTCGTTATCCTTCCAAACACCTATGATAAGACTTGGATTTAATACTAATATGGTTTTTTCAGAAATTGATAGTCATTGTTTAAGGCCTATGTGTGATTCTGAGTGAACTTTGTCTTGCATGCCATCCTTGCACTTATTGAGCACTTTGCCAAGTTAGTCCAATTTCTTGCTACTTGGAGATGTTATGCAATTCTGCTTATTTCATGATCTTGGTTTCATGCTCTAGAACTTATTTGAATATCTCTTGAGACATTCTGTTGCCATACAATGCTTAGGAAGTGATTTAGGCCATGTTTAAATCGTTTGAGCCTTTCTAACCATCCCTCTACATGTATTCATCCCTAGTCAATCCATTTGAGCCTACGTTAAGCCTTTCTTTGTGTAAACCATTTCTACCATAATAAATCTCTGTTTCTTATCTTTACCTATTCTTTGAGCAATTAAAGCTATCTTTAAAGGAGAGTCATAAAGATTGCAAGGTTTTTGGAGCAAAACTGAGTCATTAGTGCTGTAACCCAAGTGTTGAAAAGAAATAAGTTTTGGGGTATTGTTAACTAATCAAAAGAGGTAATGAAGTGTGACCAATGTAGTCACGGCCCTAGGGTGTTATAAGGAAAGATCATGGTGATCTAGGGTAAAGAGCCACAAAATTAGGCCAAATAACACATTTGAAGGTGCTGAAATTATGTTGAAAATCTGCTCATGTATGTGTTCCTTGCTTGTTACAAAGTTCAGTAATCTCTCATGCTTTTACCTATGCTTTAGTTGTGCTCAAAATGTTGTTATATCTCCATGTCTCCTCTTTCATTCAACCACTACCCTAAGCCTCATTACAACCCTTGTAAAGTCCTTTTGATCCTTGGTAATGTGTGGTATTACTGTGGAGAGCTGATTTCATAATGAGCTTATGGGGCTCGAAATTCTTGATTGTGCTTTAAGTGTGTGCGCATGTACTTATTTGAGTTGCAGGTGTTGTTCTGATTTGGCATTCACACACTACACTTAAGGATGTCATTGTAAGCTTTGCACACTCTTGAATCATGTGTGGAACTTAGATTGTGATTGTTGTGTTTCTTTGGAACCATATACTTTGATGATTCTTTGAGGATATTGTTTGGAAGGCTAGCTGCTTATTTTCTGTTTTCTAAGTTGTAGTTTTATTTTGTTTGCTCGAGGACTAGCAAAGTCTAAGTTTGGGGGTATTTGATAAGTTCATAATTTCACACATTTGCATGCCTTCGTTACTTAGTAATTTTGTTTAGTTTCTCTTTATTTCAAGTCACTTACCTATGTTTGTGTGTTCTATAGGTTGAAGGCAGCAAGAGATTGCTTTTGAAGCAAAATGGTGCAAAACGTGCAAAAACTGGATATTGAGTTAGAAGTTCATTTCGGACTTATCTTCTTCATCCGAGCTTGGATTGGGCCAATACTTGTGTGGTTGGATCAGAGACATTCTGAACTTCAAAATGGATATCTTAAAGTCATATTTGGATTCAGCCAAACCCAATCCGTGAGCCCATCAAAATACACATCATGCTGACATGAGGATGAGCTGATGGATGCTTGGTCATGGTGAGCTAGGCATGAGCTATTGGTTTCTGGATGGATGCTTGATCATGCTGACATGAAGATGACCTATGGCTGCTGGTGGGATTTATTAGTGCAGCAACCAATTCTGATTATCTAAATACAAGTGTTGTATGCATTAGTCATATTCAATTCAGAATTCCCCTTTCCTTCTCCCTATAAATACCACTTCCATTCCACATCCCAGACACAATTCACTTCATCCATTACTTCCATACACACATTCAGATTCACCACAAAGAGAGAGAGAGAGCTAGCTGCAAAGGAGGGAGAGCTGGGAGCTGTCCTGGAAACTACCTTGCTGCCACCAGCTAGTTCTTCTATTCTCTTTATTCTACCTATGTATTTCTTATCTTCTGTATTCATAATTATGTTTAACTAATCCATTTTGTTAGGGCTTAGGATGAAGCCCTAGTCATGAATATTCAATGTTATGGATGATTTCATAGTTAATTGATTTCCTTGCTTTCATTATCAAGTTGTTAATCTCCAGCTTATTATGTGCTTGATGTATGTTTTCTTGGAGTAGCTAACTAGGATTTTATGCATCTAGCACAGGTTGGGAAGGGGTTTAGATTCACCAATTCTACTCTCCTTTCACAAGCAACACATGAATGGCCTAAGAATCATTCAAGGGGTTAATAACCATAGGTTGACTAGGACAGATACCATGTTCTAGGACTTGTGTGATTATCATATTCTCAAGGAACTTAATGACTCTTATATGCTTTATTCTAAGTAGATACCATGCTTAGGTTGCATATTAGAGATCACGTGTTGTGTAGATACCATGCACAATTACATGCCTTAGGAGAATCATGCATCCTGCACCTAGATACCATAGGCTTGTATGCGATAATCTATTGTTAATGAAGCTTGAGTCAATTTCTATGCATTCATAACTTGGATAGGAAGACTAGTGGTAGATTCCAAGGCTCTAACACTTCTCAATCATTGTTTCACAACTTGTTCATTGCTGCCATTGTTTACTTCCAGCACTTCCATTTCATTCTCTTGTTTTCATTTAAACAACAAAAACCCCCCATTCGAGTGCGTGTGTGGTGCTAGGATTCTGTCCTAGACCTTGCCAATTGTTAGTTAGTTTGTTTCTTTGTTTTCAGTTTTTTAATCATTCTAAGTAGTTTAACTTGCAACCAAGTTACCATTCTCCGTGGGATCGACCTCGTATTTCATAAGCTATACTATAAATGGTTCGTGCACTTGCGAGAATTGAAGTTTCTATTTTTAATAACTCATTTTAGTTGTTAGGAATAGGCTCAACAGTGTATTACATACTTCTAGCGATTGGATTTCATTCAAAACTCACCAAATGACTCCTCCCACCATATTATGATGTTGCCCAAGTTTTGGGTTCGATCCGAAATCGATAGGTGTGAGAAATTGGACAATTCAAGTTCAACGGCAGTTCGTTCCTAATTGGAGTGGTTGGTGTATTCCATACTTCTAGCGATTGTATTTCACTCAAAACTCACCAAATGACTCCTCCCACCATATTACGATGTTGCCCAAGTTTTGGGCTCGATCCGAAATCAATAGGTGTTCCAAATTGGACAATTCAAGTTCAACGGCAGTTCGTTCCTAATTGGAGTGGTTGGTGTATTCCATACTTCTCGCGATTGGATTTCACTTAAAACTCACCAAATGACTCCTCCCACCATATTATGATGTTGCCCAAGTTTTGGGCTTGATCCGAAATCAATAGGTGTTCCAAATTGGACAATTCAAGTTCAACGGCAGTTCGTTCCTAGTTGGAGTGGTTGGTGTATTACATACTTCTAGCGATTGGATTTCACTCAAAACTCACCAAATGACTCCTCCCACCATATTATGATGTTGCCCATGTTTTGGGCTCGATCCGAAATCAATAGGTGTGAGAAATTGGACAATTCAAGTTCAACGGCAGTTCGTTCCTAATTGGAGTGGTTGGTGTATTCCATACTTCTAGCGATTGGATTTCACTCAATACTCACCAAATGACTCCTCCCACCATATTATGATGTTGCCCAAGTTTTCGGCTCGATCCGAAATCAACAGGTGTGAGAAATTGGACAATTTAAGTTCAACGGCAGTTCGTTCCTAATTGTAGTGGTTGGTGTATTCCATACTTCTAGCGATTGTATTTCACTCAAAACTCACCAAATGACTCCTCCCACCATATTACGATGTTGCCCAAGTTTTGGGCTCGATCCGAAATCAATAGGTGTTCCAAATTGGACAATTCAAGTTCAACGGCAGTTCGTTCCTAATTGGAGTGGTTGGTGTATTCCATACTTCTCGCGATTGGATTTCACTTAAAACTCACCAAATGACTCCTCCCACCGCATTATGATGTTGCCCATGTTTTGGGCTCGATCCGAAATCAATAGGTGTTCCAAATTGGACAATTCAAGTTCAACGACAGTTCGTTCCTAATTGGAGTGGTTGGTGTATTCCATACTTCTCGCGATTGGATTTCACTTAAAACTCACCAAATGACTCCGCCCACCACATTATGATGTTGCCCAAGTTTTGGGCTCGATCCGAAATCAAAAGGTGTTCCAAATTGGACAATTCAAGTTCAACGGCAGTTCGTTCCTAATTGGAGTGGTTGGTGTATTACATACTTCTAGCGATTGGATTTCACTCAAAACTCACCAAATGACTCCTCCCACCATATTATGATGTTGCCCAAGTTTTGGGCTCGATCCGAAATCAATAGGTGTGAGAAATTGGACAATTCAAGTTCAACGGCAGTTCGTTCCTAATTGGAGTGGTTGGTGTATTCCATACTTCTAGTGATTGGATTTCACTCAAAACTCACCAAATGACTCCTCCCACCATATTATGATGTTGCCCAAGTTTTCGGCTCGATCCGAAATCAACAGGTGTGAGAAATTGGACAATTTAAGTTCAACGGCGGTTCGTTCCTAATTGTAGTGGTTGGTGTATTCCATACTTCTAGCGATTGGATTTCACTCAAAACTCACGAAATGACTCCTCCCATCATATTATGATGTTGCACAAGTTTGGGGTTCCATACGAAATCAATAGGTGTGAGGAATTGGACAATTCAGGTTCAACGGCAGTTCGTTCCTAATTGGAGTGGTTGGTGTATTCCATACTTCTAGCGATTGGATTTCACTCAAAACTCACCAAATGACTCCTCCCACCATATTATGATGTTCCCCAAGTTTTGGGCTCGATCCGAAATCAATAGGTGTGAGAAATTGGACAATTCCTGTTCAACGGCAGTTCGTTCCTAATTGGAGTGGTTGGTGTATTCCATACTTCTAGCGATTGGATTTCACTCAAAACTCACCAAATGTCTCCTCCCACCATATTATGTTGTTGCCCAAGTTTTGGGCTCGATCCGAAATCAATAGGTGTGAGAAATTGGGCAATTCAATTTCAACGGCAGTTCGTTCCAAAATGGAGTGGTTGGTGTATTCCATTCTTCTAGCGATTGGATTTCACTCAAAACTCACCAAATGACTCCTCCCACCATATTATGATGTTGCCCAAGTTTTCGGCTCGATCCGAAATCAACAGGTGTGAGAAATTGGACAATTTAAGTTCAACGGCGGTTCGTTCCTAATTGTAGTGGTTGCTGTATTCCATACTTCTAGCGATTGGATTTCACTCAAAACTCACCAAATGAGTCCTACCAACATATTATGATGTTGCCCAAGTTTTGGGCTCGATCTGAAATCAATAGGTGCGAGAAATTGGACAATTCAAGTTCAACGGCAGTTCGTTCCAAATTGGAGTGGTTGGTGTATTCCATACTTCTAGCAATTGGATTTCACTCAAAACTCACCAAATGACTCCTCCCACCATATTATGATGTTGCCCAAGTTTTGGGCTCGATCCGAAATCAATAGGTGTTCCAAATTGGACAATTCAAGTTCAACGGCAGTTCCTTCCTAATTGGAGTGGTTGGTGTATTCCATACTTCTAGCAATTGGATTTCACTCAAAACTCACCAAATGACTCCTCCCACCATATTATGATGTTGCCCAAGTTTTGGGCTCGATCCGAAATCAATAGGTGTGACAAATTGGACAATTCAAGTTCAACGGCAGTTCGTTCCTAATTGGAGTGGTTGGTGTATTCCATACTTCTAGCGATTGGATTTCACTCAAAACTCACCAAATGACTCCTCCCACCATATTATGATGTTGCCCAAGTTTTGGGCTCGATCCGAAATCAATAGGTGTGAGAAATTGGACAATTCAAGTTCAACGGCAGTTCGTTCCTAATTGGAGTGGTTGGTGTATTCCATACTTCTAGCGATTGGATTTCACTCAAAACACACTGCATGACTCCTCCCACCATATTATGATGTTCCCCAAGTTTTGGTCTCGATCCGAAATCAATAGGTGTTCCAAATTAGACAATTCAAGTTCAACGGCAGTTCGTTCCTAATTGGAGTGGTTGGTGTATTCCATACTTCTAGCGATTGGATTACACTCAAAACTCACCAAATGACTCCTCCCACCATATTATGATGTTGCCCAAGTTAGGGGCTCGATCCGAAATCAATTGGGGTGTGAGAAACTGGACAATTCAAAATCAACGGCAGTTCGTTCCTAATTGGAGTGGTTGGTGTATTCCATACTTCTAGCGATTGGATTTCACTCAAAACTCACTAAATGACTCCTCCCATCATATTATGATGTTGCCCATGTTTTGGTCTCGATCCGAAATCAATAGATGTTCCAAATTGGACAATTCAAGTTCAACGGCAGTTTGTTCCTAATTGGAATGGTTGGTATATTCCATACTTCTACCGATTGGATTTCACTCAAAACTCACCGAATGACTCCTCCCACCATAATATGGTGTTGCAAAAGTTTGGGGTTCGATCCGAAATCAATAGGTGTGAGAAATTGGACAATTCAAGTTCAACGGCAGTTCGTTCCTAATTGGGATGGTCGATATAGTCCATACTTCTACCGATTGGGTTTCACTCAAACCTCACCAAATGACTACTCCCACAATATTATGATGTTGCCCAAGTTTGGGGCTCGATCCGAAATCAATAGGTGTTCCAAATTGGACAATTCAAGTTCAACGGCAGTTCATTCCTAATTGGAGTGGTTGGTGTATTCCATACTTCTAGCGATTGGATTTCACTCAAAACTCACTAAATGACTCCTCCCACCATATTATGATGTTGCCCAAGTTTTGGTCTCGATCCGAAATCAATAGGTGTTCCAAATTGGACAATTCAAGTTCAACGGCAGTTCGTTCCTAATTGGAGTGGTTGGTGTATTCCATACGTCTAGCGATTGGATTTCACTCAAAACTCACCAAATGACTCCGCCCACCATACTATGACGTTGCCCAAGTTTTGGGCTCGATCTGAAATCAATAGGTGTGAGAAATTGGACAATTCAAGTTCAACGGCAGTTCGTTCCTAATTGGGATGGTTGGTATAGTCCATACTTCTACCGATTGGGTTTCACTCAAACCTCACCAAATGACTACTCCCACAATATTATGATGTTGCCCAAGTTTGGGGCTCGATCCGAAATCAATAGGTGTTCCAAATTGGACAATTCAAGTTCAACGGCAGTTCGTTCCTAATTGGAGTGGTTGGTGTATTCCATACTTCTAGCGATTGGATTTCACTCAAAACTCACCAAATGACTCCTCCCACCATATTATGATGTTGCCCAAGTTAGGGGCTCGATACGAAATCAATAGGTGTGAGAAATTGCACAATTCAAGTTCAACGGTAGTTCGTTCCTAATTGGAGTGGTTGGTGTATTCCATACTTCTAGCGATTGGATTTCACTCATAACTCACGAAATGACTCCTCCCATCATATTATGATGTTGCACAAGTTTGGGGTTCCATACGAAATCAATAGGTGTTCCAAATTGGACAATTCAGGTTCAACGGCAGTTCGTTCCTAATTGGAGTGGTTGATGTATTCCATACTTCTAGCGTTTGGATTTCACTCAAAACTCACCAAATGACTCCTCCCACCATATTATGATATTGCCCAAGTTAGGGGCTCGATCCGAAATCAATAGGTGTGAGAAATTGGACAATTCAAAATCAACGGCAGTTCGTTCCTATTTGGAGTGGTTGGTGTATTCCATACTTCTAGCGATTGGATTTCACTCAAAACTCACTAAATGACTCCTCCCACCATATTATGTTGTTGCCCAAGTTTTGGTCTCGATCCGAAATCAATAGGTGTTCCAAATTGGATAATTCAAGTTCAACGGCAGTTCGTTCCTAATTGTAGTGGTTGGTGTATTCCATACTTCTAGCGATTGGATTTCACTCAAAACTCACCAAATGACTCCTCCCACCATATTATGATGTTGCCCAAGTTAGGGGCTCGATCCGAAATCAATAGGTGTGAGAAATTGGACAATTCAAAATCAACGGCAGTTCGTTCCTAATTGGAGTGGTTGGTGTATTCCATACTTCTAGCGATTGGATTTCTCTCAAAACTCACTAAATGACTCCTCCCACCATATTATGATGTTGCCCAAGTTTTGGGCTCGATCCGAAATCAATAGGTGTTCCAAATTGGACAATTCAAGTTCAACGGCAGTTCGTTCCTAATTGGAGTGGTTGGTGTATTCCATACTTCTCGCGATTGGATTTCACTCAAAACCCACCAAATGACTCCTCCCAACATATTACGATGTTGCCCAAGTTTTGGGCTCGATCCGAAATCAATAGGTGTGAGAAATTGAACAATTCAAGTTCAACGGCAGTTCGTTCCTAATTGTAGTGGTTGGTGTATTCCATACTTCTAGCGATTTGATTTCACTCAAAACTCACCAAATGACTCCTCCCACCATATTACGATGTTGCCCAAGTTTTGGGCTCGATCCGAAATCAATAGGTGTTCCAAATTAGACAATTCAAGTTCAACGGCAGTTCGTTCCTAATTGGAGTGGTTGGTGTATTCCATACTTCTAGCGATTGGATTTCACTCAAAACTCACGAAATGACTCCTCCCATCATATTATGATGTTGCACAAGTTTGGGGTTCCATACGAAATCAATAGGTGTGAGAAATTGGACAATTCAGGTTCAACGGCAGTTCGTTCCTAATTGGAGTGGTTGGCGTATTCCATACTTCAAGCGATTGGATTTCACTCAAAACTCACCAAATGACTCCTCCCACCATATTATGATGTTGCCCAAGTTAGGGGCTCGATCCGAAATCAATAGGTGTGAGAAATTGGACAATTCAAAATCAACGGCAGTTCGTTCCTAATTGGAGTGGTTGGTGTATTCCATACTTCTAGCGATTGGATTTCACTCAAAACTCACCAAATGACTCCTCCCACCATATTACGATGTTGCCCAAGTTTTGGGCTCGATCCGAAACCAATAGGTGTTCCAAATTGGACAATTCAAGTTCAACGGCAGTTCGTTCCTAATTGGAGTGGTTGGTGTATTCCATACTTCTCGCGATTGGATTTCACTCAAAACTCACCAAATGACTCCTCCCCACATATTACGATGTTACCCAAGTTTTGGGCTCGATCCGAAATCAATAGGTGTGAGAAATTGAACAATTCAAGTTCAACGGCAGTTCGTTCCTAATTGTAGTGGTTGGTGTATTACATACTTCTAGCGATTGGATTTCACTCAAAACTCACCAAATGACTCCTCCCACCATATTACGATGTTGCCCAAGTTTTGGGCTCGATCCGAAATCAATAGTTGTTCCAAATTGGACAATTCAAGTTCAACGGCAGTTCGTTCCTAATTGGAGTGGTTGGTGTATTCCATACCTCTAGCGATTGGATTTCACTCAAAACTCACGAAATGACTCCTCCCATCATATTATGATGTTGCACAAGTTTGGGGTTCCATACGAAATCAATAGGTGTGAGAAATTGGACAATTCAGGTTCAACGGCAGTTCGTTCCTAATTGGAGTGGTTGGCGTATTCCATACTTCAAGCGATTGGATTTCACTCAAAACTCACCAAATGACTCCTCCCACCATATTATGATGTTGCCCAAGTTTTGGGCTTGATCCGAAATCAATAGGTGTTCCAAATTGGACAATTCAAGTTCAACGGCAGTTCGTTCCTAATTGGAGTGGTTGGTGTATTCCATACTTCTAGCGATTGGATTTCACTCAAAACTCACTAAATGACTCCTCCCACCATATTATGATGTTGCCCAAGTTTTGGTCTCGATCCGAAATCAATAGGTGTGAGAAATTGGACAATTCAAGTTCAACGGCAGTTCGTTCCTAAATGGAGTGGTTGGTGTATTCCATACTTCTAGCGATTGGATTTCACTCAAAACTCACCAAATGACTCCGTCCACCATATTATGGTGTTGCCCAAGTTTTGGGGTCGATCCGAAATCAATAGGTGTTCCAAATTCGACAATTCAAGTTCAACGGCAGTTCGTTCCTAATTGGAGTGGTTGGTGTATTCCATACTTCTAGCGATTGGATTTCACTCAAAACTCACCAAATGACTCCTCCCACCATATTATGATGTTGCCCAAGTTTGGGGCTCGGTCCGAAATCAATAGGCTTGAGAAATTGGACAATTCAAGTTCAACGGCAGTTCGTTCCTAATTGGAGTGGTTGGTGTATTCCATACTTCTAGCGATTGGATTTCACTCAAAACTCACCAAATGACTCCTCCCACCATATTATGATGTTGCCCAAGTTTTGGGCTCGGTCCGAAATCAATAGGTGTTCGAAATTGGACAATTCAAGTTCAACGGCAGTTCGTTCCTAATTGGAGTGGTTGGTGTATTCCATACTTCTAGCGATTGGATTCCACTCAAAACTCACCAAATGACTCCTCCCACCATATTATGATGTTGCCCAAGTTTTGGGCTCGATCCGAAATCAATAGGTGTGAGAAATTGGACAATTCAAGTTCAACGGCAGTTCGTTCCTAATTGGAGTGGTTGGTGTATTCCATACTTCTAGCGATTGGATTTCACTCAAAACTCCCCAAATGACTCCTCCCACCATGTTGTGATGTTGCCCAAGTTTTGGGTTCGATCCGAAATCAATAGGTGTGAGAAATTGGACAATTCAAGTTCAACGGCAGTTCGTTCCTAATTGGAGTGGTTGGTGTATTCCATACTTCTAGCGATTGGATTTCACTCAAAACTCACCAAATGACTCCTCCCACCATATTGTGATGTTGCCCAAGTTTTGGGCTCGATCCGAAATCAATAGGTGTTTCAAATTGGACAATTAAAGTTCAACGGCAGTTTGTTCCTAATTGGAGTGGTTGGTGTATTCCACACTTCTAGCGATTGGATTTCACTCAAAACTCACCAAATGACTCCTCCCACCATATTATGATGTCGCCCAAGTTTTGGGCTCGATCCGAAATCAATAGGTGTTCCAAATTGGACAATTCAAGTTCAACGGCAGTTCGTTCCTAATTGGAGTGGTTGGTGTATTCCATACTTCTAGAGGTTGGATTTCACTCAAAACTCACCAAATGACTCCTCCCACCATATTATGATGTTGCCCAAGTTTTGGGCTCGATCCGAACTCAGTAGGTGTGAGAAATTGGACAATTTAAGTTCAATGGCAGTTCGTTCCTAATTGGAGTTGTCGGTGTATTCCATACTTCTAGCGATTGGATTTCACTCAAAACTCACCAAATGACTCCACCCACCATATTATGATGTTGCACAACTTTGGGGTTCCATCCGAAATCAATAGGTGTGAGAAATTGGACAATTCAAGTTGAACGGCAGTTCGTTCCTAATTTGAGTGGTTGGTGTATTCCATACTTCTAGCGAATGGATTTCACTCAAAACGCACCAAATGACTCCTCCCACCATATTATGATGTTGCCCAAGTTTTGGGCTCGATCTGTAATCAATAGGTGTGAGTAATTGGACAATTCAAGTTCAACGGCAGTTCGTTCCTAATTCGAGTGGTTGGTGTATTCCATACTTCTAGCGATTGGATTTCACTCAAAACTCACCAAATGACTCCTCCCACCATATTATGATGTTGCCCAAGTTTTGGGTTCGATCCGAAATCAATAGGTGTGAGAAATTGGACAATTCAAGTTCAACGGCAGTTCGTTCCTAATTGGAGTGGTTGTTGTATTCCGTACTTCTAGCGATTGGATTACACTCAAAACCCACCAAATGACTCCTCCCACCATATTATGATGTTGCCCAAGTTTTGGGCTCGATCCGAAATCAATAGGTGTTCCAAATTGGACAATTCAAGTTCAACGGCAGTTCGTTCCTAATTGGAGTCGTTGGTGTGTTCCATACTTCTAGCGATTGGATTTCACTCAAAACTCACCAAATGACTCCTCCCACCATATTATGGTGTTGCCCAAATTGTGGGCTCGATCCGAAATCTATAGGTGTCCGAAATTGGACAATTCAAGTTCAACGGCAGTTCGTTCCTAATTGGAGTGGTTGGTGTATTCCATACTTCTAGCGATTGGATTTCACTCAAAACTTACTAAATGACTCCACCCATCATATTATGATGTTGCCCAAGTTTTGGTCTCGAACCGAAATCAATAGGTGTTCCAAATTGGACAATTCAAGTTCAACGGCAGTTCGTTCCTAATTGGAGTGGTTGGTGTAGTCCATACTTCTAGCGATTGGATTTCACTCAAAGCTCACCAAATGACTCCTCCCACCATATTATGATGTTGCCCAAGTTCTGGGCTCGATCCGAAATCAATAGGTGTGAGAAATTGGACAATTCATGTTCAACGGCAGTTCTTTCCTAATTGGAGTGGTTGGTGTATTCCATGCTTCTAGGGATTGGATTTCACTCAAAACTCACTAAATGACTCCTCCCACCATATGATGTTGTTGCCCAAGTTTTGGTCTCGATCCGAAATCAATAGGTGTTCCAAATTGGACAATTCAAGTTCAACGGCAGTTCGTTCCTAATTGGAGTGGTTGGTGTATTCCATACTTCTAGCGATTGGATTTCAGTCAAAATTCACCAAGTGACTCCTCCGACCATATTATGATGTTGCCCAAGTTTGGGGATCGATCCGAAATCAATAGGGGTGAGAAATTGGACAATTCATGTTCAACGGCAGTTCGTTCCTAATTGGAGTGGTTGGTGTATTCCGTACTTCTAGCGATTGGATTTCACTCAAAACCCACCAAATGACTCCTCCCACCATATTATGATGTTGCCCAAGTTTTGGGGTCGATCAGAAATCTATAGGTGTGAGAAATTGGACAATTCAAGTTCAACGGCAGTTCGTTCCTAATTGGAGTAGTTGGTGTATCCCATACTTCGAGCGATTGGATTTCACTCAAAATTCACCAAATGACTCCTCCCACCATATTATGATGTTGCCCAAGTTTGGGGCTCGATCTGAAATCAATAGGTGTGAGAAATTGGACAATTCAAGTTCAACGGCAGTTCGTTCCTAATTGGAGTGGTTGTTGTATTCCGTACTTCTAGCGATTGGATTACACTCAAAACCCACCAAATGACTCCTCCCACCATATTGTGTTGTTGCCCAAGTTTTGGGTTCGATCCGAAATCAATAGGTGTTCCAAATTGGACAATTCAAGTTCAACGGCGGTTCGTTCCAAATTGGAGTGGTTGGTGTATTCCATACTTCTAGCAATTGGATTTCACTCAAAACTCTCCAAATTACTCCTCCCGCCATATTATGATGTTGCCCAAGTTTTGGGCTCGATCCGAAATCAATAGTTGTTCCAAACTGGACAATTCAATTTCAACTGCAGTTCGTTCCTAATTGGAGTGGTTGGTGTATTCCACACTTCTAGCAATTGGATTTCACTCAAAACTCACCAAATGACTCCTCCCACCATATTATGATGTTGCCCAAGTTTTGGGCTCGATCCGAAATCAATAGGTGTTCCAAATTGGACAATCCAAGTTCAACGGCAGTTTGTTCCAAATTGGAGTGGTTGGTGTATTCCACACTTCTAGCAATTGGATTTCACTCAAAACTCACCAAATGACTCCTCCACCATATTATGATGTCGCCCAAGTTTTGGGCTCGATCCGAAATCAATAGGTGTTCCAAATTGGACAATCCAAGTTCAACGGCAGTTTGTTCCAAATTGGAGTGGTTGGTGTATTCCACACTTCTAGCAATTGGATTTCACTCAAAACTAACCAAATGACTCCTCCACCATATTATGATGCCGCCCAAGTTTTGGGCTCGATCCGAAATCAATAGGTGTTCCAAATTGGACAATTCAAGTTCAACGGCAGTTCGTTCCTAATTGGAGTGGTTGGTGTATTCCATACTTCTAGAGGTTGGATTTCACTCAAAACTCACCAAATGACTCCTCCCACCATATTATGATGTTGACCAAGTTTTGGGCTCGATCCGAACTCAGTAGGTGTGAGAAATTGGACAATTTAAGTTCAATGGCAGTTCGTTCCTAATTGGAGTTGTCGGTGTATTCCATACTTCTAGCGATTGGATTTCACTCAAAACTCACCAAATGACTCCTCCCACCATGTTGGGATGTTGCCCAAGTTTTGGGTTCGATCTGAAATCAATAGGTGTGAGAAATTGGACAATTCAAGTTCAACGGCAGTTCATTCCTAATTGGAGTGGTTGGTGTATTCCATACTTCTAGCGATTGGATTTCACTCAAAACTCACCAAATGACTCCTCCCACCATATTATGATGTTGCCCAAGTTTTGGGCTCGATCCGAAATCAATAGGTGTTCCAAATTGGACAATCCAAGTTCAACGGCAGTTTGTTCCAAATTGGAGTGGTTGGTGTATTCCACACTTCTAGCAATTGGATTTCACTCAAAACTCACCAAATGACTCCTCCACCATATTATGATGTCGCCCAAGTTTTGGGCTCGATCCGAAATCAATAGGTGTTCCAAATTGGACAATTCAAGTTCAACGGCAGTTCGTTCCTAATTGGAGTGGTTGGTGTATTCCATACTTCTAGAGGTTGGATTTCACTCAAAACTCACCAAATGACTCCTCCCACCATATTATGATGTTGCCCAAGTTTTGGGCTCGATCCGAACTCAGTAGGTGTGAGAAATTGGACAATTTAAGTTCGATGGCAGTTCGTTCCTAATTGGAGTTGTCGGTGTATTCCATACTTCTAGCGATTGGATTTCACTCAAAACTCACCAAATGACTCCACCCACCATATTATGATGTTGCACAACTTTGGGGTTCCATCCGAAGTCAATAGGTGTGAGAAATTGGACAATTCAAGTTCAACGGCAGTTCGTTCCTAATTTGAGTGGTTGGTGTATTCCATACTTCTAGCGATTGGATTTCACTCAAAACGCACCAAATGACTCCTCCCACCATATTATGATGTTGCCCAAGTTTTGGGCTCGATCTGTAATCAATAGGTGTGAGTAATTGGACAATTCAAGTTCAACGGCAGTTCGTTCCTAATTCGAGTGGTTGGTGTATTCCATACTTCTAGCGATTGGATTTCATTCAAAACTCACCAAATGACTCCTCCCACCATAATATGATGTTGCCCAAGTTTTGGTCTCGATCCGAAATCAATAGGTGTTCCAAATTGGACAATTCAAGTTGAACGGCAGTTCGTTCCTAATTGGAGTGGTTTGTGTATTCCATACTTCTAGCGACTAGATTTCACTGAAAACTCACCAAATGACTCCTCCCACCATATTATGATGTTGGCCAAGTTTTGGGCTCGATCCGAACTCAATAGGTGTGAGAAATTGGACAATTTAAGTTCAATGGCAGTTCGTTCCTAATTGGACTAGTTGGTGTATTCCACACTTCTAGCGTTTGGATTTCACTCAAAACTCACAAAATGACTCCTCCCACCATATTATGATGTTGCCCAAGTTTTGGGCTCGATCCGAAATCAATAGGTGTGAGAAATTGGACAATTCAAGTTCAACGGCAGTTCGTTCCTAATTGGAGTGGTTGGTGTATACCGTACTTCTAGCGATTGGATTTCACTCAAAACGCACCAAATGACTCCTCCCACCATATTATGATGTTGCCCAAGTTTTGGGCTCGATATGAAATCAATAGGTGTGAGAAATTGGACAATTCAAGTTCAACGACAGTTCGTTCCTAATTGGGGTGGTTGGTGTATTCCATACTTCTAGCGATTGGATTTCACTCAAAACTCACCAAATGTCTCCTTCGACCATATTGTGATGTTGCCCAAGTTTTGGGTTAGATCCGAAATCAATAGGTGTTCCAAATTGGACAATTCAAGTTCAATGGCAGTTCGTTCCTAATTGGAGTGGTTGGTGTATTCCATACTTCTAGCGATTGGATTTCACTCAAAACTCACCAAATGACTCCTCAAACCATATTATGTTGTTTCCCAAGTTTTGGGCTCGATCCGAAATCAATAGTTGTTCCAAATTGGACAATTCAAGTTCAACGGCATTTCGTTCCTAATTGGAATGGTTGGTGTATTCCATACTTCTAGCGAGTGGATTTCACTCGAAACTCACTAAATGACTCATCCCACCATATTATGATGTTGCCCAAGTTTTGGGCTCGATCCGAAATCAATATGTGTTCCAAATTGGACAATTCAAGTTCAAGGGTAGTTCGTTCCTAATTGGAGTGGTTGGTGTATTCCATACTTCTAGCGATTGGATTTCATTCAAAATTCACCAAATGACTCCTCCCACCATATTATGATGTTGCCCAAGTTTTGGGCTCGATCCGAAATCAATAGGTGTGAGAAATTGGACAATTCAAGTTCAACGGCAGTTCGTTCCTAATTGGAGTGGTTGGTGTATTCCATACTTCTAGCGATTGGATTTCACTCAAAACTCACCAAATGACTCCTCCCACCATATTATGATGTTGCCCAAGTTTTGGGCTCGATCCGAAATCAATAGGTGTTCCAAATTGGACAATTCAAGTTCATGGGCAGTTCGTTCCTAATTGGAGTGGTTGGTGTATTCCATACTTCTAGCTATTGGATTTCACTCAAAACTCACCAAATGACTCCTCCCACCATATTATGATGTTGCCCAAGTTCTGGGCTCGATCCGAAATCAATAGGTGTGAGAAATTGGACAATTCAAGTTCAACGGCAGTTCGTTCCTAATTGGAGTGGTTGGTGTATTCCATACTTCTAGCGATTGGATTTCACTCAAAACTCACCAAATGACTCCTCAAACCATGTTATGATGTTGCCCAAGTTTTGGGCTAGATCCGAAGTCAATAAGTGTTCCAAATTGGACAATTCAAGTTCAACGGCAGTTCGTTCGTAATTGGAGTGGTTGGTGTATTCCATACTTCTAGCGATTGGATTTCACTCAAAACTCACCAAATGACTCCTCCCACCATATTATGATGTTGCCCAAGTTTTGGGCTCGATCCGAAGTCAATAGGTGTTCCAAATTGGACAATTCAAGTTCAACGGCAGTTAGTTCCTAATTGGAGTGGTTTGTGTATTCCATACTTCTAGCGTTTGGTGTTCACTCAAAACTCACCAAATGTCTCCTCCCACCATATTATCATGTTGCCCAAATTTTGGGCTCGATCCGAAGTCAATAGGTCCTCCAAATTGGACAATCCAAATTCAACGGCAGTTCATTCCTAATTGGAGTGGTTGGTGTATTCCATACTTCTAGCGATTGGATTTCACCCAAAACTCACCAAATGACTCCTCCCACCATATTATGATGTTGCCCAAGTTTTGGGCTCGATCCGAAGTCAATAGGTGTGAGAAATTGGACAATTCAAGTTCAACGGCAGTTCGTTCCTAATTGGAGGGGTTGGTTTATTCCATACTTCTAGCGATTGGATTTCACTCAAAACTCACCAAATGACTCCTCCCACCATATTATGATGTTGCACACGTTTGGGGTTCGATCCGAAATCAATAGGTGTGAGAAATTGCACAATTCAAGTTCAACGGCAGTTCGTTCCTAATTGGAGTGGTTGGTGTATTCCATATTTCTAGCGATTGGATTTCACTCAAAACTCACCAAATGACTCCTCCCACCATATAATGATGTTGCCCAAGTTTTGGGCTCGATCCGAAATCAATAGGTGAACCAAATTGGACAATTCAAGTTCAACGGCACTTCGTTCCTAATTGGAGAGGTTGGTGTATTCCATACCTCTAGCGATTGGATTTCCCTCAAAACTCACCAAATGAGTCCTCCCACCATATTATTTTGTTGCCCAAGTTTTGGGCTCGATCCGAAATCAATAGGTGTGAGAAATTGGACAATTCAAGTTCAACGGCAGTTCGTTCCTAATTGGAGTGGTTGGTGTATTCCGTACTTCTACCGATTGGATTTCACTCAAAACTGACCAAATGAGTCCTCCCACCATATTATGATGTTGCCCAAGTTTTGGGCTCGATCCGAAATCAATAGGTGTTCCAAATTGGACAATTCAAGTTCAACGGCAGTTCGTTCCTAATTGGAGTGGTTGGTGTATTCCATACTTCTAGCTATTGGATTTCACTCAAAACTCACCAAATGACTCCTCCCACCATATTATGATGTTGCCCAAGTTTTGGGCTCGATCCGAAATCAATAGGTGTTCCAAATTGGACAATTCAAGTTCAACGGCAGTTCGTTCCTAATTGGAGTGGTTGGTGTATTCCGTACTTCTACCGATTGGATTTCACTCAAAACTGACCAAATGAGTCCTCCCACCATATTATGATGTTGCCCAAGTTTTGGGCTCGATCCGAAATCAATAGGTGTTCCAAATTGGACAATTCAAGTTCAACGGCAGTTCGTTCCTAATTGGAGTGGTTGGTGTATTCCATACTTCTAGCTATTGGATTTCACTCAAAACTCACCAAATGACTCCTCCCACCATATTATGATGTTGCCCAAGTTTTGGGCTCGATCCGAAATCAATAGGTGTGAGAAATTGGACAATTCAAGTTCAACGGCAGTTCGTTCCTAATTGGAGTGGTTGGTGTATTCCATACTTCTAGCGATTGGATTTCACTCAAAACTCACCAAATGACTCCTCACACCATATTATGATGTTTCCCAAGTCTTGGGCTCAATCCGAAATCAATAGGTGTGAGAAATTGGACAATTCAAGTTCAACGGCAGTTCGTTCCTAATGGGAGTGGTTGGTGTATTCCATACCTCTAGCGATTGGATTTCCCTCAAAACTCACCAAATGAGTCCTCCCACCATATTATGATGTTGCCCAAGTTTGGGCTCGATCCGAAATCAATAGGTGTTCCAAATTGGACAATTCATGTTCAACGGCAGTTCGTTCCTAATTGGAGTGCTTGGTGTATTCCATACTTCTAGCGATTGGATTTCACTCAAAACTCACCAAATGACTCCTCCCACCATATTATGGTGTTGCACAAGTTTGGGGTTCGATCCGAAATCAATCGGTGTGAGAAATTGCACAATTCAAGTTCAACGGCAGTTGGTTCCTAATGGGAGTGGTTAGTGTATTCCATACTTCTAGCGATTGGATTTCACTCAAAACTCACCAAATGACTCCTCCCACCATATTATGATGTTGCCCAAGTTTTGGGCTTGATCCGAAATCAATAGGTGTTCCAAATTGGACAATTCCAGTTCAACGGCCGTTCGTTCCTAATTGGATTGGTTGGTGTATTCCATACCTCTAGCGTTTCGATTTCTCTCAAAACTCACCAAATGACTCCTCCCACCATATTATGATGTTGCCCAAGTTTTGGGCTCGATCCGAAATCAATAGGTCTTCCAAATTGGACAATTCAAGTTCAACGGCAGTTCGTTCCTAATTGGAGTGGTTTGTGTATTCCATACTTCTAGCGATTGGATTTTACTCAAAACTCACCAAATGACTCCTCCCACCATATTATGATGTTTCCCAAGTTTTGGGCTCGATCCGAAATCAATAGGCATTCGAAATTGGACAATTCAAGTTCAACGGCAGTTCGTTCCTAATTGGAGTGGTTGGTGTATTCCATACTTCTAGCGATTGGATGTCACTCAAAACTCTCCAAACGACTCCTCCCACCATATTATGATGTTGCCCAAGTTTTGGGCTCGATCCGAAATCAATAGGTTTGAGAAATTGGACAATTCAATTTCAACGGCAGTTCGTTCCTAATTGGAGTGGTTGGCGTATTCCATACTTCTAGCGATTGGATTTCACTCAAAACTCACCCAATGACTCCTCCCACCATATTATGCTGTTGCCCAAGTTTTGGGCTCTATCCGAAATCAATAGGTGTTCCAAATTGGACAATTCAAGTTCAACGGCAGTTCGTTCCTAATTGGAGTGGTTGGTGTATTCCACACTTCCAGCGATTGGATTTCACTCAAAGCTCACCAAATGACTCCTCCCACCATATTATGATGTTGCCCAAGTTTTGGGCTCGATCCGAAATCAATAGGTGTTCCAAATTGGACAATTCAAGTTCAACGGCAGTTCGTTCCTAACTGGAGTGGTTGGTGTATTCCATACTTCTAGCGATTGGATTTCACTCAAAACTGACACAATGACTCCTCCAACCGTATTATGATGTTGCCCAAGTTTTGGGCTCGATCCGAAATCAATAGGTGTGAGAAATTGGACAATTCAAGTTCGACGGCAGTTCGTTCCTAATTGGTCTGGTTGGTGTGGCGATTGGATTTCACTCAAAACTCACCAAATGACTCCTCCCACCATATTTTGATGTTGCCCATGTTTTGGGCTCGATCCGAAATCAATAGGTGTTCCAAATTGGACAATTCAAGTTCAACGACAGTTCGTTCCTAATTGGTGTGGTTGGTGTATTCCATACCTCTAGCGATTGGATTTCACTCAAAACTCACCAAATGACTCCTCCCACCATATTATGATGTTGCCCAAGTTTTGGGCTCGATCCGAAATCAATAGGTGTGAGAAATTGGACAATTCGAGTTCAACGGCAGTTCGTTCCTAATTGGTGCGGTTGGTGTATTCCATACTTCTAGCGATTGGATTTCACTCAAAACTCACCAAATGACACCTCCCACCATTTTATGATGTTGCCCATGTTTTGGGCTCGATCCGAAATCAATAGGTGTGAGAAATTGGACAATTCAAGTTCAACGGCAGTTCGTTCCTAATTGGAGTGGTTGGTGTATTCCATACTTCTAGCGATTGGATTTCACTAAAAACTCATCAAATGACTCCTCCCACCAGATTATGATGTTGCCCAAGTTTTGGGCTCGATCCGAAATTAATAGGTGTTTGAAATTGGACAATTCAAGTTCAACGACAGTTCGTTCCTAATTGGAGTGGTTGGTGTATTCCATACTTCCAGCGATTGGATTTCACTCAAAACTCACCAAAGGACACCACCCACCATGTTATGATGTTGCCCAAGTTTTGGGCTCGATCCGAACTCAATAGGTGTTCGAAATTGGACAATACAAGTTCAACGGCGGTTCGTTCCTAATTGGAGTGGTTGGTGTATTCCATACTTCTAGCGATTGGATTTCACTCAAAACTCACCAATGACTCCTCCCACCATATTATGATGTTGCCCAAGTCTTGGGCTCGATCCGAAATCAATAGGTGAGAGAAATTGGACAATTCAAGTTCAACGGCAGTTCGTTCCTAATTGGAGTGGTTGGTGTATTCCATACTTCTAGCGATTGGATTTCACTCAAAACTCACCAAATGACTCCTCCCACCATATTATGATGTTACCCAAGTTTTGGGCTCGATCCGAAATCCATAGGTGTTCCAAATTGGACAATTCAAGTTCAACGGCAGTTCGTTCCTAATTGGAGTGGTTGGTGTATTCCATACTTCTAGCGATTGGATTTCACTCAAAACCCACCAAATGCCTCCTCCCACCATATTATGATGTTGCACAAGTTTGGGGTTCGATCCGAAATCAATAGGTGTGAGAAATTGCACAATTCAAGTTCAACGGCAGTTGGTTCCTAATGGGAGTGGTTAGTGTATTCCATACTTCTAGCGATTGGATTTCACTCAAAACTTACCAAATGACTCCTCCCACCATATTATGATGTTGCCCAAGTTTTGGGCTCGATCCGAAATCAATAGGTGTTCCAAATTGGACAATTCAAGTTCAACGGCAGTTCGTTCCTAGTTGGAGTGGTTGGTGTATTCCATACTTCTAGCGATTGGATTACACTGAAAACTCACCAAATGACTCCTCCCAACGTATTATGATGTTGCCCAAGTTTTGGGCTCGATTCGAAATCAATAGGTGTGAGAAATTTAACAATTCAAGTTCAACGGCAGTTCGTTCCAAATTGGAGTGGTTGGTGTATTCCATACTTCTAGCGATTGGATTTCACTCAAAACTCACCAAATGACTCCTCCCACCATATTATGATGTTGCCCAAGTTTTGGGCTCGATCCGAACTCAATAGGTGTGAGAAATTGGACAATTTAAGTTCAACGGCAGTTCGTTCCTAATTGGAGTGGTTGGTGTATTCCATACTTCTAGCGATTGGATTTCACTGAAAACTCACCAAATGACTCCTCCCAACATATTATGATGTTGCCCAAGTTTTGGGCTCTATCCGAAATCAATAGGTGTGAGAAATTGAACAATTCAAGTTCTACGGCAGTTCGTTCCCAATTGGAGTGGTTGGTGTATTCCATACTCCTAGCAATTGGATTTCACTCAAAACTCACCAAATGACTCCTCCCACCATATTATGATGTTGCACAAGTGTGGGGTTCCATCCGAAATCAATAGGTGTGAGAAATTGGACAATTCAAGTTCAACGGCAGTTCGTTCCTAATTGGAGTGGTTGGTGTATTCCATACTTCTAGCGATTGGATTTCACTCAAAACTGACCAAGTGACACCTCCCACCATATTATGATGTTGCCCAAGTTTTGGGCCCGATCCGAACTCAATAGGTGTGAGAAATTGGACAATTTAAGTTCAACGGCAGTTCGTTCCTAATTGGAGGGTTTGGTGTATTCCATACTTCAAGCGATTGGATTTCACTCAAAACTCACCAAATGAATCCTCCCCCCATATTATGATGTTCCACATGTTTGGGGTTCGATTCGAAATCAATAGGTGTGAGAAATTGGACAATTCAAGTTCAACGGCAGTTCGTTCCTAATTGGAGTTGTTGGTGTATTCCATACTTCTAGCGATTGGATTTCACTCAAAACTCACCAAATGACTCCTCCCACCATATTATGATGTTGCCCAAGTTTGGGGCTCGATCCGAAATCAATTGGTGTGAGAAATTGGACAATTCAAGTTCAACGACAGTTCGTTCCTAATTGGAGTGGTTGGTGTATTCCATACTTCTAGCGATTGGATTTCACTCAAAACTCACCAAATGACTCCTTCCACCATATTATGATGTTGCCCAAGTTTTGGGCTCGATCCGATATCAATAGGTGTGAGAAATTGGACAATTCAAGTTCAACGGAAGTTCGTTCCTAATTGGAGTGGTTGGTGTATTCCATACTTCTAGCGATTGGATTTCACTCAAAACTCACCAAAAGACTCCTGCCACCATATTATGATGTTGCACAAGTTTGGGGATCCATCCGAAATCAATAGGTGTTCCAAATTGGACAATTCAAGTTCAACGGCAGTTCGTTCCTAATTGGAGTGGTTGGTGTATTCCATACTTCTAGCGATTGGATTTCACTCAAACCTCACTAAATGACTCCTCCCACCATATTATGATGTTGCAGAAGTTTGGGGTTCCATCCGAACTCAATAGGTGTGAGAAATTGGACAATTTAACTTCACCGGCAGTTCGTTCCTAATTGGTGTGGTTGGTGTATTCCATACTTCTAGATCTTGGATTTCACTCAAAACTCACCAAATGACTCCTCCCACCATATTATGATGTTGCACAAGTGTGGGGTTCCATCCGAAATCAATAGGTGTGAGAAATTGAACAATTCAAGTTTAACGGCAGTTCGTTCCTAATTGGAGTGGTTGGTGTATTCCATACTTCTAGCGATTGGATTTCACTCAAAACTCATCAAATGACTCCTCCCACCATATTATGACGTTGCACAAGTTTGGGGTTCCATCCGAAATCAATAGGTGTGAGAAATTGGACAATTCAAGTTCAACGGCAGTTCGTTCCTAAATGGAGTGGTTGGTGTATTCCGTACTTCTATCGATTGCATTTCACTCAAAACTCACCAAATGACTCCTCCCGCCATATTATGATGTTGCCCAAATTTTGGGCTCGATCCGAACTCAGTAGGTGTGAGAAATTGGACAATTTAAGTTAAATGGCAGTTCGTTCCTAATTGGAGTTGTTGGTGTATTCCGAACTTCTAGCGATTGGATTTCACTCAAAACTTACCAAATGACTCCTCCCACCATATTATGTTGTTGCCCAAGTTTTGGGCTCGATCCGAACTCAATAGGTGTGAGAAATTGGACAAATCAATTTCAAAGGCAGTTCGTTCCTAATTGGATTGGTTTTTGTATTCCATACTTCTAGCGATTGGATTTCACTCAAAACTCACCCAATGACTCCTCCCACCATATTATAATGTTGCCCATGTTTTGGGCTCGATCCGAAATCAATTGGTGTGAGAAATTGGACAATTAAAGTTCAACGGCAGTTCGTTAGTAATTGGAGTGGTTGGTGTATTCCATACTTCTTGCGATTGGATTTCACTCAAAACTCACCAAATGACTCCTCCCACCATATTATGATGTTGCCCAAGTTTTGGGCTCGATCCGAAATCAATAGGTGTGAGAAATTGGACAATAAAAGTTCAACGGCAGTTCGTTCCTAATTGGAGTGGTTGGTGTATTCCACACTTCGAGCGATTGGATTTCACTCAAAACTCACCAAATGACTCCTCCCACCATATTATGATGTTGCCCAAGTTTTGGGCTCAATCCGAAATCAATAGGTGTGAGAAATTGGACAATACAAATTCAACGGCAGTTCGTTGATAATTGGAGTGGTTGGTGTATTACATACTTCTTGCGATTGGATTTCACTCAAAACTCAACAAATGACTCCTCGCACCATATTATGATGTTGCCCAAGTTTGGGGCTCGATCCGAAATCACTAGGTGTGAGAAATTGGACAATTCAAGTTCAACGACAATTCGTTCCTAATTGGAGTGGTTGGTGTATTCCACACTTCTAGCAATTGGATTGCACTCAAAACTCACCAAACGACTCCTCCCACCATATTATGATGTTGTCCAAGTTTTGGGCTCGATCCGAAATCAATAGGTGTTCGAAATTGGACAATTCAAGTTCAACGGCAGTTCGTTTCTAATTGGAGTGGTTGGAGTATTCCATACTTCTAGCGATTGGATTTCACTCAAAACTCACCAAATGACCCTCCCACCATATTATGATGTTGCCCAAGTTTTGGGCTCGATCCGAAATCAATAGGTGTGAGAAATTGGACAATTCAAGTTCAACGGCAGTTCGTTCCTAATTGGAGTGGTCGTCGTATTCCATACTTCTAGCGATTGGATTTCACTCAAAACTCACCAAATGACCCTCCCACCATATTATGATGTTGCCCAAGATTTGGGCTCGATCCGAAATCAATAGCTGTGAGAAATTGGACAATTCAATTTCAACGGCAGTTCGTTCCTAATTGGAGTGGTTGGTGTATTCCATACTTCTAGCGATTGGATTTCACTCAAAACTCACCAAATGACTCCTCCCACCATATTATGATGTTGCCCAAGTTTTCGGCTCGATCCGAAATCAATCGGTGTTCCAAATTGGTCAATTCAAGTTCAACGGCAGTTCGTTCCTAATTGGAGTGGTTGGTGTATTCCATACTTCTAGAGATTGGATTTCACTCAAAACGTACCAAATGACTCCCCCCACCATATTACGATGTTGCCCAAGTTTGGGGCTCGATCCGAAATCAATAGGTGTGAGAAATTGGACAATTCAAGTTCAACAGCAGTTCGTTCCTAATTGGAGTGGTTGGTGTATTCCATACTTCTAGCGATTGTATTTCACTAAAAACTCACCAAATGACTCCTCCCACCATATTATGATGTTGCCCAAGTTTTGGGCTCGATCCGAAATCAATAGGTATTCAAAATTGGACATTTCAAGTTCAACGGCAGTTCGTTCCTAATTGGAGTGGTTGGTGTATTCCGTACTTCTAGCGATTGGATTTCACTCAAAACTAACCAAATGACTCCTCCCACCATATTATGATGTTGCTCAAGTTTTGGGCTCGATCCGAAATCAATAGGTGTGAGAAATTGGACAATTCAAGTTCAACGGCAGTTCGTTCCTAATTCGAGTGGTTGGTGTATTCCATACTTCGATCGATTGGATTTTACTGAAAACTCACCAAATGACTCCTCCCATGATATTATGATGTTGCCCAAGTTTTGGGCTCGATCCGAAATCAATAGGTGTTCCAAATTGCACAATTCAAGTTCAACGGCAGTTCGTTCCTAATTGGAGTGGTTGGTGTATTCCATACTTCTAGCGATTTGATTTCACTCAAAACTCACCAAATGACTCCTCCCACCATATTATGATGTTGCCCAAGTTTTGGGCTCGATCCAAAATCAATAGGTGTGAGAAATTGGACAATTCAAGATCAACGGCAGTTCGTTCCTAATTGGAGTGGTTGGTGTATTCCATACTTCTAGCGATTGTATTTCACTAAAAACTCACCAAATGACTCCTCCCACCATATTATGATGTTGCCCAAGTTTTGGGCTCGATCCGAAATCAATAGGTGTGAGAAATTGGACATTTCAAGTTCAACGGCAGTTCGTTCCTAATTGGAGTGGTTGGTGTATTCCATACTTCTAGCGATTGGATTTCACTCAAAACGCACCAAATGACTCCTCCCACCATATTATGTTGTTGCCCATTTTTGGGGCTCGATCCGAAATCAATAGGTGTGAGAAATTGGACAATTCAAGTTCAACGGCAGTTCGTTCCTAATTCGAGTGGTTGGTGTATTCCATACTTCGAGCGATTGGATTTTACTGAAAACTCACCAAATGACTCCTCCCATGATATTATGATGTTGCCCAAGTTTTGGGCTCGATCCAAAATCAATAGGTGTTCCAAATTGGACAATTCAAGTTCAACGACAGTTCGTTCCTAATTGGAGTGGTTGGTGTATTCCATACTTCTAGCGATTTGATTTCACTCAAAACTCACCAAATGACTCCTCCCACCATATTATGATGTTGCCCAAGTTTGGGGCTCGATCCGAAATCACTAGGTGTGAGAAATTGGACAATTCAAGTTCAACGGCAGTTCGTTCCTAATTGGAGTGGTTGGTGTATTCCATACTTCTAGCGATTGGATTTCACTCAAAACTCACCAAATGACTCCTCCCACCATATTATGATGTTGCCCAAAATTTGGGCTCGATCCGAAATCAATAGGTGTGAGAAATTGGACAATTCAATTTCAAAGGCAGTTCGTTCCTAATTGGAGTGGTTGGTGTATTCCATACTTCTAGGGATTGGATTTCACTCAAAACTCACCCAATGACTCCTCCCACCATATTATAATGTTGCCCATGTTTTGGGCTCGATCCGAAATCAATTGGTGTGAGAAATTGGACAATTCAAGTTCAACGGCAGTTCGTTAGTAATTGGAGTGGTTGGTGTATTCCATACTTCTTGCGATTGGATTTCACTCAAAACTCACCAAATGACTCCTCCCACCATATTATGATGTTGCCCAAGTTTTGGGCTCGATCCGAAATCAATAGGTGTTCCAAATTGGACAATTCAAGTTCAACGGCAGTTCGTTCCTAATTGGAGTGGTTGGTGTATTCCATACTTCTAGCGATTGGATTTCACTCAAAACTCACCAAATGACTCCTCCCACCATATTATGATGTTGCCCAAGTTTTGGGCGCTCGATCCGAAATTAATAGGTGTTCCAAATTGGACAATTGAAGTTCAACGGCAGTTCGTTCCTAATTGGAGTGGTTGGTGTATTCCATACTTCTAGCGATTGGATTTCAATCAAAACTCACCAAATGACTACTGCCACCATATTATGATGTTGCCCAAGTTTTGGGCTCGATCCAAAATCAATAGGTGTTCGAAATTGGACAATTCAAGTTCAACGGCAGTTCGTTCCTAATTGGAGTGGTTGGTGTATTCCATACTTCTAGCGATTGGATTTCACTCAAAACTCACCAAATGACTCCTCCCACCATATTATGATGTTGCACAAGTTTTGGGCTCGATCCGAAATCAATAGGTGTTCGAAATTGAACAATTCAAGTTCAACGGCAGTTCATTCCTAATTGGAGTGGTTGGTGTATTCCATACTTCTAACGATTGGATTTCACTCAAAACTCACCAAATGACTCCTCCCACCATATTATGATGTTGCCCAAGTTTTGGGCTCGATCCGAAATCAATAGGTGTGAGAAATTGGACAATTCAAGTTCAATGGCAGTTTGTTCCTAATTGGAGTGGTTGGTGTATTCCATACTTCTAGCGATTGGATTTCACTCAAAACTCACCAAATGACTCCTCCCACCATATTATGATGTTGCCCAAGTTTGGGGCTCGGTCCGAAATCAATAGGTGTGAGAAATTGGACAATTCAAGTTCAACCGCAGTTCGCTCGTAATTGGAGTGGTTGGTGTACTCCATACTTCTAGGGATTGGATTTCACTCAAAACACTACAAAACAGAACCCCTTTAGCGAGGGCTTTTTTTTGTCGTAAAAAGCCTTTTGCTGTCGGAAATACCCTTTTACGACGGCAAAAGTCCGTCGGAAGTCGTCGGTAAAACGCTGGTTGGAAATACTTCTTTTTCGACCATTCCGTCGAAAATAATGTATTTTCGACGCCCATGTTTCGTAGCTGCTGCTTAAATTTCTATCGGAAATGAATTTTTAAAACGACCATGCATATTTATTTCCGACCCGTACATGTAGTCGCAATTACTTAAAAGATTGTCGGAAACAATTTTTTTTATCAAGATTTCGCGAATTCATATTTTCGACCAATGAGTGTTGTCGAAAATACATTTTCCAACAATAATATATTATTTGCAAGGGCTAAATTTCATCGCAATTATCATTACTGACCAAAAGAGTTTGTGGAAAATATATAATATCTCATCGGAAATATATATTTTCAACCACATTTAGTCATCGCAAAGTTTGTTGCAAATAGATTAATCTTGTCGACAAATATTTTCGATGAACAAGTGGTCGAAAACATTATATTCAACCAACAAATTTATTTCTAACAATGTCAATTCATTGTAAAAAAATCTTGTTAAATGGTATATAAAAGCAAAACAATTGAAAACACTAAATATCATCATAAATAAATAAAAATTCATTGTGCAATACATAGCCGTGATAAAACAAGGCTCCCTAAATATAGTAGCGTCTCATTTATTCTCATATAACAATAATGTACATGCTTTATGGCAAACTAACACAACTAATCTTGTCGTTCAGTCATCTTCAACTAATAATGTTCAAGCTTTATGCCCTTTGTAACCCCAAGGTTTGTACTCATCATCTCTAACACCTGTGGAATAGCGATCCAAACAGCTTGACAATCTTATCGTAACTAGCTGAAGCAACCACACCTGTAACAGGTGACATAGCCAAAGAAGTAACACATCCTTTATGTACAAAGTTATCAATATTATATGTGTGAAAACAATTGGCTAGAAGATCAGACATAAATTATGAAAATTGAACACCTCCTCCAACTATCAAATTAAAAAGACCTATGCAAATCTGTAAAACCATATTACTGTCAAATTAAAAAGATCAACTATGTTGTGACCCAGAAATTAAATAAAACCTATACAACCCAGAAAATCCACAAAACTCAAATAATCAATATAACCCAGAAAATCCAGACAGATTCAACCCCAAACACCAAAAGAAAATAAAACTCAAATAAAAAATAAAATATTCTTACCAAAGTGTGGAGCAGTCAGTGGTCATGGGGTGGTGGCGTTGATCCTTAGTTGCAGAGGAAGAGGAATTTAAAAAAATCAAAAAGGGAAAAAATTCAGATTCATAATTAAAACCGAGAGATGGATTCGACCAACAAAAAACAGAGAGATTCATAACTACAACTAGCCGCTCCTCTTTCTTGACTTTGCTAGCCACAGAAAATAGCCGCACATGCCCACCGAATTGCACTCCAATTGCTTTAGGTGTAGATCACTCAAGTGTTGGCTCCCACTTCATCTCTTTGTCTCCAGCTTTGAAACAAAGATGGCATGTGCCATCATTTCCTCATTTCAAAACCCACGGCATGACAAGGAAGAAAGCTAGCAAACATCAATAAAGTGGCCCTTACACACTTAATTAATCAATACAATTTGGGCCAATTCCAACAGCAATACCAGAAAAGAAACATGATTAAATTTGAGGCAATCTTTAGTTAATCCATAAAAAGAAACAAGATTAAAAATATTTGGATTACCGACTGCAATAGCAAAGAGAAGCCAAAAGGGTCGTATGGGTGTCAAGTGTGTTCATCGACTGCAATGGCAGACAAGATTTCTTAACAGCAAAAAGAAACCAAGAGTTCATCCACATATAATTGAACTAACTAAGCATGTCTTCGATTAAAAGCAGAAATTTATAAATAAAAAATTAATTGAATACCTACAAATAATGCCCCAATCGCCCACAAAAGATTAAATTGAAAAAATATAAATAATAACAATACCTAATATCACCCATATTTAGCCCCAAATTACACTCGAATGAAAAATCTTAAAACCAATACCTAGAAGCTCTGTCATGGAGGAGAACACACAAGTTCAGCAACCAGATCTGCCATGGAGAGAGAGAGAGAGAGAGAGAGAGAGAGAGAGAGAGAGAGATGGCTGGGATGGAGCAAAAGAGGTAGGGATATTGGATTTTTCCCTAGGTTTAGCAGTGTGAGAGTGATGGGCAAAAGAAAGAGGGGCCGTGAAATGTTATTCAGAAAAGAGGGGTTTTAGAAAACTTTCAAATGTTTTAACATTTTGAGAGAGAGGGAGTTCTCCCGCATAAATTTTGGGTATATTTCCTTTTAAAAAAAGAGCGCCAGCGAAAAAAAAATGGGGAAGAGAAATCAATGTTTATGAGCGCATGACATGTTGTAGAAATCAACGTCCAAGACTCAGCCACGTGTCAATCTATTATATTTCATATTATTTCTCTATAATTTAGAAATTCATAATAAATAAATTAAAAATCAGAAAAATACACCAAAAATTCCTATGAACACCTTGTGATATTCTCTTCTCCTTAAAGCTAAAAAATTCTAATTCTAAATTATAAAAATACAAATCAATAATAAAAACTCAACTTTATTCATAGATAAATCAAAACATTCTATCACATACACTCTTGTTTATTTGATCCAATGATTCCCATTAATTTAAACAAATGAAATCATCATGATTTTAGATCTCCATAATCGAAGGCTATGTCGTAAGAAATTTTTATCATTTTTTGGTGTATATTTATGATTTTTATATAATTTTTAAGAATTGTTTAAGATAAAACACAATAAATTACAAAAAAAACATTACACATGTTACCATCTTATAAGGCCACACATGAGAAATGCTGACATGCGCAAATCAACTTTGTTCATAGACAAATCAAAACATTCTATCACATGTTACCATCTTACCATCTTAATGACGTTCTAATATATTAATGTTGTGTTTGAGTTTGAGTTTGACCAAACCACAAACAATAATGGAGCACGAAAACACAACTTTGTTCATATACAAATCAAAACATTCTATCTCATAACACTCTTGTTTATTAGATCCAATGATTCTCATGAACTCAAACATGTGGAATCATGATTTTAGATCTTCATAATCAAAGGCTAATTTATAAAGAGTTTGTAGCAATTTTCGGTGCATTTTTATGCTTTTTATTTAATTTTAATGAATTGTTTAAGATAAAAGCAATAAATAGTAAGAAAATGACATGTGTCGCCATATTATAGGCCTCCTGTCAGAAACGTTGACGGAGTGCCTTTAAGAGAATGACATGTGTCAATCCATTCTATTTCATATTATTTCTTTTAGATTTAACTTCTATAATTCATAATAAATAAATTTAAAATAAGAAAAATACACCGAAAATTCCTAGGAACTCCTTGTGACATTCTCTTTACCTTAAAGTTCAAAAAATCCAATTTTGAATTATAAAATACAAAGTAATAATAAAAACTCAATTTTGTTCATAGACAAATCCGATGGAAATGAGAAGCCCCTCAAAAATAGTCAAACAATTCCGACGGAATGAGAAGCTCCTCAGAAATAGTCAAACAATTCCGAGGGAAAGAGAAGCTCCTCGGAAATAGTCAAACAATTTCGACGGAATGAGTAGCCCCTCGGAAATAATCATCTTATTTCCGACTAAAATATTTTTTGTCGTTAATAAAGTTGGCGCAAAGTTTTCCCGCCAAATAAATTACATTTTCTACGAATTTAGAGACTTTTTCCGAGGGTAGTTCCTTTGTCGGAAATAAATTTCATCCTTGTGAAGTATTTCCAACGGACAACATTTTTTGGTCGGAAATATCACTTTTACCGATGAAATTTCGAGGTCCTCGGAAAAAGTTCGTCGGTAATGACCCTTTTTTTTGTAGTGAAACTCACTAAATGACTCCGCCCCCCATATTATGATGTTGCACAAGTTTGGGGTTCGATCCGAAATCAATAGGTGTGAAAAATTGGACAATTCAAGTTCAACGGCAGTTCGTTCCTAATGGGAGAGGTTGGTGTATTCCATACTTCTAGCGATTGGATTTCACTCAAAACTCACCAAATGACTCCTCCCACCATATTATGATGTTGCCCAAGTTTTGGGCTCCATCCGAAATCAATAGGTGTGAGAAATTGGACAATTCAAGTTCAACGGCAGTTCGATCCTAATTGGAGTGGTTGGTGTATTCCATACTTCTAGCAATTGGATTTCACTCAAAACTCACCAAATGACTCCTCCCACCATATTATGATGTTGCCCAAGTTTTGGGCGCTCGATCCGAAATTAATAGGTGTTCCAAATTGGACAATTCAAGTTCAACGGCAGTTCGTTCCTAATTGGAGTGGTTGGTGTATTCCACACTTCTAGCGATTGGATTTCAATCAAAACTCACCAAATGACTACTCCCACCATATTATGATGTTGCCCAAGTTTTGGGCTCGATCCGAAATCAATAGGTGTTCGAAATTGGACAATTCAAGTTCAACGGCAGTTCGTTCCTAATTGGAGTGGTTGGTGTATTCCATACTTCTAGCGATTAGATTTCACTCAAAACTCACCAAATGACTCCTCCCACCATATTATGATGTTGCACAAGTTGTGGGCTCGATCCGAAATCAATAGGTGTTCGAAATTGAACAATTCAAGTTCAACGGCCGTTCATTCCTAATTGGAGTGGTTGGTGTATTCCATACTTCTAATGATTGGATTTCACTCAAAACTCACCAAATGACTCCTCCCACCATATCATGATGTTGCCCAAGTTTTGGGCTCGATCCGAAATCAATAGGTGTGAGAAATTGGACAATTCAAGTTCAATGGCAGTTTGTTCCTAATTGGAGTGGTTGGTGTATTCCGTACTTCTAGCGATTGGATTTCACTCAAAACTCACCAAATGACTCCTCCCACCATATTATGATGTTGCCCAAGTTTGGGGCTCGATCCGAAATCAATAGGTGTGAGAAATTGGACAGTTCAAGTTCAACGGCAGTTCGTTCCTAATTGGAGTGGTCGGTGTATTCCATACTTCTAGCGATTGGATTTCACTCAAAACTCACCAAATGACTCCTCCCACCATATTATGATGTTTCCCAAGTTTTGGGCTCGATCCGAAATCAATAGGTGTGAGAAATTGGACAATTCACGTTCAATGGCAGTTTGTTCCTAATTGGTGTGGTTGGTGTATTCCATACTTCTAGCGATTGGATTTCACTCAAAACTCACCAAATGACTCCTCCGACCATATTATGATGTTGCCCAAGTTTTGGGCGCTCGATCCGAAATTAGTAGGTGTTCCAAATTGGACAATTCAAGTTCAACGGCAGTTCGTTCCTAATTGGAGTGGTTGGTGTATTCCATACTTCTAGCGATTGGATTTCAATCAAAACTCACCAAATGACTACTCCCACCATATTATGATGTTGCCCAAGTTTTGGGCTCGATCCGAAATCAATAGGTGTGTGAAATTGGACAATTCAAGTTCATTGCCAGTTCGTTCCTAATTGGAGTGGTTGGTGTATTCCATACTTCTAGCGATTGGATTTCACTCAAAACTCACCAAATGACTCCTCCCACCATATTATGATGTTGCCCAAGTTTGGGGCTCGGTCCGAAATCAATAGGTGTGAGAAATTGGACAATTCAAGTTCAACGGCAGTTCGTTCCTAATTGGAGTGGTTGGTGTATTCCGTACTTCTAGCGATTGGTTTTCACTCAAAACTCACCAAATGACTCCTCCCACAATATTATGATGTTCCCCAAATTTTGGGCTTGATCCGAAATCAATAGGTGCGCGAAATTGGACAATTCAAGTTCAACGGCAATTCGTTTCTAATTGGAGTGGTTGGTGTATTCCGTACTTCTAGCGATTGGTTTTCACTCGAAACTCACCAAATGACTCCTCCCACCATATTATGATGTTGCACAAGTTTTGGGCTCGATCCGAAATCAATAGGTGTTCGAAATTGAACAATTCAAGTTCAACGGCAGTTCATTCCTAATTGGAGTGGTTGGTGTATTCCATACTTCTAATGATTGGATTTCACTCAAAACTCACCAAATGACTCCTCCCACCATATTATGATGTTGCCCAAGTTTTGGGCTCGATCCGAAATCAATAGGTGAGAGAAATTGGACAATTCAAGTTCAATGGCAGTTTGTTCCTAATTGGAGTGGCTGGTGTATTCCATACTTCTAGCGATTGGATTTCACTCAAAACTCACCAAATGACTCCTCCCACCATATTATGATGTTGCCCAAGTTTTGGGCGCTCGATCCGAAATTAATAGGTGTTCCAAATTGGACAATTCAAGTTCAACGGCAGTTCGTTCCTAATTGGAGTGGTTGGTGTATTCCATACTTCTAATGATTGGATTTCACTCAAAACTCCCCAAATGACTCCTCCCACCAAATTATGATGTTGCCCAAGTTTTGGGCTCGATCCGAAATCAATAGGTGTGAGAAATTGAACAATTCAAGTTCAATGGCAGTTTGTTCCTAATTGGAGTGGTTGGTGTATTCCGTACTTCTAGCGATTGGATTTCACTCAAAACTCACCAAATGACTCCTCCTACCATATTATGATGTTGCCCAACTTTGGGGCTTGATCCGAAATCAAAAGGTGTAAAAAATTAGACAATTCAAGTTCAACGGCAGTTCGTTCCTAATTTGAGTGGTTGGTGTATTCCATACTTCTAGCGATTGGATTTCACTCAAAACCCACTAAATGACTCCTCCCACCATATTATGATGTTGCCCAAGTTTTGGGCTCGATTCGAAATCAATACGTGTCAGAAATTGGACAATTTAAGTTCAACGGCAGTTCGTTCCCAATTGGAGTGGTTGGTGTATTCCATACTTCTAGCGATTGGATTTCACTCAAAACTCACCAAATGACTCCCACTATATTATGATGTTGCCCAAGTTTTGGGCTCGATCCGAAATCAATACTTGTGAGAAATTGGACAATTCAAGTTCAACTGCAGTTCGTTCCTAATTGGAGTGGTTGGTGTATTCCATACTTCTAGCGATTGGATTTCACTCAAAACTCACAAATGACTACTCCCACCATATTATGATGTTGCCCAAGTTTTGGTCTCGATCCGAAATCAATAGGTGTTCCAAATTGGACAATTCAAGTTCAACGGCAGTTCGTTCCTCATTGGAGTGGTTTGTGTATTCCACACTTCTAGCGATTGGATTTCACTCAAAACTCACCAAATGACTCCTCCCACCATATTATGATGTTGCCCCAGGTTTGGGCTCGATCCGAAGTCAATAGGTGTGAGAAATTGGACAATTCAAGTTCAACGGCAGTTCGTTCCTAATTTGAGTGGTTGGTGTATTCCATACTTCTAGTGATTGGATTTCACTCAAAACTCACCAAATGACTCCTCCCACCATATTATGATGTTGCCCAAGTTTTGGGTTCGATCCGAAATCAATAGGTGTGAGAAATTGGACAATTCAAGTTCAACGGCAGTTCGTTCCTAATCGGAGTGGTTGGTGTATTCCATACTTCTAGCAATTGGATTTCACTCAAAACTTACCAAATGACTCCTCCCAACATATTATGTTGTTGCCCAAGTTTTGGGCTCGATCCGAAATCAATAGGTGTGCGAAATAGGACAATTCAAGTTCAACGGCAGTTCGTTCCTAATTGGAGTGGTTGGTGTATTCCATACTTCTAGCGATTGGATTTCACTCAAAACTCACCAAATGACTCCTCCCACCATATTATGACGTTGCCCAAGTTTTGGGCTCGATCCGAAATCAATAGGTGTGAGAAGTTGGACAATTCAAGTTCAACGGCAGTTCGTTCCTAATTGGAGTGGTTGGTGTATTCCATACTTCGAGCGATTGGATTTCATTCAAAACTCACCAAATGACTCCACGAATCATATTATTATGTTGCCCAAGTTTTGGGCTTGATCCGAAATCAATAGGTGTTCCAAATTGGACAATTCAAGTTTAACGGCAGTTCGTTCCTAATTGGAGTGGTAAGTGTATTCCATACTTCTAGCGATTGGATTTCACTCAAAACTCACCAAATGACTCCTCCCACCATATTATGATGTTGCCCAAGTTTTGGGCCCGATCCGAAATCCATAGGTGTTCCAAATTGGACAATTCAAGTTTAACGGCAGTTCGTTCCTAATTGGACTGGTTCGTGTATTCCATACTTCTAGCGATTGGATTTCACTCAAAACCCACCAAATGACTCCTCCCACCATATTATGATGTTGCCCAAGTTTTGGGCTCGATCCGAAATCAATAGGTGTTCCAAATTGGACAATTCAAGTTCAACGGTAGTTCGTCCCTAATTGGAGTGGTTGGTGTATTCCATACTTCTAGCGATTGGATTTCACTCAAAACTCACCAAATGACTACTCCCACCATATTATGATGTTGCCCAAGTTCTGGTCTCGATCCGAAATCAATAGGTGTGATAAATTGGACAATTCAAGTTCAACGGCAGTTCGTTCCTAATTGGAGTGGTTGGTGTATTCCATACTTCTAGCGATTGGATTTCATTCAAAACTCACGAAATGACTCCACGAATCATATTATTATGTTGCCCAAGTTTTGGGCTTGATCCGAAATCAATAGGTGTTCCAAATTGGACAATTCAAGTTTAACGGCAGTTCGTTCCTAATTGGAGTGGTAAGTGTATTCCATACTTCTAGCGATTGGATTTCACTCAAAACTCACCAAATGACTGCTCCCACCATATTATGATGTTGCCCAAGTTTTGGGCCCGATCCGAAATCCATAGGTGTTCCAAATTGGACAATTCAAGTTCAACGGCAGTTCGTTCCTAATTGGACTGGTTCGTGTATTCCATACTTCTAGTGATTGGATTTCACTCAAAACCCACCAAATGACTCCTCCCACCATATTATGATGTTGCCCAAGATTTGGGCTCGATCCGAAATCAATAGGTGTTCCAAACTGGACAATTCAAGTTCAACGGTAGTTCGTCCCTAATTGCAGTGGTTGGTGTATTCCATACTTCTAGCGATTGGATTTCACTCAAAACTCACCAAATGACTCCTCCCACCATATTATGATGTTGCCCAAGTTCTGGTCTCGATCCGAAATCAATAGTTGTGATAAATTGGACAATTCAAGTTCAACGGCAGTTCGTTCCTAATTGGAGTGGTTGGTGTATTCCATACTTCTAGCGATTGGATTTCACTCAAAACTCACTAAATGACTCCTCCCACCATATTATGATGTTACCCAAGTTCTGGTCTCGATCCGAAATCAGTAGGTGTTTCAAATTGGACAATTCAAGTTCAACGGCAGTTCGTTCCTAATTGGAGTGGTTGGTGTATTCCGTACTTCTAGCGATTGGATTTCACTCAAAACTCACCAAATAACTCCACCCACCATATTATGATGTTGCCCAAGTTTTGGGCTCGATCCGAAATCAATAGGTATTCCAAATTGGACAATTCAAGTTCAAAGGCAGTTCGTTCCTAATTGGAGTGGTTGGTGTATTCCATACTTCTAGCGATTGGATTTCACTCAAAACTCACCAAATGACTCCTCCCACCATATTATGATGTTGCCCAAGTTTGGGGCTCGATCCGAAATCAATAGGTTTGAGAAATTGGACAATTCAAGTTCAACGGCAGTTCGTTCCTAATTGGAGTGGTTGGTGTATTCCATACTTCTAGCGATTGGATTTCACTCAAAACTCACCAAATGACTCCTCCCACCAGATTATGAAGTTGCCCAGGTTTTGGGCTCGATCCGAAATCAATAGGTGTGAGACATTGGACGATTCAAGTTCAGGGGCAGTTCGTTCCTAATTGGAGTGGTTGGTGTATTCCATACTTCACGCGATTGGATTTCACTCAAAACTCACCAAATGTCTCCTCCCACCATATTATGATGTTGCCCAAGTTTTGGGCTCGATCCTAAATCAATAGTTGTGAGAAATTGGACAATTCAAGTTTAATGGCAGTTCGTTCCTAATTGGAGTGGTTGGTGTATTCCATACTTCTAGCGATTGGCTTTCACTCAAAACTCACCAAATGACTCCTCCCACCATTTTATGATGTTGCCCAAGTTTTGGGCTCGATCCGAAATCAATAGGTGTGAGAAATTGAGCAATTCAAGTTCAACGGCAGTTCGTTTCTAATTGGAGTGGTTGGTGTATTCCATACTTCTAGCGATTGGATTTCACTCAAAACTCACCAAAGGACTCCTCCCACCATATTATGATGTTGCCCAAGTTTTGGGCTCGATCCGAAATCAATAGGTGTTCCAAATTGGACAATTCAAGTTCAACGGCAGTTCGTTCCTAATTGGAGTGGTTGGTGTATTCCATACTTCTAGCGATTGGATTTCACTCAAAACTCACCAAATGACTCCTCCCACCATATTATGATGTTGCCCAAGTTTTGGGCTCGATCCGAAATCAATAGGTATTCCAAATTGGACAATTCAAGTTCAAAGGCAGTTCGTTCCTAATTGGAGTGGTTGGTGTATTCCATACTTCTAGCGATTGGATTTCACTCAAAACTCACCAAATGACTCCTCCCACCATATTATGATGTTGCCCAAGTTTGGGGCTCGATCCGAAATCAATAGGTTTGAGAAATTGGACAATTCAAGTTCAACGGCAGTTCGTTCCTAATTGGAGTGGTTGGTGTATTCCATACTTCTAGCGATTGGATTTTACTCAAAGCTCACTAATTGACTCGTCCCACCATATTATGATGTTGCCCAAGTTTTGGTCTCGATCCGAAATCAATAGGTGTTCCAAATTGGACAATTCAAGTTCAACGGCAGTTCGTTCCTAATTGGAGTGGTTGGTGTATTCCATACTTCTAGCGATTGGATTTCACTCAAAACTCACCAAATGACTCCTCCCACCAAATTATGATGTTGCCCAAGTTTTGGTCTCGATCCGAAATCAATAGGTGTTCCAAAGTGGACAATTCAAGTTCAACGGCAGTTCGTTCCTAATTGGAGTGGTTGCTGTATTCCATACTTCTAGCGATTGGATTTCACTCAAAACTCTCCAAATGGCTCCTCCCACCATATTATGATGTTGCCCAAGTTTGGGGCTCGATCCGAAATCACTAGGTGTGAGAAATTGGACAATTCAAGTTCAACGGCAGTTCGTTCCTAATTGGAGTGGTTGGTGTATTCCGTACTTCTAGCAATTGGATTTCACTCAAAACTCCCCAATTGACTCCTCCCACCGTATTATGATGTTGCCCAAGTTTGGGGTTCCATCCGAAATCAATAGGTGTGAGAAATTGGACAATTCAAGTTCAACGGCAGTTCGTTCCTAATTGGAGTGGTTGGTGTATTCCATACTTCTAACGATTGGATTTCACTCAAAACTCACCAAATGACTCCTCCCACCATATTATGATGTTGCCCAAGTTTTGGGCTCGATCTGAAATCAATAGGTGTGAGAAATTGGACAATTCAAGTTCAACGGCAGTTCATTCCTAATTGGAGTGGTTGGTGTATTCCATACTTCTAGCGATTGGATTTCACGCAAAACTCACCAAATGACTCCTCCCACCATATTATGATGTTGCCCAAGTTTTCGGCTCGATCCGAAATCAATAGGTGTTCCAAATTGGACAATTCAAGTTCAACGGCAGTTCGTTCCTAAATGGAGTGGTTGGTGTATTCCATACTTCTAGCGATTGGATTCCACTCAAAATTCTCCAAATGACTCCTCCCACCATATTATGATGTTGCCCAAGTTTTGGGCTCGATCCGAAATCAATAGGTGTTCCAAATTGGACAATTCAAGTTCAACGGCAGTTCGTTCCTAATTGGAGTGGTTGGTGTATTCCATACTTCTAGCGATTGGATTTCACTCAAAACTCACCAAATGACTCCTCCCACCATATTATGATGTTGCCCAAGTTTTGGGCTCGATCCGAAATCAATAGGTGTTCCAAAGTGGACAATTCAAGTTCAACGGCAGTTCGTTCCTAATTGGAGTGGTTGCTGTATTCCATACTTCTAGCGATTGGATTTCACTCAAAACTCTCCAAATGGCTCCTCCCATCATATTACGATGTTGCCCAAGTTTGGGGCTCGATCCGAAATCACTAGGTGTGAGAAATTGGACAATTCAAGTTCAACGGCAGTTCGTTCCTAATTGGAGTGGTTGGTGTATTCCATACTTCTAGCGATTGGATTTCACTCAAAACTCACCAAATGACTCCTCCCACCAAATTATGATGTTGCCCAAGTTTTGGGCTCGATCCGAAATCAATAGGTGTTCCAAATTGGACAATTCAAGTTCAACGGCAGTTCGTTCCTAATTGGAGTGGTTGGTGTATTCCATACTTCTATCGATTGGATTTCACTCAAAACTCACCAAATGACTCCTCCCACCATATTATGACGTTGCCCAAGTTTTGGGCTCGATCCGAAATCAATAGTTGTTCGAAATTGGACAATTCAAGTTCAACGGCAGTTCGTTCCTAATTGGAGTGGTTGGTGTATTCCACACTTCTAGCAATTGGATTTCACTCAAAACTCACCAAATGACTCCTCCCACCGTATTATGATGTTGCCAAAGTTTGGGTTTCCATCCGAAATCAATAGGTGTGAGAAATTGGACAATTCAAGTTCAACGGCAGTTCGTTCCTAAGTGGAGTGGTTGGTGTATTCCATACTTCTAGCGACTGGATTTCACTCAAAACTCACCAAATGACTCCTCCCACCATATTATGATGTTGCCCAAGTTTTGGGCTCGATCCCAACTCAATAGGTGTCAGAAATTGGACAATTTAAGTTCAACGGCAGTTCGTTCCTAATTGGAGTGGTTGGTGTATTCCACACTTCTAGCAATTGGAGTTCACTCAAAACTCACCAAATGACTCCACCCACAGTATTATGATGTTGCACAAGTTTGGGGCTTGATCCGAAATCAATAGGTGTGAGAAATTGGACAATTCAAGTTCAATGGCAGTTCGTTCCTAATTGGAGTGGTTGGTGTATTCCACACTTCTAGCAATTGGATTTCACTCAAAAGTCACCAAATGACTCCTCCCACAGTATTATGATGTTGCACAGGTTTGGGGTTTGATCCGAAATCAATAGGTGTGGGAAATTGGACAATTCAAGTTCAACTGCAGTTCGTTCCTAATTGGAGTGGTTGGTGTATTCCATACTTCTAGCGATCGGATTTCACTCAAAACTCACCAAATGACTCCTCCCACCGTATTATGATGTTGCACAAATTTGGGGCTCCATCCGAAATCAATAGGTGTGAGAAATTGGACAATTCAAGTTCAACGGCAGTTCGTTCCTAATTGGAGTGGTTGGTGTATTCCATACTTCTAGCGATTGGATTTCACTCAAAACTCACCACATGACTCCTGTTGTTAATAATATGTTAACTCGCAATTGTACGGGGCAATTAGTAGTATTGCAAGACAAGTACGAGGTCGTACCCACGAAGACTGAGAAGTTCAAATTAGTTATGTACTTTAGATTACCAAATTCAAGAAGTTAGGAAGTTACTCCAGATTTATCCAATGGGGCTGAATTTTGGATATGTTATAGTACACACCCATTGGAACAACTTTCATGAAGAATGTTGCCTCATCCGAGCTATGTAGGTTGCTGAAACAAAGTTTGCAATATGACCTACGGAACTGGACTGGCAGGGGGCTGTAGCCGAAATGAGTTTGTCTTTAAGCTCTTCTTCTCTTCATCCAAATTAGGCCTTAACATGCATGAATTGCATGAATTATGCTCTCTTGCTCTTTTGGCCTACAAAACACATAAAGGGAGGCAAATAACTCAAAATTATAAGAAACTAAGCAAAAGAAGTAAGTAAATTGGGCATGTATATGTATGAAATTATGAGCTTAACACACCCCCAAACTTAGATTTTGCTAGTCCTCGAGCAAAACAAAAGAGAAACAAAGATAAAAACAAAACAAGAAGTTAACTAGACCACTTTCGTAGGTAACTCGATTGCATTGAGCGTATGCAACAAGCCTTTAAACCTCTAGGCATCCCTAGTAGGAGGAGTTGTGTCTCCTGAGGGTTTAACAGATACGATACCCACAAACGTTTTTCTAACTCTACAAAACAAAATGGTTAGAAAAACAACTTTGAAATCAACTAATGAAAATGAAAGAAAGTTTTAGTCATACCTTCAACACCATAGAGTTGCCAAGATAGGTCATCAATCAGTGTGTACAAGTGGAAGCTATAGCTCAAAGGCACACAGTTTCAAAGCAAGCACACTCAAACCTTGAATAGAGAACATGCTTCGACTCTAATTCTCACAGATAACACTCAATCACTCAGAACCTATGTTTTAATTCTCTCAAGAAAGCATAAGTGAGTGTATGAAATAGAAGCACAAATTTGGTTAGATCTCATGAAAGGAATTAAATACTAAGAATAGAGATACACACATACTTACCAGCACCCATGAATACATCCTCAAAGATCAGCTAGGTCTTTCACAATGTTGTAATGAAAGGCTAAGGTTTAGGGGAAATGGAAGAATTGGAAGGAAAAACAAATAACTTAAGAACATACCAAGGTTGCATGCTTCATTAATCTGCAAGGCATCATTGATTTAGATTGGCATGGCAGCAAACTTCATGGTATCACCTGGCATGGACTTTATTTTTCACACTTAGATCAAATCGAAACACTTTCATCTTCGTTGATTTGATCTGCATCTTCATTAACTTCATTGCACAGATTCACACCAAATTTCATTTAGGTACACGGCAGCAACTTCCTTGCATCAAACTTTATCTTGGCACACCTTGGTATATTTCTAAGTTATAGGGTATGGCTACAAGAGGTTAAGTATCTCAGATTGAGATACAAAGGTAGGGAAAATGATGAGGGTGATAAAAGAAAAGGCTTTGAGTGTTTGGCTTCAAGAGGGCTAATGGAACACACATATGGGTAGGGTGAAAAGAAAGCATATAGAATGGTTATACACACATAGCCTAGCATCACTTCAATGAGTTCATTCATGAATGAGAGCAAGCATATGATATCTGCAAAAGAGAATCATCCTTAGTATTCGATCAAAATGAAATGATGAGATCAATTAGAGTGAATTGAAGAAAATAAGTATGGATGAGAAATAGAACACTTTAAACCCTCTCAAGAAAGCAATTAGGCTCGATATAGCTCACTAGGGTAGTCTCCACTATTTTCCTTCAAGAATTTGAGCATGGTACTTTAGCCACCAGAATTCTAAGAGCCAAAGCTTTGTGAAGTGCAAAATTCTGATATGAAAACCTCAATGGCAGCTCCATAGCATCGATTGTATGACATTTAGAAAAAAAAAATTAGTGACAAATGAACGAAAATTGAAACACAAATGAATGAAATTTGAAAACCTTCCCCCCAGACCTGAATTAAACATTGTCCTCAATGTGAAAGCATACAAAAGATGATTGAGAACAAACAAATGATAAGGGAAAAGTTAGAAGAAGGTTTAGGAAAAATAAAAAAAATAAAAAAATGAATATATAAGCAACTCATGGATGACCAGTTAAGGGCCTCAGAAAACACAGCCAGGGGATCCGGGAAGGTTGGAGGGGTCACAATGGTCTCGCTTAAAACCCAAACTTCTTAGACACCGAAGGTGTCGCCTAAAGAACTCCTAGACACTGTATTGACGGAGGTGCTCACTGGGGTTACCAAAAGTTAGCTTATATGATTTTTTTTTTTTTTAATTTTTTTTTAATTTTTATATTTATTTATTTATAAAAAGGAACAGAAACTTAAAAATAAAAACAAAACAAGTAAAGAGAAAGGATTGAAATGCTTCCCCTTGATGCGATTAGGTCGATTGCTACCAAGCACCTTCTTCTTGAACACATAGGTTGCCTCCCAAGAAGCGCCTTAGTTACTGTCTTGGCAAGACATTGTGCAATCAGCTAAGTTGATGGTACGAAGGGAAGTTGATCTACCACATGGCCAGTTTGGATGCCAGCTGAAACTCCCTCATAGAATGGCTTTAAACGTTGTCCATTTACTTTGAAAGTCGAGCCATCTTTAGGGTTTTGAATCTCCACAGCTCCATAGGGAGAAACATTGACCACGGTGAATGGGCCTTGCCATCTAGACTTCAATTTTCCTGGAAAGAGACGCAAACGTGAGTTAAACAAAAGAACTGACATACCTTTGGAGAACTCTTTCCGTTGAATGTTTCTGTCATGGTAACTCTTGGTTCGTTCTTTGTAAAGCTTTGCATTCTCATAAGACTCATGTCTAATTTCTTCCAATTCATTGAGCTGAAACTTTCTTGCATGGCCTGCCTTGTCTAGATCAAAATTTAACTTCTTGATGGCCCAAAAAGCATTGTGTTCAAGCTCCATTGGCAGGTGACAAGCTTTCCCAAACACAAGACGATAAGGGCTCATTCCAATGGGAGTCTTATATGCAGTCCTATAAGCCCATAATGAATCATTGAGCTTAGCTGCCCAATCTTTCCTTGTATTGTTCACCACCTTCTCCAGGATGTGCTTAATTTCTCTATTGCTTATTTCCACTTGACCAGAAGTTTGCGGATGATATGGTGTAGAGACTCGATGGGTGATGTTGTACTTCTTCATGAGTGCTTCGAATGGCTTGTTACAGAAGTGGCTGCCTCCATCACTAATGACAGCCCTTGGAGTACCAAACCTTGTGAAAATATTATCCTTCAAGAACTTCAGCACCACCTTATAATCATTGGTTTTGGTGGCTATGGCTTCCACCCATTTAGACACATAATCAACAGCAACAAGTATGTAAGTATAACCAAAGGAAGATGGGAATGGTCCCATGAAATCAATACCCCACACATCGAAGAGCTCCACAACAAGTATGTTATTCAATGGCATTTCATTCCTGCGACTTATGTTCCCCATCCTTTGGCACCTATCACACTTAACACAAAAATTAAATGCATCTTTAAATAGAGTGGGCCAAAAGAAACCAGATTGCAGAATTTTAAGTGCTGTTTTCTTAGCTCCAAAGTGACCTCCACAGGCCAATTCGTGGCTATGCCTAAGTATGCTTTCTTGCTCTTCTTCTGGAACACATCTTCTGATGAGTTGATCCGGGCAATGCTTGAATAAGAAAGGTTTATCCCATACATAATGTTTCACCATGGAAAAGAACTTCTTCTTATCCTGAGAAGTTAAATCATTTCTAAGAACACCACAAGCAAGATAATTAACAAAATCAGCATACCATGGCTCTTTGACTTGGGCAGCATATAGTTGTTCATCAGGGAAAGTCTCATTCAAGGGTAGCACAGCTCCTCCTTTTTCTTCAACCACAATTCTGCTCAAATGATCAGCTACCACATTCTCACATCCCTTCTTATCTCGAATCTCCAAATCGAATTCTTGCAGCAAGAGAATCCATCTAATCAAGCGTGGTTTGGCATCCTTCTTAGTGAGCAAGTATCTAAGGGCTGCATGGTCAGAATAAACAATTACTTTAGAACCAACAAGGTAAGAACGAAATTTTTCTAAAGCAAAAACCACAGCAAGCAACTCCTTCTCTGTTGTGGAGTAGTTGATTTGAGCATCATTCAAGGTCCGGCTAGCATAATGAATCACATGGGGCAGCTTGTTCTTCTTTTGACCTAAAACTGCACCAATAGCAAAGTCAGAGGCATCACACATTATTTCAAATGGTAAAGACCAATCCGGAGCTATGATAATAGGGGCTGAAGTTAGCTCCCTCTTCAAGGTAGAAAAAGCTTCCATGCAAGCTTCATTAAACTCAAAAACAGCATCCTTAGCAAGGAGATTACACAATGGCCTTGTAATGCTTGAGAAATTTTTTATGAACCTTCTATAGAATCCAGCATGACCTAGAAAGCTTCTAATTCCTTTAACAGAGGTAGGGGGTGGAAGATTTGAGATGAGATCGATCTTGGCTTTATCCACTTCGATTCCCTTGCTTGAAATCACATGGCCTAGCACAATGCCTTGTCTCACCATGAAGTGACACTTCTCCCAATTCAAAATCAGATTTGTTTCCTGGCATCTTTTAAGCACTAGAGACAAGTGGTGAAGACAATTATCAAAAGAGGAACCAAAAACTGAAAAATCATCCATAAATACCTCAATGAATCGTTCCACCATATCTGAAAAGATTGACATCATGCATCTTTGGAAAGTTGCTGGGGCATTGCACAAACCGAATGGCATCCTTCTATAAGCAAACGTACCAAATGGGCATGTGAATGTGGTTTTCTCTTGGTCTCCCCGGCAATGGCGCCAAAATTTGTTGTTAATAATATGTTAACTCGCAATTGTACGGGGCAATTAGTAGTATAGCAAGACAAGTACGAGGTCGTACCCACGAAGACTGAGAAGTTCAAATTAGTTATGTACTTTAGATTACCAAATTCAAGAAGTTAGGAAGTTAAATCTAAAACAGAATTTAAAGCAAGAGTGAGTTTGAAAACAAATGCAGCAAGATTAAAATGAACTTTGAAGTGAGAATGCTTGTGATTATAGAAAGAAATGAACAAACTGAAATTGCAACGGAAAGCAAGTAAACAAAAGTAACAAAGGGTGGTTTTGAAAGTTAAAACACAGGTTTGGAGACTAGGGCATTCGATTCACCATAACACTTCAATTCTGGGTTATAAAGATTCAAGTAACAAGTCTAATTCAGATTCAAAGATTGATTCTAGCTAAAGTATGATTAGGCCATGGTGTTTGGTCCTAACCTTGTGTTCCTAATTCCCTAATTTGATCATTTGTTGTCTAACCTAAAATTAAGCATTAGGAACCCATTAAGCATAGAAGAACATTTTAAACAACCAAGTATGTATCTAATCCCTGTTGTCGAATGTCCATACATACTCTTCCTATTCATAGTTCAATTCGAATTAAAGCATGGTGTATACTCTTAATTCAAACCAAGATAGTTAACAAACAAGTTCTAATGGTGATCAATCATTCAAACAAGCATGTTAACTTATAAGCATAATGAATAAGAACATGAATCATGAATCAAACTTGAAACTCCAAACTTATAAACCCAGAATATTCATGTTAGGTTACATCGAAGCCCTAGTTATGGATTTAGCTACTCATAATGGAAAAGAGACTTGAACAGAAATGAGAAAACATAATGAATGCAATAAGAGTAGAAAAACCCTTTTTCTGAAGTTCTTGTGGTGTCCAAGGCTTCTCCAAGTGCTTCTCCACTTCTAATGCTTCTCCAAGAGCTTCCCCACTTCTAGAAAGATGTATGAAGGATATGGAGGTGATTTGGGATGAGTTTGAGTGAGTGGTGATGGCTAAGGAAGATGAAATTCGTAGGGAAATGGAAGAGAAGTTTGCTGGAGTTGTTTTGGTGATTGTTGGAGTGTTTGGGATTGTGAGAGTGTTTGAGGATGGTTGGAGTGAATTGTGGGGGGTTGTGAATCTCAGGATTTTTTGTGTCTTGAATGTGGAATGGATGTGGTATTTATAGGGAGAGGGGAGTGATAAATCTGAATTCAATATGGCTAATGCATACAACACTTGCATTATAAAAGATGAATTGGTTGATGCACTTCACTAATGCATACAACACTTGCATTATAAAATCTGAATTGGTTGATGCACTTCAGCAATAAATCCCACCAGCAGCCCTAGCTCATCTTCATGTCACCATGACCAAGCTTCCAACCAGCTACAATAGCTCATGCCTAGCTCACCATGACCAAGCTTCCAACCAGCTCATCCTGAGGTCAGCATGACCAGCAACTTCAAGGGCTTACAACTTGGGCTAGGCTGAATCAAATGAAGACTTTAAGATGTCCATTGTGAAGTTCAGAATGTGTATGATCCAACCACACAAGTATTGGCCCAATCCAAGCTCGGAGGAGGAAGTTAAGGCCGAAACAAATTGCTAACTCAGTTTGCTCGCTGACAAAATCCATCCTGAGCATGGTTCTGTGTTTGCTAGGTGACGGACTCCAGATTTATCCAATGGGGCTGAATTTTGGATATCTTATAGTACACACCCATTGGAACAACTTTCATGAAGAATGTTGCCTCATCCGAGCTATGTAGGTTGCTGAAACAAAGCTTGCAATATGACCTACGGAACTGGACTGGCAGGGGGCTGTAGCCAAAATGAGTTTGTCTTTAAGCTCTTCTTCTCTTCATCCAAATTAGGCCTTAACATGCATGAATTGCATGAATTATGCTCTCTTGCTCTTTTGGCCTACAAAACACATAAAGGGAGGCAAATAACTCAAAATTATAAGAAACTAAGCAAAAGAAGTAAGTAAATTGGGCATGTATATGTATGAAATTATGAGCTTAACAACTCCTCCCACCATATTATGATGTTGCCCAAATTTTGGGCTCGATCCGAACTCAATAGGTGTGACAAATTGGACAATTTAAGTTCAACGGCAGTTCATTCCTAATTGGAGTGGTTGGTGTATTCCATACTTCTAGCGATTGGATTGCACTCAAAACTCACCAAATGACTCCTCCCACCACATTATGATGTTGCCCATGTTTGGGGCTCGATCCGAAATCAATAAGTGTGAGAAATTGGACAATTCAAGTTCAACGGCAGTTCGTTCCTAACTGGAGTGGTTCGTGTATTCCATACTTCTAGCTATTGGATTTCACTCAAAACTCTCCAAATGACTCCTCCCACCATATTATGATGTTGCCCAAGTTTTGGTTTCGATTCGAACTCAATAGGTGTGAGAAATTGGACAATTCAAGTTCAACGGCAGTTCGTTCCTAATTGGAGTGGTTGGTTGTTGCTTCGATTCAGCTGCACCAAAATAGATTCAGCCGCATCCTCAACTTGTGATACTCGCAAGTGCACGAGCCGTTTGGTAGTATAGCATATGTAAGTGCAAGGTCGATCCCACGAGGATTGGTGGTTGAATGATCCAATTCATTTCTCCTGCACAAAACAGAAATGAAAAAGAAAATAAATAAAACAAGAAAAAGGAAATAACTCAAGCAAATAAGTTCCCAAGTTCAATTAGATTAACGGATTGATTCTAGCTAAAGTATGATTAAGCCATGGTGTTTGGTCATAACCTTGTGTTCCTAATTCCCTAATTTGATCATTTGTTGTCTAACCTAAAACTAAGCATTAGGAACCCATTAAGCATAGAAGAACAATTTAAACAACCAAGCATGTATCTAATCCCTGTTGTCGAATGTCCATACATACTCTTCTTATCCATAGTTCAATTCGAATTAAAGCATGGTGTCTACTCTTAATTCAAACCAAGATAGCTAACATGCAAGCCTAAATGGTGATCAATCATTCAAACTAGCATATTAACTTATAAGCATAATGAATAAGAACAAAAACCATAATTGAAACTTGGAAACTAATTAAACTTGAATACTTAAGAAAGAATGTACATTACAAATAAAAGTAAAGTGGAACTAAGAAAACTTGAAGGAAAATTTAGTAAACTCATTTTGTTACAACAATTTACAACTTGAAAGGAAACTAAGAGAATTTGAGGGAGAGAAGGGAAGGGAGCTCTAGAGAAGTGTTTGAGAGCTCCCCCCCTTGGGGTGTGTTTTGAAGCTTGAAGGCTTCTCTATTTATAGGGCTAAGAGGGAGGAACAACATGATGAAATCCAACACCACCATTCCTCTTTTAATACAACCCATAACTCACACTTCATCTTGTCTATGTTAGTGTGGTTGGAATCAATCTCATCCCATACTTCTTTTGCTGCACCTCAAGCTTTCTTCACATGGGATCAAAGGTGATCAATTGTGGCTGCCTTTTGCTGCCAACCCATGTGGTCTTCTTTTGGTTGTTGAACAAAAACGAGTCTTCTGAACCAGACTTGGTGTAGGAAGGCCAGAGGTTTCAAAACTTATCCAATGGGGCTCAAATTTGGATATGTTATAGTAGACACCCATTGGAACAACTTCTATGAAGAAAGTATTCCCATCGGAGCAGTAGAAGTGTGCGTTTTGGGCCTTGCAATTTGGCTGCCGAACAGAGACTGGAATTGACTTCATTTCATTTATGCTTTACATGCATGCACATGCTTTCTCTTTAATAGCTCCATTATGTACCAACTTGCTCCTTTAGAATTTCATTGCTGGAATTCCTCCCCACTTCACTCATTATGTTGGATCCAAAGTCAGTTGCAGCATGGGTGAGGCACATGGCTTAAAGGAGGAGACAAGGCTCAAAGCTGGCAGCTGCAAATCCTCCTGAGCATGGTTCAGTGTTGGACGGGCTAAGGACTCCAGACATGTTCAATTGGGCTGAAATTTGGATATGTTATAGTACACACCCAATGGAACAACTTTCATGAAGATCTTCACCTCATCCGAGCCCCAGAGAATGCTGATCCAAGGCCAAGAAGTTGACCTACGAAACTGGGCTGGAAATGGGCTGTAGCCAAAATGTGTTTGTCTTTAAGCTCATATTCCTCATATGCCAATCAGCCATTAACATGTATGGATTGCATCATTTCCTATCCAAAGTCATCATTGTTACCTAAATGTCAATTAACTGAAAGATAAATACAAAAAGGATTAAAAGCACAAGTTTAACTCAAAAACATAACCAAATCATAAGCTAGAAGGGTACAAAATGATATACAATTATGAACCGATCAAATACCCCCAAACCTAGATTTTGCTAGTCCTCGAGCAAAACAACACAAAACAAAGTTAAAAACAAAACAAGAAGTTAACTAAACCACTTCCGCAGGTAACTCGATTGCATTGAGCATATGCAACAAGCCTTTAAACCTCTAGGCATCCCTAGTAGGAGGAGTTGTGTCTCCTGAGGGTTTAACAGAAACGATACCCACAAACGTTTTACTAACTCTACAAAACAAAGTGGTTAGAAAACTTTACTAAATTTGTTAGTCCTTAAGCAAAATAAAACTAAAACAAAAACCAAAATAAAAATAATTACAAAACCAAAATAAATAAATAAATAAATAAATAAATGTAAAAAGTAAACTCAAAACAATCTTTCCGAACATTTTCTGAAGAGAAATGACTCATGCACATGACTCAAAAGTTTTAACAATAAAAACTCAATTTTAGACATTATTTACAAGGCGGCAAAGTTCAAAACACAACATGCTCAAAGTGTAGTAGTGTGATAGCCAAATGCAACAAATTCCCCAATCTTAGTTTTCACACAATTTCAAAAATCATACCAAACACAAATGCAACTTCAAATCTCACCAAAGTTGTCCTCTCACAAATGAATTACTCAGAAGAGGGTTACAGTGCAACACTCAGTTATAAACATGATATTAGAGTTAAATCATAAAGGACTTAACTCAAAAATAGGAAGATGAAGAACTTGCATTAATATGATCTCAAGAAGGATGCCAAACACTTAAAAGTAGAAAAATGAATGCAATTCAACCACATGACATTTAAGATCAATTTAGGTCTTTATTATAGGTTGTAATGGGGCCAAGGGTGTAAGGTGAGTGAGAAATGAAAGGTATGGATAATACAAAGTCCAAGGAACTCACAATGTAAGAGCATAAAATAAAATTGTTTACAAGACTTCGAATCATCACGATTAGATTTTTTTCTTTTATATGATCAAAACTCCTTATACCTTCATTTACAATGATTCATACTCCTTTCCAAATGCCAATTTATTTTGAAGGCCCAAAAATGAATTTTTAATCAACCACCACTTAATCACAACTTTTTTTTTTTTTTTCTTCTTTTCTTTCACCAATTGAGTGAAGTTTTTTTTTTTTCTTTATGTAATATCCCTTCCCAAACTTAGCATTGAAAACACATCCGAATTAGAGCTCATGAGTTCCTTAGAAAGGTAAATATTTGTTTTTCGGGCTAAGGCGAGGAAATATAATTGGTAAAATGAAAGAAAAGGTTTACATGTAGGCTCAAAATGGTTAACAATGGAAAATCATGCTTAAGCATGCATAAGGTTAGCTTGAAAGGCACAAACGATCCAAAGAGGGCCTTAATATCACTTCTTAAATGTCATGAAATCAAATTGCATAAGAATGAATGACTTTTAAGTGTTCAACCAAATCAATGAATAATGAGATCAAACAACAACTTTGATGACAAGAAAATAAGAGTATGTGTATAACACTCATGAAATGAAGCACAAGGCTCAAAAGCTCACATTATATGGTTATGTAAGTCTAATTTATGCTTGATACAATTCTTTGGGTCATGCAAATCCTTTAATTGGAAAATTATGAAACAAATGGCAAGCGCAAAGAAGGTTTCGAACATATCATGCTAGAACGATGCCAAATTAATTATTTTTTATTTTTTATTTTTTTTACAATAAAAAAAAATAATAATAAATAAATAAAATTCAATTTTCATTTAAGTCATGCAAACATTTATCACAATCTCATCAAATGTGTTCGGAAAGTGAAATAAAATCAAAATAAAACAAGACTCAAAATAAAATAAAAAATAAAAGCAAGACTTAAACAAAATAAAATAAAAATAAAAACAAGCAAATAAAAAAAAAAATTAAATTAAGGAAAAACCAAATTTACATGTTAAACTCCAATACCCCCAAACCTAGAAATGAACATTGTCCTCAATGTTTAAAATTTAGGCACAAGCAATGTCAAAAATAACAAATGAAGGTATTAAAGCAATAAAAAATCACAAAACACACAAGAGTTAAAATACAAAAACAAAATAATTACAAAATAAAAATTACAAAACAAACAAACAAAAGAAACGAAACAGAAAGCCCTAAACAGTCTTATGCAAACCAAAACCCAAACAATTCAAAGCTCAACCCAAAATGCAAACCAAAACCCAAACAATTCAAAGCTCAACCCAAAAGAAAGTTAGCCTACTTTGAAACCTAGACAACGGTGAAAACCCGACCCACAAAGAAATCCGAAGCCCACACATTTTTTTTTATTATTATTTTTTATTTTTAAGAAGAAATGTGAATTGGGAGCGCAAAGGCGGGATTTCTGAAAAGAGAAAATGTGGTCCCTAATGCCTCGGTTCTTGGGAAGTCACGGGCAAAAGAGGTGAGGGACGTGTCGGCGCGCAGAGGCCGCTTTCACATCCCCCAAGCCAGAATTATTGGCCTCTTGGGTGAAGCGGGATGACTTTTTCACTTTGAAGGTGGTGAAAGGTGAAAATGCAATTAAGGGGGGTTGGGAAACGGGTGCGGCGACAAATAGAGATAAGCCATAAGGGCTGCGCATAACCCAGAACCGCAGCGGCTAGGGTTTAGCAGACTAAGTCTATAAAAAGGTAAAAAGAATGGGTGAAAAACACAAACTCAGAAACACACAAAACAGAAAAGAAAGAAGAAAAAAGAGTGAGAAATCAAATGGCCTCTAACTACCCATTTTCGTTGGATCTCAACCTAGCTCCACCGACTCAGACACGAGGCCAAGCAGCGGCACCAGTATGGATGCCCTACTTTGCTTCCGCACGGGGGCCTGTGACAGTAACTGACTCAATACTCCTGGACAACGATGTTGCCATTGGAGTGGCTAGAAATTTAGTGACTCCTAAAGATATACGTGTGCTGGGGACAAGGGATGACAACCGGGTCGTGAGCGATGCCCTGGCACTGAGCGTGCAGAGTACGGCAACAGTCGCAAGTTTGGGTCATCGCCTACTTGCGAAGTCCCATGAGGTAGAGGTGCTAAAGGGTCAGTTGGCGGCGGAGCGAAGTATGGTTGAAGAGTGTCAGAGTGCTATAAAAAGCTTGAAAAGGGAGAGGGCAAGGATAGTGGAGGTGAATCGACACCAGCTAGAAGTATTGCGGGACGAGAATAAAAACCTATCAAAAATGGTAGAGTTGTACTCTCGCGACATGCGAAAACAGCTGGAGGACCTAGACCGACCGGGTAAACGCAAACAAGCAGATCGCGAGAGTAGTTACGCTCAAGCTAAGATTGCGATCTTTGGGAGCTCAAGTGATGAGCCCCAAGAGGCTGTTCGTGAAAATCCAGAAGAGGACAGCCATAGGGCCAAACTCAAAGCTCCAATGGTCGAGACACCGAGCACTGTGAAGAAATGATTTCCTACTGCATTATTGTTGTTTTTATTTTATTTTGTTGTTTTTGTATTTTCGTTATTTTGTTTCGGAAATAAAAGAGTAAGGTTGCAGAAAGAAAAAGAAAAAAAAAAAGAAAACACACTTCCCAACTAAAATAAAACAAAGACGACAAACGGAAAAGAAAACACATTTCCCTAACTAAAATAAGACAAAGATGATAGCCGAAAGGGAAAGGCAAAAACACAAAGCACTAGAAAATGAAAGTAACGGGCAAAAACATAAAACACCAGAAAACACGGAAAAAAGAAAAGTAAAGTGAAAGTTAATGTGCTCCCCCTTGAAGCGATTAGGTCGAGCATGCCCGGGAAATCCGAAATGGTGTTGGCTCTCTCTCATCAGCATATGTCTATTTAAACCACACCTCTGCAAGCGGATGATACCCAGCATTTCTTCCTGCAAACTCAAGGAAAAACATCAAAAAAATTCAGAAACAAAACAATGGCATCTTCATGCACTCACCTTGATGATCTCAACCTTGAATTGTCCCTTGCACCTCCGAATGCCCAAATAAGGGCTCCTCCAACTCCTGTCTTCCCAAACTCCACATATCATCACGGCACGGCCTCAAACTTTGCTGAGGCAATACCGAACTTTGCTGAGGCAATGCCGAACAGAGCAGTGCTGTTGGGTGGCATGATTGGCAGTATACTCACACCGGCAGATCATCTGCATGTGGCACGTAGGTCTGACAAGATGGCAGTGGATGAGTCCCACTCTTTATCTGTGCTCCATGCGGTCTCGGCTACCAATTTGGGCATGCGATTACTGGCGAGGACACGTGAGTGTGCCGCGCTGAGCGAGGAAGTGGCTTCCTTGAAGGCTATGGTGGCAGACTTGCAGAAGCGGCTCTACAGTGCCAACCAGCATGTAGAAATGCTGCAAAAGAGAAATGAAGACCATGTAGAGCTGCTGCAGATTCTACAAGTAAGAGAAAATAGGGGCATGCCATGATGATGAGGATGAAGATGAAGAAGAAGAAGAAGAAGAAGAAGAAGAAGAAGAAGAAGTTGTTGTTATTGTTTTTTTTTTTTGTTTTTGTTTTTTTGTTTTTTGTTTTGTTTTGTAATGCAGAGTTTGAAGTGAAATAAAAATGTGTTTTTAACACTCAGAAATAAACTAACTAACCATACCACGTAAATAAATAAATAAACTAACTTAACAAAACAAAAACAAAAACAAAGACTCAACAGAAAAGAAAACAAAGAAAACTTAAAAAAAACTTAATTTAAAAACACACGAATATACAAGCAACTCACGGATGACCAGTTAAGGGCCTCAGAAAACACAGCCAGGGGATCCGGGAAGGTTGGAGGGGTCACAATGGTCCCGCTTAAAACCCAAACTTCTTAGACACCGAAGGTGTCGCCTAAAGAACTCCTAGACACTGTATTGACAGAAGTGCTCACTGGGGTTACCATAAGTCAGCTCATATGAAAAATCTTTTTAAAATTTTTAAGATAAAAAAAACAAAAACAAATTAAGATAAAATGAAACAAAAAACCATAAATGAAAATGAACTAAGTACTCTAAAAAAACTCAAACAAACGAAATAAATTGTTGTACTAAAAGAAACAAACCAAGAAACCAAAGAAAAACACAAACAGCACTTTCTATCACCTATTTATCACCATTTGGACAGATTCGTTTCTCTGTTTTTCAGCTTCGACCTGTGTTCAGTTTTTAGGCCATAACTTTCCAACCGCAAGTCCAAATTTCACGTTCTTTATATGGTTGGATTCAGCACAGAAAAACAAAGACCCCAACGCGGACCGAAAGGCAAAAACAATAACATAAATAAACAGAATTCAAAGAAGAGAAAGGATTGAAATGCTCCCCCTTGAAGCGATTAGGTCGAGCATGGATGCACTTGGAGGTCGACTTCTCCCATTGCTCCACACTTCCCATTTTTACGATTGAGGTTGCCATCTCTCTCCATTTTTATTAAGCTGTCATAAATTGCTAAAACCAACACACAAACTTGAAATGGAATTAAAAGGATTAGGAATGAACAATAGAGAACTAAGTAGACTTTAAACATTATAAATAAATAAAAAGTAGGAAAATCAAATAGAATCAAACAATGTTACCGATCCCCGGCAACGGCGCCAAAAACTTGTTGCTTCGATTCAGCTGCACCAAAATAGATTCAGCCGCATCCTCAACTTGTGATACTCGCAAGTGCACGAGCCGTTTGGTAGTATAGCATATGTAAGTGCAAGGTCGATCCCACGAGGATTGGTGGTTGAATGATCCAATTCATTTCTCCTGCACAAAACAGAAATGAAAAAGAAAATAAATAAAACAAGAAAAAGGAAATAACTCAAGCAAATAAGTTCCCAAGTTCAATTAGATTAACGGATTGATTCTAGCTAAAGTATGATTAAGCCATGGTGTTTGGTCATAACCTTGTGTTCCTAATTCCCTAATTTGATCATTTGTTGTCTAACCTAAAACTAAGCATTAGGAACCCATTAAGCATAGAAGAACAATTTAAACAACCAAGCATGTATCTAATCCCTGTTGTCGAATGTCCATACATACTCTTCTTATCCATAGTTCAATTCGAATTAAAGCATGGTGTCTACTCTTAATTCAAACCAAGATAGCTAACATGCAAGCCTAAATGGTGATCAATCATTCAAACTAGCATATTAACTTATAAGCATAATGAATAAGAACAAAAACCATAATTGAAACTTGGAAACTAATTAAACTTGAATACTTAAGAAAGAATGTACATTACAAATAAAAGTAAAGTGGAACTAAGAAAACTTGAAGGAAAATTTAGTAAACTCATTTTGTTACAACAATTTACAACTTGAAAGGAAACTAAGAGAATTTGAGGGAGAGAAGGGAAGGGAGCTCTAGAGAAGTGTTTGAGAGCTCCCCCCCTTGGGGTGTGTTTTGAAGCTTGAAGGCTTCTCTATTTATAGGGCTAAGAGGGAGGAACAACATGATGAAATCCAACACCACCATTCCTCTTTTAATACAACCCATAACTCACACTTCATCTTGTCTATGTTAGTGTGGTTGGAATCAATCTCATCCCATACTTCTTTTGCTGCACCTCAAGCTTTCTTCACATGGGATCAAAGGTGATCAATTGTGGCTGCCTTTTGCTGCCAACCCATGTGGTCTTCTTTTGGTTGTTGAACAAAAACGAGTCTTCTGAACCAGACTTGGTGTAGGAAGGCCAGAGGTTTCAAAACTTATCCAATGGGGCTCAAATTTGGATATGTTATAGTAGACACCCATTGGAACAACTTCTATGAAGAAAGTATTCCCATCGGAGCAGTAGAAGTGTGCGTTTTGGGCCTTGCAATTTGGCTGCCGAACAGAGACTGGAATTGACTTCATTTCATTTATGCTTTACATGCATGCACATGCTTTCTCTTTAATAGCTCCATTATGTACCAACTTGCTCCTTTAGAATTTCATTGCTGGAATTCCTCCCCACTTCACTCATTATGTTGGATCCAAAGTCAGTTGCAGCATGGGTGAGGCACATGGCTTAAAGGAGGAGACAAGGCTCAAAGCTGGCAGCTGCAAATCCTCCTGAGCATGGTTCAGTGTTGGACGGGCTAAGGACTCCAGACATGTTCAATTGGGCTGAAATTTGGATATGTTATAGTACACACCCAATGGAACAACTTTCATGAAGATCTTCACCTCATCCGAGCCCCAGAGAATGCTGATCCAAGGCCAAGAAGTTGACCTACGAAACTGGGCTGGAAATGGGCTGTAGCCAAAATGTGTTTGTCTTTAAGCTCATATTCCTCATATGCCAATCAGCCATTAACATGTATGGATTGCATCATTTCCTATCCAAAGTCATCATTGTTACCTAAATGTCAATTAACTGAAAGATAAATACAAAAAGGATTAAAAGCACAAGTTTAACTCAAAAACATAACCAAATCATAAGCTAGAAGGGTACAAAATGATATACAATTATGAACCGATCATTGGTGTATTCCATACTTCTAGCGATTGGATTTCACTCAACACTCACCAAATGACTCCTCCCACCATATTATGATGTTGCCCAAGTTTTGGGCTCGATCTGAAATGAATAGGTGTTCCAAGTTGGACAATTCAAGTTCAACGGCAGGTCTTTCCCAATTGGAGTGGTTGGTGTATTCCATATTTCTAGCGATTGGATTTCACTCAAAACTCACCAAATGACTTCTCCCACCATATTATGATGTTGCCCAAGTTTGGGGCTCGATCCGAAATCAATAGGTGTGAGAAATTGGACAATTCAAGTTCAACGGCAGTTCGTTCCTAATTGGAGTGGTTTGTGTATTCTATACTTCTGGCGATTGGATTTCACTCAAAACCCACCAAATGACTCCTCCCACCATATTATGATGTTTCCCAAGTTTTGGGCTCGATCCGAAATCAATAGGTGTGAGAAATGGGACAATTCAAGTTCAACGGCAGTTCGTTCCTAATTGGAGTGGTTGGAGTATTCCACACTTCTGGCAATTGGATTTCACTCAAGACTCACCAAATGACTCCTCCCACCATATTATGATGTTGCACAAGTTTGGGGTTCCATCCGGAATCAATAGGTGTGAGAAATTGGACAATTCAAGTTCAACTGCAGTTCGTTCCTAATTGGAGTGGTTGGTGTATTCCATACTTCTAGCGATTGGATTTGACTCAAAACACACCAAATGACTCCTCCCACCATATTATGATGTTGCCCAAGTTTGGGGCTCGATCCGAAATCAATAGGTGTGAGAAATTGGACAATTCAAGTTCAACGGCAGTTCGTTCCTAATTGGAGTGGTTGGTGTATTCCATACTTCTAGCGATTGGATTTCACTCAAAACTCACTGCATGACTCCTCCCAACATATTTTGATGTTGCCCAAGTTTTGGTCTCGATCTGAAATCAATAGGTGTTCCAAATTAGACAATTCAAGTTCAACGGCAGTTCGTTCCTAATTGGAGTGGTTGGTGTATTCCATGCTTCTAGCAATTGGATTTCACTCAAAACTCTCCAAATGACTCCTCCCACCATATTATGATGTTGCCCAAGTTTTGGGTTCGATCCGAACTCAATAGGTGTGAGAAATTGGACAATTCAAGTTCAACGGCAGTTCGTTCCTAATTGGAGTGGTTGGAGTATTCCGTACGTCTAGCGATTGGATTTCACTCAAAACTCACCAAACGACTCCTCCCACCATATTAAGATGTTGCCCAAGTTTTGGGCTCGATCCGAACTCAATAGGTGTTCCAAATTGGACAATTCAAGTTCAACGGCAGTTCGTTCCTAATTGGAGTGGTTGGTGTATTCCATACTTCTACCGATTGGATTTCAATCAAAACTCACCAAATGACTCCTCCCACCATATTATGATGTTGCCCAAGTTTTGGGCTCGATCCGAACTCAATAGGTGTGAGAAATTGGACAATTTAAGTTCAATGGCAGTTCGTTCCTAATTGGAGTTGTTGGTGTATTCCGTACTTCTAGCGATTGGATTTCACTCAAAACTCCCCAAATGACTCCTCCCACCATATTATGATGTTGCCCAAGTTTGGGGCTCGATCCGAAATCAATAGGTGTGAGAAATTGGACAATTCAAGTTCAACGGCAGTTCGTTCCTAATTGAAGTGGTTGGAGTATTCCATACTTCTAGCGATTGGGTTTCACTCAAAACTCACCAAATGACTCCTCCCACCATATTATGATGTTGCCCAAGTTTTGGGCTCCATCCGAAATCAATAAGTGTTCCAAATTGGAAAATTCAAGTTCAACGGCTGTTCGTTCCTAATTGGAGTGGTTGGTGTATTCCATACTTCTAGCGATTGGATTTCACTCAAAACTCACCAAATGACTCCTCCCACCATATTATGATGTTGCCCAAGTTTTGGGCTCGATCCGAAATCAATAGGTGAGAGAAATTGGACAATTCAAGTTCAACGGCAGTTCGTTCCTAATGGGAGTGGTTGGTGTATTCCATACTTCTAGCGATTGGATTTCACTCAAAACTCACCGAATGACTCATCCCACCATATTATGATGTTGCCCAAGTTTTGGGCTCGATCCGAAATCAATAGGTGTGAGAAATTGGACAATTCAAGTTCAACGGCAGTTCGTTCCTAATTGGAGCGGTTGGTGTTTTCTATACTTCTAGCGATTGGATTTCACTCAAAACTCACCAAATGACACCTCCCACCATATTACGATGTTGCCCAAGTTTGGGGCTCGATCCGAAATCAATAGGTGTGAGAAATTGGACAATTCAAGTTCAACGGCAGTTCGTTCCTAATTGGAGTGGTTGGTGTATTCCGTACTTCTAGCGATTGGATTTTACTCAAAACTCACCAAATGACTCCTCCCACCATAATATGATGTTGCACAAGTTTGGGGTTCGATCCGAAATCAATAGGTGTGAGAAATTGGACAATTCAAGTTCAACGGCAGTTCGTTCCTAATGGGAGTGGTTGGTGTATTCCATACTTCTAGCGATTGGATTTCACTCAAAACTCACCAAATGACGCCTTCCACCATATTATGATGCTGCCCAAGTTTTTGGCTCGATCCGAAATCAATAGGTGTAATTGGAGAATTCAAGTTCAACGGCAGTTCGTTCCTAATGGGAGTGGTTGGTGTATTCCATACTTCTAGCGATTGGATTTCACTCAAAACTCACCAAATGACTCCTCCCACCATATTATGATGTTGCCCAAGTTTTGGGCTCGATCCGAAATCAATAGGTGCGAGAAATTGGGCAATTCAATTTCAACGACAGTTCGTTCCAAAATGGAGTGGTTGGTGTATTCCATACTTCTAGCGATTGGATTTCACTCAAAACTCACCAAATGACTCCTCCCACCATATTATGATGTTGCCCAAGTTTTGGGCTCGATCCGAAATCAATAGGTGTGAGAAATTGGACAATTCAAGTTCAACGGCAGTTCGTTCCTCATTGGAGTGGTTGGTGTATTTCATACTTCTAGCGTTCGGATTTCACTCAAAAATCGCCAAATGACTTCTCCCACCATATTATGATGTTGCCCAAGTTTTGGGCTCGATCCGAAATCAATAGGTGTTCCAAATTGGACAATTCAAGTTCAACGGCAGTTCGTTCCTAATTGGAGTGGTTGGTGTATTCCGTACTTCTAGCGATTGGATTTCACTCAAAACTCACCAAATGACTCCTCCCACCATATTATGATGTTGCCCAAGTTTGGGGCTCGATCCGAAATCAACAGGTGTGAGAAATTGGACAATTCAAGTTCAACGGCAGTTCGTTCCTAATTGGAGTGGTTGGTGTATTCCATACTTCTAGCGATTGGATTTCACTCAAAACTCACCAAACGACTCCTCCCACCATAATATGATGTTGCTCAAGTTTGGGGTTCGATCCGAAATCAATAGGTGTGAGAAATTGGACAATTCAAGTTCAACGGCAGTTCGTTCCTAATGGCAGTGGTTGGTGTATTCCATACTTCTAGCGATTGGATTTCACTCAAAACTCACCAAATGACTCCTTCCACCAAATTATGTTGTTGCCCAAGTTTTGGGCTCGATCTGAAATCAATAGGTGTGAGATATTGGGCAATTCAATTTCAACGGCAGTTCGTTCCAAAATGGAGTGGTTGGTGTATTCCATACTTCTAGCGATTGGATTTCACTCAAAACTCACCAAATGACTCCTCCCACCATATTATGATGTTGCCCAAGTTTTGGGCTCGATCCGAAATCAATAGGTGTTCCAAATTGCAGAATTCAAGTTCAACGGTAGTTCGTTCCTAATTGGAGTGGTTTGGGTATTCCATACTTCTAGCGATTGGATTTCACTCAAAACTCACCAAATGACTCCTCCCACCATATTATGATGTTGCCCAAGTTTTGGGCTCGATCCGAAATCAATAGGTGTGAGAAATTGGACAATTCAAGTTCAACGGAAGTTCGTTCATAATTGGAGTGGTTGGTGTATTCCATACTTCTAGCGATAGGATTTCACTCAAAACTCACCAAATGACTCCTCCCACCATATTAGGATGTTGCCCAAGTTTTGGGCTCGATCCGAAATCAATAGGTGTTCCAAATTGGACAATTCAAGTTCAACGGAAGTTCGTTCCTAATTAGAGTGGTTGGTCTATTCCATACTTCTAGCGATTGGATTTCACTGAAAACTCACCAAATGACTCCTCCCACCATATTATGATGTTGTCCAAGTTTTGGGCTCGATCCGAAATCAATAGGTGTGAGAAATTGGACAATTCAAGTTCAACGGCAGTTCGTTCCTAATTGGAGTGGTTGGGGTATTCCATACTTCTAGCGACTGGATTTCACTCAAAACTCACCAAACGACTCCTCCCACCATAATATGATGTTGCCCAAGTTTTGGGCTCGATCCGAAATCAATAGGTGTTCGAAATCGGACAATTCAAGTTCAACGGCAGTTCGTTCCTAATTGGAGTGGTTGGTGTATTCTATACTTCTAGCGATTGGATTTCATTCAAAACTCACCAAACAACTCTTCCCACCATATTATGATGTTGCCCAAGTTTTGGGCTCGATCCGAAATCAATAGGTGTTCCAAATTGGACAATTCAAGTTCAACGGCAGTTCGTTCCAAATTGGGGTGGTTGGTGTATTCCAAACCTGTAGCGATTGGATTTCACTCAAAACTCCCCAAACGACTCCTCCCACCATATTATGAAGTTGCCCAAGTTTTGGGCTCGATCATAAATCAATAGGTGTGAGAAATTCGACAATTCAAGTTCAACGGCAGTTCGTTCCTAATTGGAGTGGTTGGTGTATTCCATACTTCTAGCGATTGGATTTCACTCAAAACTAACCAAATGACTCCTCCCACCATATTATGATGTTGCCCATGTTTTGGGCTATATCCGAAATCAATAGGTGTGAGAAATTGGACAACTGAAGTTCAACGGAAGTTCGTTCCTAATTGGAGTGGTTGGTGTATTCCATACTTCTAGCGATTGGATTTCACTCAAAACTCACCAAATGACTCCTCCCACCATATTATGATGTTGCCCAAGTTTTGGGCTCGATCCGAAATCAATAGGTGTGAGAAATTGGACAATTCGAGTTTAACGGCAGTTCGTTCCTAATTGGAGTGGTTGGTGTATTCCATACTTCTAGCGATTGGATTTCACTCAAAACTAACCAAATGACTCCTCCCACAATATTATGATGTTGCCCAAGTTTTGGGCTCGATCCGAAATCAATAGGTGTTCGAAATTGGACAATTCAAGTTCAACGGCAGTTCGTTCCTAATTGGAGAGGTTGGTGTATTCCATACTTCTAGCGATTGGATTTCACTCAAAACTAACCAAATGACTGCTCCCACCATATTATGATGTTGCCCAAGTTTTGGGCTCGATCCGAAATCAATAGGTGTGAGAAATTGGACAACTGAAGTTCAACGGAAGTTCGTTCCTAATTGGAGTGGTTGGTGTATTCCAAACCTCTAGCGATTGGATTTCACTCAAAACTCCCCAAATGACTCCTCCCACCATATTATGAAGTTGCCCAAGTTTTGGGCTCGATCGGAAGTCAATAGTTGTGAGCAATTGGACAATTTAAGTTCAACGGCAGTACGTTCCTAATTGGAGTGGTTGGTGTATTCCATACTTCTAGCGATTGGATTTCACTCAAAACTCCCCAAATGACTCCCCCCACCATATTGGATTTCACTCAAAACTCCCCAAATGACTCCCCCCACCATATTATGATGTTGCCCATGTTTTGGGCTCGATCCGAAATCAATAGGTGTTCGAAATTGGACAATTCAAGTTCAACGGCAGTTCGTTCCTAATTGGAGTGGTTGGTGTATTCCATACTTCTAGCGATTGGATTTCACTCAAAACTCACCAAATGACTCCTCCCACCATATTATGATGTTGCCCAAGTTTTGGGCTCGATCCGAATTCAATAGGTGTGAGAAATTGGACAATTCAAGTTCAACGGCAGTTCGTTCCTCATTGGAGTGGTTGGTGTATGTTAAGCTCATAATATCATACATATACATGCCCTATTTACTTACTTCTTTTGCTTAGTTTCCTATAATTCTGAGTTATTTGCCTCCCTTTGTGTGTTTTGTAGGCAAATAGAGCAAGAGAGCATAATTCATGCAATTCAAGCATGTTAAGGCCTAATTTGGATGAATGGATGAAGAGCTTAAAGACAAACTCATTTTGGCTACAGCCCCTTGCCAGTCCATTTCCGTAGGTCACATTGCAATATTTGTTTCAGCAACCTGCACAGCTCGGATGAGGCCGCATTTTGCATGAAAATTGTTCCAATGGGTGTGTACTATAACATATCCAAAATTCAGCCCCATTGGATAAATATGGAGTCTGTTACCTAGCAAACACAGAGCCATGCTCAGGATGGATTTTATCAGCGCGCAAAATGAGTTAGCAATTTGTTTTGGCCTTAACTTCCTCCTCCGACCTTGGATTGGCCCAACCGATAGATGGCTGGAAAGAAGATATTCTGAACTTCAAGTTTGAGTGCTTAAAGTCTTAATTTGCTTAAGGGAAGCCCAATTCGTAAGCCCTTGAAGTTGCTGGTCATGCTGACCTCAGGATGAGCTATTGTTTCTGGTTGGAAGCTTGGTCATGGTGAGCTAGGCATGAGCTATTGAGCTGGTTGGAAGCTTGGTCATGGTGACATGAAGATGAGCTAGGGCTGCTGGTGGGATTTATTGGTGAAGTGCATCAACCAATTCAAATTTTCTAATACAAGTGCATCAACCATTTCAGATTTTATAAAACAAGTGTTGTAGCCATATTGAATTCAAATTTTCATCTTCCTTAGGCCTATAAATAGTGAGGTTTCCCAAGCTTGTAAACACACCCCAAGGGGGGGAGCTCTCAAACACTTCTCTAGAGCTCCCTTCCCTTCTCTCCCTCAAATTCTCTTAGTTTTGCTTTCTAGTTCTCAATTCTAGCTTTCTTTAATGTTTTCTTAGTTGTAATTTATTTTTCTTGTAATGTACATTCTTTCTTAAGTATTCAAGTTTAATTAGTTTCCAAGTTCCAATTATGGTTTTTATTCTTATTCATTATGCTTATAAGTTAATATGCTAGTTTGAATGATTGATCACCATTTAGGCTTGCATGTTTAGCTATCTTGGTTTGAATTAAGAGTATACACCATGCTTTAATTCGAATTGAACTATGAGTAGGAAGAGTATGTATGGACATTCGACAACAGGGATTAGATACATGCTTGGTTGTTTAAAATGTTCTTCTATGCTTAATGGGTTCCTAATGCTTAATTTTAGGTTAGACAACAAATAATCAAATTAGGGAATTAGGAACACAAGGTTATGACCACACACCATGGCTTAATCATACTTTAGCTAGAATCAATCCATTAATCTAAATTGAACTTGGGAACTTACTTGCTTGAGTTACTTTCTTATTTTCTTCCTTCTTTCATGTTCTTTGTTTTTGTTTCTGTTTTGTGTAGGAAAACTGAATTGGATCATTCAATCACCAATCCCTGTGGAATCGACCTCGCACTTACATACGCTAAACTACCAACGGTTCGTGCACTTGCGAGTATCACAAGTTGAGGATGCAGCTGAATCCATTTCGGTACAGCTGAAATCTACACAACAGTGTATTCCACACTTCTAGCGATTGGATTTCACTCAAAACTAACCAAATGACTCCTCCCACCATATTATGATGTTGCCCAAGTTTTGGGCTCGACGCGAAATCAATAGGTGTGAGAAATTGGACAATTCAAGTTCAACGGCAGTTCGTTCCTACTTGGAGTGGTTGGTGTATTCCGTACTTCTAGCGATTGGATTTCACTCAAAACTCACCAAATGACTCCTCCCACCATATTATGATGTTGCCCAAGTTTTGGGCTCGATCCGAAATCAATAGGTGTGAGAAATTGGACTATTGAAGTTCAGCGGAAGTTCATTCCTAATTGGAGTGGTTGGTGTATTCCATACTTCCAGCGATTGGATTTCACTCAAAACCCACCAAATGACTCCTCCCACCATATTATGATGTTGCCCAAGTTTTGGGCTCGATCCGAAATCAATAGGTGTTCCAAATTGGACAATTCCAGTTCAACGGCAGTTCGTTCCTAATTGGAGTGGTTGGTGTATTCCATACTTCTAACGATTGGATTTCACTCAAAACTCACCAAATGACGCCTCCCACCATATTATGATGTTGCCCAAGTTTTGGGCTCGATCCGAAATCAATAGGTGTGAGAAATTGGACAATTGAAGTTCAGCGGAAGTTCGTTCCAAATTGGAGTGGTTGGTGTATTCCATTCTTCTAGCGATTGGATTTCACTCAAAACTCACCAAATGACTCCTCCCACCATATTATGATGTTGCCCAAGTTTTGGGCTCGATACGAATTCAATAGGTGTGAGAAATTGGACAATTCAAGTTCAACGGCAGTTCGTTCCTAATTGGAGTGGTTGGTGTATTCCACACTTCTAGCGATTGGATTTCACTCAAAACTAACCAAATGACTCCTCCCACCATATTATGATGTTGCCCAAGTTTTGGGCTAGATGCGAAATCAATAGGTGTGAGAAATTGGACAATTCAAGTTCAACAGCAGTTCGTTCCTAATTGGAGTGGTTGGTGTATTCCATACTTCTAGCGATTGGATTTCACTCAAAACTCACCAAATGACTCCTCCCACCATATTATGATGTTGCCCAAGTTTTGGGCTCGACCCGAAATCAATAGGTGTGAGAAATTGGACAATTGAAGTTCAGCGGAAGTTCGTTCCTAATTGGAGTGGTCGGTGTATTCCATACTTCTACCGATTGGATTTCACTCAAAACTCACCAAATGACTCCTCCCACCATATTATTATGTTGCCCAAGTTTTGGGCTCGATCCGAATTCAATAGGTGTTCGAAATTGGACAATTCAAGTTCAACGGCAGTTCGTTCCTAATTGGAGTGGTTGGTGTATTCCAAACCTCTAGCGATTGGATTTCACTCAAAACTCATCAAATGACTCCTCCCACCATATTATGAAGTTGCCCAAGTTTTGGGCTCGATCGGAAATCAATACGTGTGAGGAATTGGACAATTCAAGTTCAACGACAGTTCGTTCCTAATTGGAGTGGTCGGTGTATTCCATACTTCTACCGATTGGATTTCACTCAAAACTAACCAAATGACTCCTCCCACCATATTATTATGTTGCCCAAGTTTTGGGCTCGATCCGAATTCAATAGGTGTTCGAAATTGGACAATTCAAGTTCAACGACAGTTCGTTCCTAATTGGAGTGGTTGGTGTATTCCAAACCTCTAGCGATTGGATTTCACTCAAAACTCATCGAATGACTCCTCCGACCATATTATGAAGTTGCCCAAGTTTTGGGCTCGATCCGAAATCAATAGGTGTTCCAAATTGGACAATTCAAGTGTAACGGCAGTTCGTTCCTAATTGGAGTGGTTGGTGTATTCCATACTTCTAGCGATTGGATTTCACTCAAAACTCACCAAATGACTCCTCCCACCATATTATGATGTTGCCCAAGTTTTGGGCTCGACCCGAAATCAATAGGTGTGAGAAATTGGACAATTGAAGTTCAGCGGAAGTTCGTTCCTAATTGGAGTGGTCGGTGTATTCCATACTTCTACCGATTGGATTTCACTCAAAACTCACCAAATGACTCCTCCCACCATATTATTATGTTGCCCAAGTTTTGGGCTCGATCCGAATTCAATAGGTGTTCGAAATTGGACAATTCAAGTTCAACGACAGTTCGTTCCTAATTGGAGTGGTTGGTGTATTCCAAACCTCTAGCGATTGGATTTCACTCAAAACTCATCGAATGACTCCTCCCACCATATTATGAAGTTGCCCAAGTTTTGGGCTCGATCGGAAATCAATACGTGTGAGGAATTGGACAATTCAAGTTCAACGACAGTTCGTTCCCAATTGGAGTGTTTGGTGTATTCCATACTTCTAGCGATTGGATTTCACTCAAAACTCACCAAATGACTCCCCCCACCATATTATGATGTTGCCCAAGTTTTGGGCTCGATCCGAAATCAACAGGTGTTCGAAATTGGACAATTCAGGTTCAACGGCAGTTCGTTCGTAATTGGAGTGGTTGGTGTATTCCATACTTCTAGCGATTGGATTTCACTCAAATCTCACCAAAAGACTCCTCCCACCATATTATGATGTTGCCCAAGTTTTGGGCTCGATCCAAAATCAATAGGTGTGAGAAATTGGACAATTCAAGTTCAACGGCAGTTCATTCCTAATTGGAGTGGTTGGTGTATTCCATACTTCTAGCGATTGGATTTCACTCAAAACTCACCAAATGACTCCTCCCACCATATTATGATGTTGCCCAAGTTTTGGGCTCGACCCAAAATCAAAAGGTGTTCGAAATTGGACAATTCAAGTTCAATGGCAGTTCGTTCCTAATTGGAGTGGTTGGTGTATTCCATACTTCTAGCGATTGGATTTCACTCAAAACTCACCAAATGACTCCTCCCACCATGTTATGATGTTGCCCAAGTTTTGGGCTCGATCCGAAATCAATAGGTATTCCAAATTGGACAATTCAAGTTCAACGGCAGTTCGTTCCTAATTGGAGTGGTTGGTGTATTCCAAACTTCCAGCGATTGGATTTCACTCAAAACTCACCAAATGACTCCTCCCACCATATTATGATGTTGCCCAAGTTTTGGGCTCGATCCGAAATCAATAGGTGTGAGAAATTGGACAATTCAAGTTCAACGGCAGTTCGTTCCTAATTGGATTGGTTGGTGTATTCCATACTTGTAGCGATTGGATTTCACTCAAAACTCACCAAATGACTCCTCCCACCGTATTATGATGTTGCCCAAGTTTTGGGCTCGATCCGAACTCAATAGGTGTGAGAAATTGGACAATTCAAGTTCAGTGGCAGTTCGTTCCTAATTGGAGTTGTTGGTGTATTCCGTACTTCTAGCGATTGGATTTCACTCAAAACTCACCAAATGACTCCTCCCACCATATTATGATGTTGCCCAAGTTTTGGGCTCGACCCAAAATCAAAAGGTGTTCGAAATTGGACAATTCAAGTTCAACGGCAGTTCGTTCCTAATTGGAGTGGTTGGTGTATTCCATACTTCTAGCGATTGGATTTCACTCAAAACTCACCAAATGACTCCTCCCACCATGTTATGATGTTGCCCAAGTTTTGGGCTCGATCCGAAATCAATAGGTATTCCAAATTGGACAATTCAAGTTCAACGGCAGTTCGTTCCTAATTGGAGTGGTTGGTGTATTCCAAACTTCCAGCGATTGGATTTCACTCAAAACTCACCAAATGACTCCTCCCACCATATTATGATGTTGCCCAAGTTTTGGGCTCGATCCGAAATCAATAGGTGTGAGAAATTGGACAATTCAAGTTCAACGGCAGTTCGTTCCTAATTGGAGTGGTTGGTGTATTCCATACTTCTAGCGATTGGATTTCACTCAAAACTCACCAAATGACTCCTCCCACCATATTACGATGTTGCCCAAGTTTTGGGCTCGATCCTAAATCAATAGGTGTGAGAAATTGGACAATTCAAGTTCAACGGCAGTTCGTTCCTAATTCGAGTGGTTGGTGTATTCCGTACTTCTAGCGATTGGATTTCACTCAAAACTCACCAAATGACTCCTCCCACCATATTATGATGACGCCCATGTTTTGGGCACGATCCGAAATCAATAGGTGTTCCAAATTGGACAATTCAAGTTCAACGGCAGTTCGTTCCTAATTGGAGTGGTTGGTGTATTCCATAATTCTAGCGATTGGATTTCACTCAAAACTCACCAAATGACTCCTCCCACCATATTATGATGTTGCCCAAGTTTGGGGCTCGATCCGAAATCAATAGGTGTGAGAAATTGGACAATTCAAGTTCAACGGCAGTTCGTTCCTAATTGGAGTGGTTGGTGTATTCCATACTTGTAGCGATTGGATTTCACTCAAAACTCACCAAATGACTCCTCCCACCGTATTATGATGTTGCCCAAGTTTTGGGCTCGATCCGAACTCAATAGGTGTGAGAAATTGGACAATTCAAGTTCAGTGGCAGTTCGTTCCTAATTGGAGTTGTTGGTGTATTCCGTACTTCTGGGGATTGGATTTCACTCAAATCTCACCAAATGACTCCTCCCACCATATTATGATGTTGCCCAAGTTTTGGGCTCGATCCGAAATCAATAGGTGTGAGAAATTGGACAATTCAAGTTCAACGGCAGTTCGTTCCTAATTGGAGTGGTTGGTGTACTCCGTACTTCTAGCGATTGGATTTCACTCAAAACTCACCAAATGACTCCTCCCACCATATTATGATGTTGCCCAAGTTTTGGGCTCGATCTGAAATCAATAGGTGTGAGAAATTGGACAATTCAAGTTCAACGGCAGTTCGTTCCTAATTGGAGTGGTTGGTGTATTCCATACTTCTAGCGATTGGATTTCACTCAAAACTCACCAAATGACTCCTCCCACCATATTATGATGTTGCCCAAGTTTTGGGCTCGATCCGAAATCAATAGGTGTGAGAAATTGGACAATTCAAGTTCAACGGCAGTTCGTTCCTAATTGGAGTGGTTGGTGTATTCCATACTTCTAGCGATTGGATTTCACTCAAAACTCACCAAATGACTCCTCCCACCATATTACGATGTTGCCCAAGTTTTGGGCTCGATCCTAAATCAATAGGTGTGAGAAATTGGACAATTCAAGTTCAACGGCAGTTCGTTTCTAATTCGAGTGGTTGGTGTATTCCATACTTCTAGCGATTGGATTTCGCTCAAAACTCACCAAATGACTCCTCCCACCATATTACGACGACGCCCAAGTTTTGGGCACGATCCGAAATCAATAGGTGTTCCAAATTGGACAATTCAAGTTCAACGGCAGTTCGTTCCTAATTGGAGTGGTTGGTGTATTCCATACTTCTAGCGATTAGATTTCACTCAAAACTCACCAAATGACTCCTATCACGATATTATGATGTTGCCCAAGTTTTGGGCTCGATCCGAAATCATTAGGTGTTCGAAATTGGACAATTCAATTTCAACGGCAGTTCGTTCCTAATTGGAGTGGTTGGTGTATTCCATACTTCTAGCGATTGGATTTCACTCAAAACTCACCAAATGACTCCTGCCACCATATTATGGTGTTGCCCAAGTTTTGGGCTCGATCCGAAATCAATAGTTGTGAGAAATTGGACAATTGAAGTTCAACGGAAGTTCGTTCCTAATTGGAGTGGTTGGTGTATTCCATACTTCTAGCGATTGGATTTCACTCAAAACTCACCAAGGGACTCCTCCCACCATATTATGATGTTGCCCAAGTTTTGGTCTCGAACCGAAATCAATAGGTGTTCCAAATTAGACAATTCAAGTTCAACGGCAGTTCGTTTCTAATTGGAGTGGTTGGTGTATTCCATACTTCTAGCGATTGGATTTCACTCAAACCTCACCAAATGACTCCTGCCACCATATTATGATGTTGCCCAAGTTTGGGGCTTGATCCGAACTCAATAGGTGTTCCAATTTGGACAATTTAAGTTCAACGGCAATTCTTTCCTAATTGGAGTGGTTGGTGTATTCCATACTTCTAGCGAATGGATTTCACTCAAAACTCACCAAATGACTCCTCCCACCATATTGTGATGTTGCCCAAGTTTTGGGTTCGAACCGAAATCAATAGGTGTTCCAAATTGGACAATTCAAGTTCAACGGCAGTTCGTTCCCAATTGGTGTGGTTATTGTATTCCATACTTGTAGCGATTGGATTTCACTCAAAACTCACCAAATGACTCCTCCCACCATATTATGATGTTGCCCAAGTTTGGGGCTCGATCCGAAATCAATAGGTGTGAGAAATTGGACAATTCAAGTTCAACGGCAGTTCGTTCCTAATTGGAGTGGTTGGTGTATTCCATACTTGTAGCGATTGGATTTCACTCAAAACTCACCAAATGACTCCTCCCACCGTATTATGATGTTGCCCAAGTTTTGGGCTCGATCCGAACTCAATAGGTGTGAGAAATTGGACAATTCAAGTTCAGTGGCAGTTCGTTCCTAATTGGAGTTGTTGGTGTATTCCGTACTTCTGGGGATTGGATTTCACTCAAATCTCACCAAATGACTCCTCCCACCATATTATGATGTTGCCCAAGTTTTGGGCTCGATCCGAAATCAATAGGTGTGAGAAATTGGACAATTCAAGTTCAACGGCAGTTCGTTCCTAATTGGAGTGGTTGGTGTACTCCGTACTTCTAGCGATTGGATTTCACTCAAAACTCACCAAATGACTCCTCCCACCATATTATGATGTTGCCCAAGTTTTGGGCTCGATCCGAAATCAATAGGTGTGAGAAATTGGACAATTCAAGTTCAACGGCAGTTCGTTCCTAATTGGAGTGGTTGGTGTATTCCATACTTCTAGCGATTGGATTTCACTCAAAACTCACCAAATGACTCCTCCCACCATATTACGATGTTGCCCAAGTTTTGGGCTCGATCCTAAATCAATAGGTGTGAGAAATTGGACAATTCAAGTTCAACGGCAGTTCGTTTCTAATTCGAGTGGTTGGTGTATTCCATACTTCTAGCGATTGGATTTCGCTCAAAACTCACCAAATGACTCCTCCCACCATATTACGACGACGCCCAAGTTTTGGGCACGATCCGAAATCAATAGGTGTTCCAAATTGGACAATTCAAGTTCAACGGCAGTTCGTTCCTAATTGGAGTGGTTGGTGTATTCCATACTTCTAGCGATTGGATTTCACTCAAAACTCACCAAATGACTCCTATCACGATATTATGATGTTGCCCAAGTTTTGGGCTCGATCCGAAATCATTAGGTGTTCGAAATTGGACAATTCAATTTCAACGGCAGTTCGTTCCTAATTGGAGTGGTTGGTGTATTCCATACTTCTAGCGATTGGATTTCACTCAAAACTCACCAAATGACTCCTGCCACCATATTATGGTGTTGCCCAAGTTTTGGGCTCGATCCGAAATCAATAGTTGTGAGAAATTGGACAATTGAAGTTCAACGGCAGTTCGTTCCTAATTGGAGTGGTTGGTGTATTCCATACTTCTAGCGATTGGATTTCACTCAAAACTCACCAAGGGACTCCTCCCACCATATTATGATGTTGCCCAAGTTTTGGTCTCGAACCGAAATCCATAGGTGTTCCAAATTAGACAATTCAAGTTCAACGGCAGTTCGTTCCTAATTGGAGTGGTTGGTGTATTCCATACTTCTAGCGATTGGATTTCACTCAAAACTCACCAAATTACTCCTATCACGATATTATGATGTTGCCCAAGTTTTGGGCTCGATCCGAAATCATTAGGTGTTCGAAATTGGACAATTCAATTTCAACGGCAGTTCGTTCCTAATTGGAGTGGTTGGTGTATTCCATACTTCTAGCGATTGGATTTCACTCAAAACTCACCAAATGACTCCTCCCACCATATTATGATGTTGCACAAGTTTGGGGTTCCATCCGAAATCAATAGGTGTGAGAAATTGGACAATTCAAGTTCAACGGCAGTTCGTTCCTAATTGGAGTGGTTGGTGTATTCCGTACTTCTAGCGATTGGATTTCACTCAAAACTCACCAAATGAGTCCTCCCACCATATTATGATGTTGCCCAAGTTTTGGGCTCGATCTGAAATCAATAGGTGTGAGAAATTGGACAATTGAAGTTCAACGGCAGTTCGTTCCTAATTGGAGTGGTTGGTGTATTCCATACTTCTAGCGATTGGATTTCACTCAAAACTCCCCAAATGACTCCTCCCAACATATTATGATGTTGCCCAAGTTTTGGGCTCGATCCGAAATCAATAGGTGTGAGAAATTGGACAATTCTAGTTCAACGGCAGTTCGTTCCTAATTGGAGTGGTTGGTGTATTCCATACTTCTAGCGATTGGATTTCACTCAAAACTCACCAAATGACTCCTCCCACCATATTATGATGTTGCCCAAGTTTTGGGCTCGATCCGAAATCAATAGGTGTGAGAAATTGGACAATTCTAGTTCAACGGCAGTTCGTTCCTAATTGGAGTGGTTGGTGTATTCCATACTTCTAGCGATTGGATTTCACTCAAAACTCACCAAATGACTCCTCCCACCATATTATGATGTTGCCCAAGTTTTGGGCTCGATCCGAAATCAATAGGTGTGAGAAATTGGACAATTCAAGTTCAACAGCAGTTCGTTCTTAATTGGAGTGGTTGGTGTATTCCATACTTCTAGCGATTGGATTTCACTCAAAACTCACCAATTGACTCCTCCCACCATATTATGATGTTGCCCAAGTTTTGGGCTCGATCCGAACACAATAGGTGTGAGAAATTGGACAATTTAAGTTCACCGGCAGTTCGTTCCTAATTGGAGTTGTTGGTGTATTCCCTACTTCTAGCGATTGGATTTCACTCAAAACTCACCAAATGACTCCTCCCACCATATTAGGATGTTGCCCAAGTTTTGGGCTCGATCCAAAATTAATAGGTGTGAGAAATTGGACAATTCAAGTTCAACGGCAGTTCGTTCCTAATTGGAGTGGTTGGTGTATTCCATACTTCTAGCGATTGGATTTCCCTCAAAACTCACCAAATAACTCCTCCCACATAATGTTGCCCAAGTTTTGGGCTCGATCCGAAATCAATAGGTGTGAGAAATTGCACAATTTAAGTTTAACGGCAGTTCGTTCCTAATTGTAGTGGTTGGTGTATTCCATACTTCTAGCGATTGGATTTCACTCAAAACTCACCAAATGACTCCTCCCATCATATTATGATGTTGCACAAGTTTGGGGATCCATACGAAATCAATAGGTGTGAGAAATTGGACAATTTAGGTTCAACGGCAGTTCGTTCCTAATTGGAGTGGTTGGTGTATTCCATACTTCTAGCGATTGGATTTCACTCAAAACTCACCAAATGACTCCTCCCACCATATTATGATGTTGCCCAAGTTTTGGGCTCGATCCGAAATCAATAGGTGTTCCAAATTGGACAATTCAAGTTCAACGGCAGTTCGTTCCTAATTGGAGTGTTTGGTGTATTCCATACTTCTAGCGATTGGATTTCACTCAAAACTCACCAAATGACTCCTCCCACCATATTATGATGTTGCCCAAGTTTTGGGCTCGATCCGAAATCAATAGGTGTTCCAAATTGGACAATTCAAGTTCAACGGCAGTTCGTTCCTAATTGGAGTGTTTGGTGTATTCCATACTTCTAGCGATTGGATTTCACTCACAACTCACCAAATGACACCTCCCACCATGTTATGATGTTGCCCAAGTTTGGGGCTCGATCCGAAATCAATAGGTGTGAGAAATTGGACAATTCAAGTTCAACGGCAGTTCGTTCCTAATTGGAGTGGTTGGTGTATTCCATACTTCTAGCGATTGGATTTCACTCAAAACTCACCAAATGACTCCTCCCACCATATTTTGATGTTGCCCATGTTTTGGGCTCGATCCGAAATCAATAGGTGTGAGAAATTGAACAATTCAAGTTCAACGGCAGTTCGTTCCTAATTGGAGTGGTTGGTGTATTCCATACTTCTAGCGATTGGATTTCACTCAAAACTCACCAAATGACTCCTCCCACCATATTACGATGTTAACCAAGTTTTGGGGTCGATCCGAAATCAATAGGTGTTCCAAATTGGACAATTCAAGTTCAACGGCAGTTCGTTCCTAATTGGAGTGGTTGGTGTATTCCATACTTCTCGCGATTGGATTTCACTTAAAACTCACCAAACGACTCCTCCCACCACATTATGATGTTGCCGAAGTTTTGGGCTCGATCCGAAATCAATAGGTGTTCCAAATTGGACAATTCAAGTTGAACGGCATTTCGTTCCTAATTGGAGTGGTTGGTGTATTCCATACTTCTAGCGATTGGATTTCACACAAAACTCACCAAATGACTCCCCCCACCATATTATGATGTTGCCCATGTTTTGGGCTCGATCCGAAATCAATAGGAGTGAGAAATTGGACAATTCCAGTTCAACGGCAGTTCGTTCCTAATTGGAGTGGTTGGTGTATTCCATACTTCTAGCGATTGGATTTCACTCAAAACTTGCCAAATGACTCCTCCCAACATATTATGATGTTGCCCAAGTTTTGGGCTCGATCTGAAATCAATAGGTGCGAGAAATTGGACAATTCAAGTTCAACGGCAGTTCGTTCCTAATTGGAGTGGTTGGTGTATTCCATACTTCTAGCCATTGGATTTCACTCAAAACTAACCAAATGACTCCTCCCACCATATTATGATGTTGCCCAAGTTTTGGGCTCGATCCGAAATCAATAGGTGTGAGAAATTGGACAATTCAAGTTCAACGGCAGTTCGTTCCTAATTGGAGTGGTTGGTGTATTCCATACTTCTAGCGATTGGATTTCACTCAAAACTCACTAAATGACTCCTCCCACCATATTATGATGTTGCCCAAGTTTTGGGCTCGATCATAACTCAATAGGTGTGAGAAATTGGACAATTCCAGTTCAACGGCAGTTCGTTCCTAATTGGAGTTGGTTGGTGTATTCCATACTTCTAGCGATTGGATTTCACTCAAAACTTGCCAAATGACTCCTCCCAACATATTATGATGTTGCCCAAGTTTTGGGCTCGATCTGAAATCAATAGGTGCTAGAAATTGGACAATTCAAGTTCAACGTCAGTTCGTTCCTAATTGGAGTGGTTGGTGTATTCCATACTTCTAGCGATTGGATTTCACTCAAAACTCACTAAATGACTCCTCCCACCATATTATGATGTTGCCCAAGTTTTGGTCGCGATCCGAAAGCAATAGGTGTTCCAATTTGGAGAATTCAAGTTCAACGGCAGTTCGTTCCTAATTGGAGTGGTTAGTGTATTCCATACTTCTTGCGATTGGATTTCACTCAAAACTCACCAAATGACTCCTCCCACCATATTATGATGTTGCCCAAGTTTTGGGCTCGATCCGAACTCAATAGGTGTGAGAAATTGAACAATTTAAGTTCAATGGCAGTTTGTTCCTAATTGGAGCGTTTGGTGTATTCCATACTTCTAGCGATTGGATTTCACTCAAAACTCACCAAATGACTCCTCCCACCATATTATGATGTTGCCAAAGTTAGGGGTTCGATCCGAAATCAATAGGATTGAGAAATTGGACAATTCAAGTTCAACGGCAGTTCGTTCCTAATTCGAGTGGTTGGTGTATTCCATACTTCTAGCGATTGGATTTCACTCAAAACTCACCAAATGACTCCTCCCACCATATTATGATGTGTTTGGGCTTGATCCGAAATCAATAGGTGTGAGAAATTGAACAATTCAAGTTCAACGGCAGTTCTTTCCTAATTGGAGTGGTTGGTGTATTCCATACTTCTAGCGATTGGATTTCACTCAAAACTCACTGCATGACTCCTCCCACCATATTATGATGTTGCCCAAGTTTTGGGCTCGATCATAACTCAATAGGTGTGAGAAATTGGACAATTCCAGTTCAACGACAGTTCGTTCCTAATTGGAGTTGGTTGGTGTATTCCATACTTCTAGCGATTGGATTTCACTCAAAACTTGCCAAATGACTCCTCCCAACATATTATGATGTTGCCCAAGTTTTGGGCTCGATCTGAAATCAATAGGTGCTAGAAATTGGACAATTCAAGTTCAACGGCAGTTCGTTCCTAATTGGAGTGGTTGGTGTATTCCACACTTCTAGCAATTGGATTTCACTCAAAACTAACCAAATGACTCCTCCCACCATATTACGATATTGCCCAAGTTTTGGGCTCGATCCGAAATCAATAGGTGTTCCAAATTGGACAATTCAAGTTCAACGGCAGTTCGTTCCTAATTGGAGTGGTTGGTGTATTCCATACTTCTAGCGATTGGATTTCACTCAAAACTCACCAAATGACTCCTCCCAACATATTATGATGTTGCCCAAGTTTTGGGCTCGATCTGAAATCAATAGGTGCGAGAAATTGGACAATTCAAGTTCAACGGCAGTTCGTTCCTAATTGGAGTGGTTGGTGTATTCCATACTTCTAGCAATTGGATTTCACTCAAAACTCACCAAATGACTCCTCCCACCATATTATGATGTTGCCCAAGTTTTGGTCTCGATCCGAAATCAATAGGTGTTCCAAATTAGACAATTCAAGTTCAACGGCAGTTCGTTCCTAATTGGAGTGGTTGGTGTAATCAATACTTCTCGCGATTAAATTTCAATCAAAACTCACCAAATGACTCCTCCCACCATATTATGATGTTGCCCAAGTTTTGGGCTCGATCCGAAATCAATAGGTGTTCCAAATTGGACAATTCAAGTTCAACGGCAGTTCGTTCCTAATTGGAGTGGTTGGTGTATTCCATACTTCTAGCGTTTGGATTTCACTCAAAACTCACCAAATGACTCCTCCCACCATATTATGATGTTGCCCAAGTTTTGGGCTCGATCCGAAATCAATAGGTGTGAGAAATTGGACAATTCAAGTTCAACGGCAGTTCGTTCCTAATTGGAGGGGTTGGTGTATTCCGTACTTCTAGCGATTGGATTTCACTCAAAACTCACTGCATGACTCCTCCCACCATATTATGATGTTGCCCAAGTTTTGGTCTCGATCCGAAATCAATAGGTGTTCCAAATTAGACAATTCAAGTTCAACGGCAGTTCGTTCCTAATTGGAGTGGTTGGTGTATTCCATACTTCTCGCGATTGGATTTCACTTAAAACTCGCCAAATGACTCCTACCACCATATTATGGTGTTGCCCAAGTTTTGGGGTTGATCCTAAATGAATAGGTGTTCCAAATTGGACAATTCAAGTTCAACGGCAGTTCGTTCCTAATTGGAGTGGTTGGTGTATTCCACACTTCTAGCGATTGGATTCCACTCAAAACTCACGAAATGACTCCTCCCACCATATTATGATGTTGCCAAAGTTTTGGTCTCGATCCGAAATCAATAGGTGTTCCAAATTGGACAATTCAAGTTCAACGGCAGTTCGTTCCTAATTGGAGTGGTTGGTGTATTCCATACTTCTAGCGATTGGATTTCACTCAAAACTCACCAAATGACTCCTCCCACCATATTATGATGTTGCCCAAGTTTTGGGCTCGATCTGAAATCAATAGGTTTGGGAAATTGGACAATTCAAGTTCAACGGCAGTTCGTTCCTAATTGAAATGGTTGGTGTATTCCACACTTCTAGCGATTGGGTTTCACTCAAAACTCACCAAATGACTCCTCCCAAAATATTATGATGTTGCCCATGTTTTGGGCTCGATCCGAAATCAATAGGTGTGAGAAATTGAACAATTCAAGTTCAACGGCAGTTCGTTCCTAATTGGAGTGGTTGGTGTATTCCATACTTCTCGCGATTGGATTCCACTCAAAACTCACAAAATGACTCCTCCCACCATATTATGATGTTGCCCAAGTTTTGGTCTCGATCCGAAATCAATAGGTGTGAGAAATTGGACAATTCAAGTTCAACGGCAGTTCGTTCCTAATTGGAGTGGTTGGTGTATTCCATACTTCTAGCGATTGGATTTCAGTCAAAACTCACCAAATGACTCCTCCCACCATATTATGATGTTGCCCAAGTTTTGGGCTCGATCTGAAATCAATAGGTTTGGGAAATTGGACAATTCAAGTTCAACGGCAGTTCGTTCCTAATTGAAATGGTTGGTGTATTCCACACTTCTAGCGATTGGGTTTCACTCAAAACTCACCAAATGACTCCTCCCAAAATATTATGATGTTGCCCAAGTTTTGGGCTCGATCCGAAATCAATAGGTGTGAGAAATTGAACAATTCAAGTTCAACGGCAGTTCGTTCCTAATGGGAGTGGCTGGTGTATTCCATACTTCTACCGATTGGATTTCACTCAAAACTCACCAAATGACTCCTCCCACCATATTATGATGTTGCCCAAGTTAGGGGTTCGATCCGAAATCATAGGTGTGAGAAATTGGACAATTGAAGTTCAACGGCAGTTCGTTCCTAATTGGAGTGGTTGGTGTATTCCATACTTCTAGCGATTGGATTTCACTCAAAACTCACTAAATGACTCCTGCCACCATATTATGATATTGCACAAGTTTTTGGTCTCGATCCGAAATCAATAGCTGTTCCAAATTGGACAATTCAAGTTCAACGGCAGTTCGTTCCTAATTGGAGTGGTTGGTGTATTACATACTTCTAGCGATTGGATTTCACTCAAAACTCACCAAATGACTCCTCCCACCATATTATGATGTTGCCCAAGTTTTTTGTTCGATCCGAAATCAATAGGTGTGAGAAATTGGACAATTCAAGTTCAACGGCAGTTCGTTCCTAATTGGAGTGGTTGGTGTATTCCATACTTCTAGCGATTGGATTTCACTCAAAACTCACCAAATGACTCCTCCCACCATATTATGATGTTGCCCAAGTTTTTTGTTCGATCCGAAATCAATAGGTGTGATAAATTGGACAATTCAAGTTCAACGGCAGTTCGCTCCTAATTGGAGTGGTTGGTGTATTCCACACTTCTAGCGATTGGATTTCACTCAAAACTCACCAAATGACTCCTCCCACCATATTATGATGTTGCCCAAGTTTTGGGCTCGATCCGAAATCAATAGGTTTGAGAAATTGAACAATTCAAGTTCAACGGCAGTTCGTTCCTAATTGGAGTGGTTGGTGTATTCCATACTTCTAGCGATTGGATTTCACTCAAAACTCACCAAATGACTCCTCCCACCATATTACGATGTTGCCCAAGTTTTGGGCTCGATCCGAAATCAATAGGTGTTCCAAATTGGACAAGTCAAGTTCAACGGCAGTTCGTTCCTAATTGGAGTGGTTGGTGTATTCCATACTTCTCGCGACTGGATTTCACTTAAAACTCACCAAATGACTCCTCCCACCATATTACGATGTTGCCCAAGTTTTGGGCTCGATCCGAAATCAATAGGTGTTCCAAATTGGACAATTCAAGTTCAACGGCAGTTCGTTCCTAATTGGAGGGGTTGGTGTATTCCATACTTCTCGCGATTGGATTTTACTTAAAACTCACCAAATGACTCCTCCCACCACATTATGATGTTGCCCAAGTTTTGGGCTCGATCCGAAATCAATAGGTGTTCCAAATTGGACAATTCAAGTTCAACGGCAGTTCGTTCCTAATTGGAGTGGTTGGTGTATTACATACTTCTAGCGATTGGATTTCACTCAAAACTCACCAAATGACTCCTCCCACGATATTATGATGTTGCACAAGTTTGGGGTTCGATCCGAAATCAATAGGTGTGAGAAATTGCACAATTCAAGTTCAACGGCAGTTCGTTCCTAATGGGAGTGGTTAGTGTATTCCATACTTCTAGCGATTGGATTTCACTCAAAACTCACCAAATGACTCCTCCCACCATATTATGATGTTGCCCAAGTTTGGGGCCCGATCCGAAATCAATAGGTGTGAGAAAATGGACAATTCAAGTTCAACGGCAGTTCGTTCCTAATTGGAGTGCTTGGTGTATTCCATACTTCTAGCGATTGGATTTCACTCAAAGCTCACCAAATGACTCCTCCCACCATATTATGATGTTGCCCAAGTTTTTTGTTCGATCCGAAATCAATAGGTGTGAGAAATTGGACAATTCAAGTTCAACGGCAGTTCGCTCCTAATTGGAGTGGTTGGTGTATTCCACACTTCTAGCGATTGGATTTCACTCAAAACTCACCAAATGACTCCTCCCACCATATTATGATGTTGCCCAAGTTTTGGGCTCGATCCGAAATCAATAGGTGTGAGAAATTGAACAATTCAAGTTCAACGGCAGTTCGTTCCTAATTGGAGTGGTTGGTGTATTCCATACTTCTAGCGATTGGATTTCACTCAAAACTCCCCAAATGACTCCTCCCACCATATTACGATGTTGCCCAAGTTTTGGGCTTGATCCGAAATCAATAGATGTTCCAAATTGGACAATTCAAGTTCAACGGCAGTTCGTTCCTTATTGGAGTGGTTGGTGTATTCCATACTTCTAGCGATTGGATTTCACTCAAAACTCATCAAATGACTCCTCCCACCATATTATGATGTTGCACAAGTTTGGGGTTCGATCCGAAATCAATAGTTGTGAGAAATTGGACAATTCAAGTTCAACGACAATTCGTTCCTAATGGGAGTGGTTGGTGTATTCCATACGTCTAGCGATTGGATTTCACTCAAAACTCACCAAATGACTCCTCCCACCATATTATGATGTTGACCAAGTTTTGGGCTCGATCCGAAATCAATAGGTGTGAGACATTGGACAATTCAAGTTCAACGGCAGTTCGTTCCTAATTGGAGTGGTTGGTGTATTCCATACTTCTAGCGATTGGATTTCACTCAAAACTCACCAAATGACTCCTCCCACTATATTATGATGTTGCCCAAGTTTGGGGCCTGATCCGAAATCAATAGGTGTGAGAAATTGGACAATTCAATTTCAACGGCAGTTCGTTCCTAATTGGAGTGGTTGGTGTATTCCATACTTCTAGCGATTGGATTTCACTCAAACCTCACCCAATGACTCCTCCCACCATATTATGATGTTACCCAAGTTTTGGGCTCGATCCGAAATCCATAGGTGTTCCAAATTGGACAATTCAAGTTCAACGGCAGTTCGTTCCCAATTGGAGTGGTTGGTGTATTCCATACTTCTAGCGTTTGGATTTCACTCAAAACTCACCAAATGCCTCCTCCCACCATATTATGATGTTGCACAAGTTTGGGGTTCGATCCGAAATCATAGGTGTGAGAAATTGCACAATTCAAGTTCAACGGCAGTTCGTTCCTAATGGGAGTGGTTAGTGTATTCCATACTTCTAGCGATTGGATTTCACTCAAAACTCACCAAACGCCTCCTCCCACCATATTATGACGTTGCACAAGTTTGGGGTTCGATCCGAAATCAATAGGTCTGAGAAATTGCACAATTCAAGTTCAACGGCAGTTCGTTCCTAATGGGAGTGGTTAGTGTATTCCATACTTCTAGCGATTGGATTTCACTCAAAACTCACCAAATGACTCCTCCCACCATATTATGATGTTGCCCAAGTTTGGGGCCCAATCCGAAATCAATAGGTGAGAGAAAATGGACAATTCAAGTTCAACGGCAGTTCGTTCCTAATTGGAGTGGTTGGTGTATTCCATACTTCTAGCGATTGGATTTCACTCAAAACTCACCAAATGCCTCCACCCACCATATTATGACGTTGCACAAGTTTGGGGTTCGATGCGAAATCAATAGGTGTGAGAAATTGCACAATTCAAGTTCAACGGCAGTTCGTTCCTAATGGGAGTGGTTAGTGTATTCCATACTTCTAGCGATTGGATTTCACTCAAAACTCACCAAATGGCTCCTCCCACGATATTATGATGTTGCCGAAGTTTGGGGCCCGATCCGAAATCAATAGGTGTGAGAAATTGGACAATTCAAGTTCAACGGCAGTTCGTTCCTAATTGGAGTGCTTGGTGTATTCCATACTTCTAGCGATTGGATTTCACTCAAAGCTCACCAAATGACTCCTCCCACCATATTATGATGTTGCCCAAGTTTTTTGTTCGATCCGAAATCAATAGGTGTGAGAAATTGGACAATTCAAGTTCAACGGCAGTTCGCTCCTAATTGGAGTGGTTGGTGTATTCCACACTTCTAGCGATTGGATTTCACTCAAAACTCACCAAATGACTCCTCCCACCATATTATGATGTTGCCCAAGTTTTGGGCTCGATCCGAAATCAATAGGTGTGAGAAATTGAACAATTCAAGTTCAACGGCAGTTCGTTCCTAATTGGAGTGGTTGGTGTATTCCATACTTCTAGCGATTGGATTTCACTCAAAACTCCCCAAATGACTCCTCCCACCATATTACGATGTTGCCCAAGTTTTGGGCTTGATCCGAAATCAATAGATGTTCCAAATTGGACAATTCAAGTTCAACGGCAGTTCGTTCCTTATTGGAGTGGTTGGTGTATTCCATACTTCTAGCGATTGGATTTCACTCAAAACTCATCAAATGACTCCTCCCACCATATTATGATGTTGCACAAGTTTGGGGTTCGATCCGAAATCAATAGTTGTGAGAAATTGGACAATTCAAGTTCAACGACAATTCGTTCCTAATGGGAGTGGTTGGTGTATTCCATACGTCTAGCGATTGGATTTCACTCAAAACTCACCAAATGACTCCTCCCACCATATTATGATGTTGACCAAGTTTTGGGCTCGATCCGAAATCAATAGGTGTGAGACATTGGACAATTCAAGTTCAACGGCAGTTCGTTCCTAATTGGAGTGGTTGGTGTATTCCATACTTCTAGCGATTGGATTTCACTCAAAACTCACCAAATGACTCCTCCCACTATATTATGATGTTGCCCAAGTTTGGGGCCTGATCCGAAATCAATAGGTGTGAGAAATTGGACAATTCAATTTCAACGGCAGTTCGTTCCTAATTGGAGTGGTTGGTGTATTCCATACTTCTAGCGATTGGATTTCACTCAAACCTCACCCAATGACTCCTCCCACCATATTATGATGTTACCCAAGTTTTGGGCTCGATCCGAAATCCATAGGTGTTCCAAATTGGACAATTCAAGTTCAACGGCAGTTCGTTCCCAATTGGAGTGGTTGGTGTATTCCATACTTCTAGCGTTTGGATTTCACTCAAAACTCACCAAATGCCTCCTCCCACCATATTATGATGTTGCACAAGTTTGGGGTTCGATCCGAAATCATAGGTGTGAGAAATTGCACAATTCAAGTTCAACGGCAGTTCGTTCCTAATGGGAGTGGTTAGTGTATTCCATACTTCTAGCGATTGGATTTCACTCAAAACTCACCAAACGCCTCCTCCCACCATATTATGACGTTGCACAAGTTTGGGGTTCGATCCGAAATCAATAGGTCTGAGAAATTGCACAATTCAAGTTCAACGGCAGTTCGTTCCTAATGGGAGTGGTTAGTGTATTCCATACTTCTAGCGATTGGATTTCACTCAAAACTCACCAAATGACTCCTCCCACCATATTATGATGTTGCCCAAGTTTGGGGCCCAATCCGAAATCAATAGGTGAGAGAAAATGGACAATTCAAGTTCAACGGCAGTTCGTTCCTAATTGGAGTGGTTGGTGTATTCCATACTTCTAGCGATTGGATTTCACTCAAAACTCACCAAATGCCTCCACCCACCATATTATGACGTTGCACAAGTTTGGGGTTCGATCCGAAATCAATAGGTGTGAGAAATTGCACAATTCAAGTTCAACGGCAGTTCGTTCCTAATGGGAGTGGTTAGTGTATTCCATACTTCTAGCGATTGGATTTCACTCAAAACTCACCAAATGGCTCCTCCCACGATATTATGATGTTGCCGAAGTTTGGGGCCCGATCCGAAATCAATAGGTGTGAGAAATTGGACAATTCAAGTTCAACGGCAGTTCGTTCCTAATTGGAATGGTTGGTGTATTCCATACTTCTAGCGATTGGATTTCACTCAAAACTCACCAAATGACTCCTCCCACCATATTATGATGTTGCCCAAGTTTAGGGCCCGTTCTGAAATCAATAGGTGTGAGAAATTGGACAATTCAAGTTCAACGGCAGTTCGTTCCTAATTGGAGTGGTTGGTGTATTCCATACTTCTAGCGATTGGATTTCACTCAAAACTCACCAAATGACTCCTCCCACCATATTATGATGTTGCCCAAGTTTTGGGCTCGATCCGAAATCAGTAGGTGTGAGAAATTGGACAATTCAAGTTCAACGGCAGTTCGTTCCTAATTGGAGTGGTTGGTGTATTCCACACTTCTAGCGATTGCATTTCACTCAAAACTCACCCCCACCATATTATTATGTTGCCCAAGTTTTGGGCTCGATCCGAACTCAATAGGTGTGAGAAATTCGACAATTTAAGTTCAACGGCAGTTCATTCCTAATTGGAGTCGTTGGTGTATTCCATACTTCGAGCGATTGGATTTCACTCAAAACTCACCAAATGCCTCCTCCCACCATGTTATGATGTTGCACAAGTTTGGGGTTCGATCCGAAATCAATAGGTGTGAGAAATTGCACAATTCAAGTTCAACGGCAGTTCGTTCCTAATGGGAGTGGTTAGTGTATTCCATACTTCTAGCGATTGGATTTCACTCAAAACTCACCAAATGACTCCTCCCACCATATTATGATGTTGCACAAGTGTGGGGTTCCATCCGAAATCAATAGGTGTGAGAAATTGGACAATTCAAGTTCAACGGCAGTTCATTCCTAATTGGAGTGGTTGGTGTATTCCACACTTCTAGCGATTGGATTTCACTCAAAACTCACCAAATGACTCCTCCCACCATATTATGATGTTGCACAAGTTTGGGGTTCTATCCGAACTCAATAGGTGTGAGAAATTGGACAATTCAAGTTCACCGGCAGTTCGTTCCTAATTGGTGTGGTTGGTGTATTCCATACTTCTAGATCTTGGATTTCACTCAAAACTCACCAAATGACTCCTCCCACCATATTATGATGTTGCCCAAGTTTTGGGCTCGATCCGAAATCAATAGGTGTGAGAAATTGAACAATTCAAGTTCAACGGCAGTTCGTTCCTAATTGGAGTGCTTGGTGTATTCCATACTTCTAGCGATTGGATTTCACTCAAAACTCACCCAATGACTCCTCCCACCATATTATGATGTTACCCAAGTTTTCGGCTCGATCCGAAATCAATAGGTGTTCCAAATTGGACAATTCAAGTTCAACGGCAGTTCGTTCCTAATTGGAGTGGTTGGTGTATTCCATACCTCTAGCGATTGGATTTCCCTCAAAACTCACCAAATGAGTCCTCCCACCATATTTTGATGTTGCCTATGTTTTGGGCTCGATCCGAAATCAATAGGTGTGAGAAATTGGACAATTCAAGTTCAACGGCAGTTCGTTCCTAATTGTAGTGGTTGGTGTATTCCATACTTCTAGCGATTGGATTTCACTCAAAACTCACCAAATGACTCCTCCCACTATATTATGATGTTGCCCAAGTTTGGGGCCTGATCCGAAATCAATAGGTGTGAGAAATTGGACAATTCAATTTCAACGGCAGTTCGTTCCTAATTGGAGTGGTTGGTGTATTCCATACTTCTAGCGATTGGATTTCACTCAAACCTCACCCAATGACTCCTCCCACCATATTATGATGTTACCCAAGTTTTGGGCTCGATCCGAAATCCATAGGTGTTCCAAATTGGACAATTCAAGTTCAACGGCAGCTCGTTCCTAATTGGAGTGGTTCGTGTATTCCATACTTCTAGCGTTTGGATTTCACTCAAAACTCACCAAATGCCTCCTCCCACCATATTATGATGTTGCACAAGTTTGGGGTTCGATCCGAAATCAATAGGTGTGAGAAATTGCACAATTCAAGTTCAACGGCAGTTCGTTCCTAATGGGAGTGGTTAGTGTATTCCATACTTCTAGCGATTGGATTTCACTCAAAACTCACCAAATGACTCCTCCCACCATATTATGATGTTGCCCAAGTTTGGGGCCCGATCCGAAATCAGTAGGTGTGAGAAAATGGACAATTCAAGTTCAACGGCAGTTCGTTCCTAATTGGAGTGCTTGGTGTATTCCATACTTCTAGCGATTGGATTTCACTCAAAACTCGCCAAATGCCTCCACCCACCATATTATGATGTTGCCCAAGTTTTGGGCTCGATCCGAAATCAATAGGTATGAGAAATTGCACAATTCAAGTTCAACGGCAGTTCGTTCCTAATGGGAGTGGTTAGTGTATTCCATACTTCTAGCGATTGGATTTCACTCAAAACTCACCAAATGACTCCTCCCACCATATTATGATGTTGCCCAAGTTTTGGGCTCGATCCGAAATCAGTAGGTGTGAGAAATTGGACAATTCAATTTCAACGGCAGTTCGTTCCTAATTGGAGTGGTTGGTGTATTCCATACTTCTAGCGATTGGATTTCACTCAAACCTCACCCAATGACTCCTCCCACCATATTATGATGTTACCCAAGTTTTGGGCTCGATCCGAAATCCATAGGTGTTCCAAATTGGACAATTCAAGTTCAACGGCAGCTCGTTCCTAATTGGAGTGGTTCGTGTATTCCATACTTCTAGCGTTTGGATTTCACTCAAAACTCACCAAATGCCTCCTCCCACCATATTATGATGTTGCACAAGTTTGGGGTTCGATCCGAAATCAATAGGTGTGAGAAATTGCACAATTCAAGTTCAACGGCAGTTCGTTCCTAATGGGAGTGGTTAGTGTATTCCATACTTCTAGCGATTGGATTTCACTCAAAACTCACCAAATGACTCCTCCCACCATATTATGATGTTGCCCAAGTTTGGGGCCCGATCCGAAATCAGTAGGTGTGAGAAAATGGACAATTCAAGTTCAACGGCAGTTCGTTCCTAATTGGAGTGCTTGGTGTATTCCATACTTCTAGCGATTGGATTTCACTCAAAACTCGCCAAATGCCTCCACCCACCATATTATGACGTTGCACAAGTTTGGGGTTCGATCCGAAATCAATAGGTATGAGAAATTGCACAATTCAAGTTCAACGGCAGTTCGTTCCTAATGGGAGTGGTTAGTGTATTCCATACTTCTAGCGATTGGATTTCACTCAAAACTCACCAAATGACTCCTCCCACCATATTATGATGTTGCCCAAGTTTTGGGCTCGATCCGAAATCAGTAGGTGTGAGAAATTGGACAATTCAAGTTCAACGGCAGTTCGTTCCTAATGGGAGTGGTTGGTGTATTCCATACTTCTAGCGATTAGATTTCACTCAAAACTCACCAAATGACGCCTTCCACCATATTATGATGTTTCCCAAGTTTTTGGCTCGATCCGAAATCAATAGGTGTAATTGGAGAATTCAAGTTCAACGGCAGTTCGTTCCTAATGGGAGTGGTTGGTGTATTCCATACTTCTAGCGATTGGATTTCACTCAAAACTCACCAAATGACTCCTCCCACCATATTATGATGTTGCCCAAGTTTTGGGCTCGATCCGAAATCAATAGGTGCGAGAAATTGGGCAATTCAATTTCAACGATAGTTCGTTCCAAAATGGAGTGGTCGGTGTATTCCATACTTCTAGCGATTGGATTTCACTCAAAACTCACCAAATGACTCCTCCCACCATATTATGATGTTGCCCAAGTTTTGGGCTCGATCCGAAATCAATAGGTGTTCCAAATTGCACAATTCAAGTTCAACGGCAGTGCATTCCTAATTGGAGTGGTTGGTGTATTCCATACTTCTAGCGATTGGATTTCACTCAAAACTCACCAAATGACTCCTCCCACCATATTATGATGTTGCCCAAGTTTGGGGCTCAATCCGAAATCAATAGGTGTGAGAAATTGGACAATTCAAGTTCAACGGCAGTTCGTTCCTAATTGGAGTGGTTGGTGTATTCCATACTTCTAGCGATTGGATTTCACTCAAAACTCACCAAATGACTCCTCCCACCATATTACGATGTTGCCCATGTTTTGGGCTCGATCCGAAATCAATAGGTGTGAGAAATTGGACAATTCAAGTTCAACGGCACTTCGTTCCTCATTGGAGTGGTTGGTGTATTTCATACTTCTAGCGTTCGGATTTCACTCAAAAATCACCAAATGACTTCTCCCACCATATTATGATGTTGCCCAAGTTTTGGGCTCGATCCGAAATCAATAGGTGTTCCAAATTGGACAATTCAAGTTCAACGGCAGTTCGTTCCTAATTGGAGTGGTTGGTGTATTCCGTACTTCTAGCGATTGGATTTCACTCAAAACTCGCCAAATGACTCATCCCACCGTATTATGATGTTGCACAAGTTTTGGGCTCGATCTGAAATCAATAGGTGTGAGAAATTGGTCAATTCAATTTCAACGATAGTTTGTTCCTAATTGGAGTGGTTGGTGTATTCCATACTTCTAGCGTTCGGATTTCACTCAAAACGCACCAAATGACTCCTCCCACCATATTATGATGTTGCCAAAGTTTTGGGGTCGCTCCGAAATCAATAGGTGTTCCAAATTGCACAATTCAAGTTCAACGGCAGTTCGTTCCTAATTGGAGTGGTTGGTGTATTCCATACTTGTAGCGATTGGATTTCAGTCAAAACTCACCAAACGACTCCTCCCACCATAATATGATGTTGCTCAAGTTTGGGGTTCGATCCGAAATCAATAGGTGTGAGAAATTGGACAATTCAAGTTCAACGGCAGTTCGTTCCTAATGGCAGTGGTTGGTGTATTCCATACTTCTAGCGATTGGATTTCACTCAAAACTCACCAAATGACTCCTTCCACCAAATTATGTTGTTGCCCAAGTTTTGGGCTCGATCCGAAATCAATAGGTGTGAGATATTGGGCAATTCAATTTCAACGGCAGTTCGTTCCTAATGGCAGTGGTTGGTGTATTCCATACTTCTAGCGATTGGATTTCACTCAAAACTCACCAAATGACTCCTCCCACCATATTATGATGTTGCCCAAGTTTTGGGCTCGATCCGAAATCAATAGGTGTGAGAAATTGCAGAATTCAAGTTCAACGGCAGTTCGTTCCTAATTGGAGTGGTTGGGGTATTCCATACTTCTAGCGATTGGATTTCACTCAAAACTCACCAAATGACTCCTCCCACCATATTATGATGTTGCCCAAGTTTTGGGCTCGATCCGAAATCAATAGGTGTGAGAAATTGGACAATTCAAGTTCAACGGCAGTTCGTTCCTAATTGGAGTGGTTGGTGTATTCCATTCATCTACCGATTGGATTTCACTCAAAACTCACCAAATGACTCCTCCCACCATATTATGATGTTGCCCAAGTTTTGGGCTCGATCCGAAATCAATAGGTGTTCCAAATTGGACAATTCAAGTTCAACGGCAGTTCGTTCCTAATTGGAGTGGTTGGTGTATTCCATACTTCTAGCAATTGGATTTCACTCAAAACTCACCAAATGACTCCTCCCACCATATTATGATGTTGCGCAAGTTTTGGGCTCGATCCGAAATCAATAGGTGTGAGAAATTGGACAATTCAAGTTCAACGGCAGTTCGTTCCTAATTGGAGTGGTTGGTGTATTCCATTCATCTACCGATTGGATTTCACTCAAAACTCACCAAATGACTCCTCCCACCATATTATGATGTTGCCCAAGTTTTGGGCTCGATCCAAAATCAAAAGGTGTTTGAAATTGGACAATTCAAGTTCAACGGAAGTTCGTTCCTAATTGGAGTGGTTGGTGTATTCCATACTTCTAGCGATTGGATTTCACTCAAAACTCACCAAATAACTCCTCCCACCATAATATGATGTTGCCCAAGTTTTGGGCTCGATCCAAAATCAAAAGGTGTTTGAAATTGGACAATTCAAGTTCAACGGAAGTTCGTTCCTAATTGGAGTGGTTGGTGTATTCCATACTTCTAGCGATTGGATTTCACTCAAAACTCACCAAATAACTCCTCCCACCATATTATGATGTTGCCCAAGTTTTGGGCTCGATACGAAATCGATAGGTGTTCCAAATTGGACAATTCAAGTTCAACGGCAGTTCGTTCCTAATTGGAGTGGTTGGTGTATTCCATACTTCTAGCAATTGGATTTCACTCAAAACTCACCAAATGACTCCTCCCACCATATTATGATGTTGCGCAAGTTTTGGGCTCGATCCGAAATCAATAGGTGTGAGAAATTGGACAATTCAAGTTCAACGGCAGTTCGTTCCTAATTGGAGTGGTTGGTGTATTCCATTCATCTACCGATTGGATTTCACTCAAAACTCACCAAATGACTCCTCCCACCATATTATGATGTTGCCCAAGTTTTGGGCTCGATCCAAAATCAAAAGGTGTTTGAAATTGGACAATTCAAGTTCAACGGAAGTTCGTTCCTAATTGGAGTGGTTGGTGTATTCCATACTTCTAGCGATTGGATTTCACTCAAAACTCACCAAATAACTCCTCCCACCATAATATGATGTTGCCCAAGTTTTGGGCTCGATCCAAAATCAAAAGGTGTTTGAAATTGGACAATTCAAGTTCAACGGAAGTTCGTTCCTAATTGGAGTGGTTGGTGTATTCCATACTTCTAGCGATTGGATTTCACTCAAAACTCACCAAATAACTCCTCCCACCATATTATGATGTTGCCCAAGTTTTGGGCTCGATACGAAATCGATAGGTGTTCCAAATTGGACAATTCAAGTTCAACGGCAGTTCGTTCCTAATTGGAGTGGTTGGTGTATTCCATACTTCTAGCGATTGGATTTCACTCAAAACTCACCAAATGACTCCTCCCACCATATTATGATGTTGCCCAAGTTTTTGGCTCGATCCGAAATCAATAGGTGTGAGAAATTGGACAATTCAATTCAACGACAGTTCGTTCCTAATTGGAGTGGTTGGTGTATTCCATACTTCTAGCGATTGGATTTCACTCAAAACTGACCAAATGACTCCTCCCACCATATTATGATGTTGCCAAAGTTTTGGGCTCGATCCGAACTCAAGAGGTGTGAGAAATTGGACAATTTAAGTTCAACGGTAGTTCGTTCCAAATTGGAGTGGTTGGTGTATTCCATACTTCTAGCGATTGGATTTCACTCAAAACTCACCAAATGACTCCTCCCACCATATTATGATGTTGCCCAAGTTTGGGGCCCGATCCGAAATCAGTAGGTGTGAGAAAATGGACAATTCAAGTTCAACGGCAGTTCGTTCCTAATTGGAGTGGTTGGTGTATTCCGTACTTCTAGCGATTGGATTTCACTCAAAACTCGCCAAATGACTCATCCCACCGTATTATGATGTTGCACAAGTTTTGGGCTCGATCTGAAATCAATAGGTGTGAGAAATTGGTCAATTCAATTTCAACGATAGTTTGTTCCTAATTGGAGTGGTTGGTGTATTCCATACTTCTAGCGTTCGGATTTCACTCAAAACGCACCAAATGACTCCTCCCACCATATTATGATGTTGCCAAAGTTTTGGGGTCGCTCCGAAATCAATAGGTGTTCCAAATTGCACAATTCAAGTTCAACGGCAGTTCGTTCCTAATTGGAGTGGTTGGTGTATTCCATACTTGTAGCGATTGGATTTCAGTCAAAACTCACCAAACGACTCCTCCCACCATAATATGATGTTGCTCAAGTTTGGGGTTCGATCCGAAATCAATAGGTGTGAGAAATTGGACAATTCAAGTTCAACGGCAGTTCGTTCCTAATGGCAGTGGTTGGTGTATTCCATACTTCTAGCGATTGGATTTCACTCAAAACTCACCAAATGACTCCTTCCACCAAATTATGTTGTTGCCCAAGTTTTGGGCTCGATCCGAAATCAATAGGTGTGAGATATTGGGCAATTCAATTTCAACGGCAGTTCGTTCCTAATGGCAGTGGTTGGTGTATTCCATACTTCTAGCGATTGGATTTCACTCAAAACTCACCAAATGACTCCTCCCACCATATTATGATGTTGCCCAAGTTTTGGGCTCGATCCGAAATCAATAGGTGTGAGAAATTGCAGAATTCAAGTTCAACGGCAGTTCGTTCCTAATTGGAGTGGTTGGGGTATTCCATACTTCTAGCGATTGGATTTCACTCAAAACTCACCAAATGACTCCTCCCACCATATTATGATGTTGCCCAAGTTTTGGGCTCGATCCGAAATCAATAGGTGTGAGAAATTGGACAATTCAAGTTCAACGGCAGTTCGTTCCTAATTGGAGTGGTTGGTGTATTCCATTCATCTACCGATTGGATTTCACTCAAAACTCACCAAATGACTCCTCCCACCATATTATGATGTTGCCCAAGTTTTGGGCTCGATCCGAAATCAATAGGTGTTCCAAATTGGACAATTCAAGTTCAACGGCAGTTCGTTCCTAATTGGAGTGGTTGGTGTATTCCATACTTCTAGCAATTGGATTTCACTCAAAACTCACCAAATGACTCCTCCCACCATATTATGATGTTGCGCAAGTTTTGGGCTCGATCCGAAATCAATAGGTGTGAGAAATTGGACAATTCAAGTTCAACGGCAGTTCGTTCCTAATTGGAGTGGTTGGTGTATTCCATTCATCTACCGATTGGATTTCACTCAAAACTCACCAAATGACTCCTCCCACCATATTATGATGTTGCCCAAGTTTTGGGCTCGATCCAAAATCAAAAGGTGTTTGAAATTGGACAATTCAAGTTCAACGGAAGTTCGTTCCTAATTGGAGTGGTTGGTGTATTCCATACTTCTAGCGATTGGATTTCACTCAAAACTCACCAAATAACTCCTCCCACCATAATATGATGTTGCCCAAGTTTTGGGCTCGATCCAAAATCAAAAGGTGTTTGAAATTGGACAATTCAAGTTCAACGGAAGTTCGTTCCTAATTGGAGTGGTTGGTGTATTCCATACTTCTAGCGATTGGATTTCACTCAAAACTCACCAAATAACTCCTCCCACCATATTATGATGTTGCCCAAGTTTTGGGCTCGATACGAAATCGATAGGTGTTCCAAATTGGACAATTCAAGTTCAACGGCAGTTCGTTCCTAATTGGAGTGGTTGGTGTATTCCATACTTCTAGCGATTGGATTTCACTCAAAACTCACCAAATGACTCCTCCCACCATATTATGATGTTGCCCAAGTTTTTGGCTCGATCCGAAATCAATAGGTGTGAGAAATTGGACAATTCAATTCAACGACAGTTCGTTCCTAATTGGAGTGGTTGGTGTATTCCATACTTCTAGCGATTGGATTTCACTCAAAACTGACCAAATGACTCCTCCCACCATATTATGATGTTGCCAAAGTTTTGGGCTCGATCCGAACTCAAGAGGTGTGAGAAATTGGACAATTTAAGTTCAACGGTAGTTCGTTCCAAATTGGAGTGGTTGGTGTATTCCATACTTCTAGCGATTGGATTTCACTCAAAACTCACCAAATGACTCCTCCCACCATATTATGATGTTGCCCAAGTTTTGGGCTCGATCCGAACTCAATTGGTGTGAGAAATTGGACAATTTAAGTTCAATGGCAGTTCGTTCCTAGTTGGAGTTCTTGGGGTATTCCATACTTCTAGCGATTGGATTTCACTCAAAACTCACCAAATGACTCCTCCCACCATATTATGATGTTGCCCAAGTTTTGGGCTCGATCCGAAATCAATAGGTGTGAGAAATTGGACAGTTCAAGTTCAACGGCAGTTCGTTCCTAATTGGAGTGTTTGGTGTATTCCATACTTTTAGCGATTGGATTTCACTCAAAACTAACCAAATGACTCCTCCCACCATATTATGATGTTGCCCAAGTTTTGGGCTCGATCCGAATTCAATAGGTGTGAGAAATTGGACAATTTAAGTTCAATGGCAGTTCGTTTCTAATTGGAGTTGTTGGTGTATTCCATACTTCTAGCGATTGGATTTCACTCAAAACTCACCAAATGACTCCTCCCAACATATTATGATGTTGCCCAAGTTTTGGGCTCGATCCGAAATCAATAGGTGTGAGAAATTGGACAATTCAAGTTCAACGGCAGTTCGTTCCTAATTGGAGTGGTTGGTGTATTCCATACTTCAAGCGATTGGATTTCACTCAAAAGTCACCAAATGACTCCTCCCACCATATTATGAGGTTGCCCAAGTTTTGGGCTCGATCCGAAATCAATAGGTTTGAGAAATTGGACAATTCAAGTTCAACGGCAGTTCGTTCCTAATTGGAGTGGTTGCTGTATTCCATACTTCTAGCGATTGGATTTCACTCAAAACTCACCAAATGACTCCTCCCACCATACTATGATGTTGCCCAAGTTTTGGGCTCGATCCGAAATCAATAGGTGTGACAAATTGGACAATTCAAGTTCAACGGCAGTTCGTTCCTAATTGGAGTAGTTGGTGTATCCCATAATTCTAGCGATTGGATTTCACTCAAAACTCACCAAATGACTCCTCCCACCATATTGTGATGTTGCCCAAGTTTTGGGTTCGATCCGAAATCAATAGGTGTTCCAAATTGGACAATTCAAGTTCAACGGCAGTTCGTTCCTAATTGGAGTGGTTGGTGTATTCCATACTTCTAGCGATTGGATTTCACTCAAAACTCACCAAATGACTCCTCCCACCATATTATGATGTTGCCCAAGTTTTGGGCGCGATCCGAAATCCATAGTTGTTCCAAATTGGACAATTCAAGTTCAACGACAGTTCGTTTCTAATTGGAGTGGTTGGGGTATTCCACACTTCTAGCGATTGGATTTCACTCAAAACTCACCAAATGACTCCTCCCACCATATTATGGTGTTGCCCAAGTTTTGGGCTCGATCCGAACTCAATAGGTGTTCCAAATTGGACAATTTAAGTTCAACGGCAGTTCGTTCCTAATTGGAGTTGTTGGTGTATTCCATACTTCTAGCGATTGGATATCACTCAAAACTCACCAAATGACTCCTCCCACCATATTATGATGTTGCCCAAGTTTTGGGCTCGATACGAAATCAATAGGTGTGAGAAATTGGACAATTCAAGTTCAACGGCAGTTCGTTCCTAATTGGAGTGGTTGGTGTATTCCATACTTCTAGCGATTGGATTTCACTCAAAACTCACCAAATGCCTCCTCCCTCCATATTATGATGTTGCCCAAGTTTTGGGCTCGATCCGAAATCAATAGGTGTGAGAAATTGGAAAATTCAAGTTCAACGGCAGTTCGTTCCTAATTGGAGTGGTTGATGTATTCCATACTTCTAATGATTGGATTTCACTGAAAACTCACCAAAGGACTCCTCCCACCATGTTATGATGTTTCCCAAGTTTTGGGCTCGATCCGAAATCAATAGGTGTTCGAAATTGGACAATTCAAGTTCAACGGCAGTTCGTTCCTAATTGGAGTAGTTGGTGTATTCCGTACTTCTAGCGATTGGATTTCACTCAAAACTTACCAAATGACTACTCCCACCATATTATGATGTTGCCCAAGTTTAGGGCTCCATCAAAAATCAATAGGTGTGAGATATTGGACAATTCAAGTTCAACGGCAGTTCGTTCCTAAATGGAGTGGTTGGTGTATTCCATACTTCTAGCGATTGGATTTCACTCAAAACTCACCAAATGACTCCTCCCACCATATTATGATGTTGCCCAAGTTTTGGGCTCGATCCGAAATCAATAGGTGTTCCAAATTGGACAATTCAAGTTCAACGGCAGTTCGTTCCTAATTGGAGTGGTTGGTGTATTCCATACTTCTAGCGATTGGATTTCACTCAAAACTCACCAAATGAATCCTCCCACCGTATTACGATGTTGCACATGTTTGGGGTTCGATCCGAAATCAATAGGTGTGAGAAATTGGACAATTCAAGTTCAACGGCAGTTCGTTCCTAATTGGAGTGTTTGGTGTATCCCATACTTCTAGCGTTTGGATTTCACTCAAAACTCACCAAATGACTCCTCCCACCATATTATGATGTTGCCCAAGTTTTGGGCTCGATCCGAAATCAATAGGTGTTCCAAATTAGACAATTCAAGTTCAACGGCAGTTCGTTCCTAATTGGAGTGGTTGGTGTATTCCATACTTCTAGCGATTGGATTTCACTCAAAACTCACCAATTGAATCCTCCCACCATATTATGATGTTGCACAAGTTTGGGGTTCGATCCGAAATCAATAGGTGTGAGAAATTGGACAATTCAAGTTCAACAACAGTTCATTCCTTATGGGAGTGGTTGGTGTATTCCATACCTCTACCGATTGGATTTCACTCAAAACTCACCAAATGACTCCTCCCACCATATTATGATGTTGCCCAAGTTTTGGGCTCGATCTGAAATCAATAGGTGTGAGAAATTGGACAATCCAAGTTCAACGGCAGTTCGTTCCTAATTGGAGTGGTTTGCTGTATTCCATACTTCTAGCGATTGGATTTCACTCAAAACTCACTAAATGACTCCTCCCACCATATTACGACGTTGCCCAAGTTTTGGTCTCGATCCGAAATCAATAGGTGTTCCAAATTGGACAATTCAAGTTCAACGGCAGTTCGTTCCAAATTGGAGTGGTTGGTGTATTCCATACTTTTGGCGATTGGATTTCACTCAAAACTCACCAAATGACTCCTCCCACCATATTATGATGTTGCCAAAGTTTTGGGCTCGATCCGAACTCAAGAGGTGTGAGAAATTGGACAATTTAAGTTCAACGGCAGTTCGTTCCAAATTGGAGTGGTTGGTGTATTCCATACTTCTAGCGATCGGATTTCACTCAAAACTCACCAAATGACTCCTCCCACCATATTATGATGTTGCCCAAGTTTTGGGCTCGATCCGAAATCAATAGGTGTGAGAAATTGGAGAATTCAAGTTCAACGGCAGTTCGTTCCTAATTGGAGTGGTTGGTGTATTCCATACTTCTAGCGTTTGGATTTCACTCAAAACTCACCAAATGACTTCTCCCACCATATTATGATGTTGCCCAAGTTTTGGGCTCGGTCCGAAATCAATAGGTGTGAGAAGTTGGTCAAATTAATTTCAACTACAGTTCGTTCCTAATTGGAGTGGTTGGTGTATTCCATACTTCTAGCGATTGGGTTTCACTCAAAACTCACCAAATGACTCCTCCCACCATATTATGATGTTGCCCAAGTTTTGGGCTCGATCCGAAATCAATAGGTGTGAGAAATTGGACAATTCAAGTTCAACGGCAGTTCGTTCCTAATTGGAGTGGTTGGTGTATTCCATACTTCTAGCGACTGGATTTCACTCAAAACTCTCCAAATGACTCCTCCCACCATATTATGATGTTGCCCAAGTTTGGGGCTCGATCTGAAATCAATAGGTGTGAGAAATTGGACAATTCAAGTTCAACGGCAGTTCGTTCCTAATTGGAGTGGTTGGTGTATTCCATACTTCTAGCGACTGGATTTCACTCAAAACTCACCAAATGACTCCTCCCACCATATTATGATGTTGCGCAAGTTTGGGGCTCGATCCGAAATCGATAGGCGTGAGAAATTGGACAATTCAAGTTCAACGGCAGTTCGTTCCTAATTGGAGTGGTTGGTGTATTCCATATTTCTAGCGATTGGATTTCACTCAAAACTCACCAAATGACTCCTCCCACCATATTATGATGTTGCCCAAGTTTTGGTCACGATCCGAAATCAATAGGTGTTCCAAATTGGACAATTCAAGTTCAACGGCAGTTCGTTTCTAATTGGAGTGGTTTGTGTATTCCATACTTCTAGCGATTGGATTTCACTCAAAACCCACCAAATGACTCCTCCCACCATATTATGATGTTGCCCAAGTTTTGGGCTCGATCCGAAATCAATAGGTGTTCCAAATTGGACAATGCAAGTTCAACTGCAGTTCGTTCCTAATTGGAGTGGTTGGTGTATTCCATACTTCTAGCGATTGGATCTCACTCAAAACTCACCAAATGACTCCTCCCACCATATTATGATGTTGCCCAAGTTTTGGTCTCGATCCGAAATCTATAGGTGTTCCAAATTGTACAATTCAAGTTCAACGGAAGTTCGTTCCTAATTGGAGTGGTTGGTGTATTCCATACTTCTAGCAACCGGATTTCACTCAAAACTCACCAAATGACTCCTCCCACCATATTATGATGTTGCCCAAGTTTTGGGCTCGATCCGAAATCAATAGGTGTGAGAAATTGGACAATTCAAGTTCAACGGCAGTTCGTTCCTAATTGGAGTGGTTGGTGTATTCCGTACTTCTAGCGATTGGATTTCACTAAAAACTCACCAAATGACTCTTCCCACCATATTATGATGTTGCCCAAGTTTTGGGCTCGATCCGAAATCAATAGGTGTGAGACGTTGGACAATTCAAGTTCAACGGCAGTTCGTTCCTAAATGGAGTGGTTGGTTTATTCCATACTTCTAGCGATTGGATTTCACTCAAAACTCACAAAATGACTCCTCCCACCATATTATTATGTTGCCCAAGTTTTGGGCTCGATCCGAAATCAATAGATGTTCCAAATTGGACAATTCATGTTCAACGGCAATTCGTTCCTAATGGGAGTGGTTGGTGTATTCCATACTTCTAGCGATTGGATTTCACTCAAAAATCGCCAAATGACTCCTCCCACCATATTATGATGTTGCCCAAGTTTTGGGCTCGATCCGAAATCAATAGGTGAGAGAAATTGGACAATTCAAGTTCAACGGCAGTTCGTTCCTAATGGGAGTGGTTGGTGTATTCCATACTTCTGGCGATTGGATTTCACTCAACCCTCACCAAATGACTCCTCCCACCATATTATGATGTTGCCAAAGTTTTGGGCTCGATCCGAACTCAAGAGGTGTGAGAAATTGGACAATTCAAGTTCAACGGCAGTTCGTTCCTAAATGGAGCGGTTGGTGTATTCCGTACTTCTAGCATTTCACTCAAAACTCACCAAATGACTCCTCCCACCAGATTATGATGTTGCCCAAGTTTTGGGCTCGATCCGAAATCAATAGGTGTGAGAAATTGGACAATTCAAGTTCAACGGCAGTTCGTTCCTAATGGGAGTGGTTGGTGTATTCCATACTTCTGGCGATTGGATTTCACTCAAACCTCACCAAATGACTCCTCCCACCATATTATGATGTTGCCAAAGTTTGGGGCTTGATCCGAAATCAATAGGTGTGAGAAATTGGACAATTCAAGTTCAACGGCAGTTCGTTCCTAAATGGAGCGGTTGGTGTATTCCGTACTTCTAGCATTTCACTCAAAACTCACCAAATGACTCCTCCCACCAGATTATGATGTTGCCCAAGTTTTGGGCTCGATCCGAAATCAATAGGTGTGAGAAATTGGACAATTCAAGTTCAACGGCAGTTCGTTCCAAATTGGAGTGGTTAGTGTATTCCATACTTCTAGCGATTGGATTTCACTCAAAACTCACCAAATGACTCCTCCCACCATATTATGATGTTGCACAAGTGTGGGGTTCCATCCGAAATCAGTAGGTGTGAGAAATTGGACAATTCAAGTTCAACGGCAGTTCGTTCCTAATTGGATTGGTTGGTGTATTCCATACTTCTAGCGATTGGATTTCACTCAAAACTCACCAAATGACTCCTCCCACCATATTATGATGTTGCCCAAGTTTTGGGCTCGATCCGAAATCAATAGGGGTGAGAAATTGGACAATTCAAGTTCAACGACTGTTCGTTCCTAATTGGAGTGGTTGGTGTATTCCATACTTCTAGCGACAGGATTTCACTCAAAACTCACCAAATGACTCCTCCCACCATATTATGATGTTGCGCAAGTTTTGGGCTCGATCCGAAATCAATAGGTGTGAGACATTGGACAATTCAAGTTCAACGGCAGTTCGTTCCTAAATGGAGTGGTTGGTGTATTCCATACTTCTAGCGATTGGATTTCACTCAAAACTCACCAAATGATTCCTCCCACCATATTATGATGTTGCCCATGTTTTGGGCTCGATCCGAAATCAATAGGTGTTCCAAATTGGACAATTCAAGTTCAACGGCAGTTCGTTCCTAAATCGAGTGGTTGGTTTATTCCATACTTCTAGCGATTGGATTTCACTCAAAACTCACAAAATGACTCCTCCCACCATATTATGATGTTGCCCAAGTTTTGGGCTCGATCCGAAATCAATAGGTGTTCCAAATTGGACAATTCAAGTTCAACGGCAGTTCGTTCCTAATTGGAGTGGTTGGTGTATTCCATACTTCTAGCGATTGGATTTCACTCAAAACTCACCAAATGACTCCTCCCACCATATTATGATGTTGCCCAAGTTTTGGGCTCGATCCGAAATCAATAGGTGTTCCAAATTGGACAATTCATGTTCAACGGCAATTCGTTCCTAATGGGAGTGGTTGGTGTATTCCATACTTCTAGCGATTGGATTTCACTCAAAAATCGCCAAATGACTCCTCCCACCATATTATGATGTTGCCCAAGTTTTGGGCTCGATCCGAAATCAATAGGTGAGAGAAATTGGACAATTCAAGTTCAACGGCAGTTCGTTCCTAATGGGAGTGGTTGGTGTATTCCATACTTCTGGCGATTGGATTTCACTCAACCCTCACCAAATGACTCCTCCCACCATATTATGATGTTGCCAAAGTTTTGGGCTCGATCCGAACTCAAGAGGTGTGAGAAATTGGACAATTCAAGTTCAACGGCAGTTCGTTCCTAAATGGAGCGGTTGGTGTATTCCGTACTTCTAGCATTTCACTCAAAACTCACCAAATGACTCCTCCCACCAGATTATGATGTTGCCCAAGTTTTGGGCTCGATCCGAAATCAATAGGTGTGAGAAATTGGACAATTCAAGTTCAACGGCAGTTCGTTCCAAATTGGAGTGGTTAGTGTATTCCATACTTCTAGCGATTGGATTTCACTCAAAACTCACCAAATGACTCCTCCCACCATATTATGATGTTGCACAAGTGTGGGGTTCCATCCGAAATCAGTAGGTGTGAGAAATTGGACAATTCAAGTTCAACGGCAGTTCGTTCCTAATTGGATTGGTTGGTGTATTCCATACTTCTAGCGATTGGATTTCACTCAAAACTCACCAAATGACTCCTCCCACCATATTATGATGTTGCCCAAGTTTTGGGCTCGATCCGAAATCAATAGGGGTGAGAAATTGGACAATTCAAGTTCAACGACTGTTCGTTCCTAATTGGAGTGGTTGGAGTATTCCATACTTCTAGCGACAGGATTTCACTCAAAACTCACCAAATGACTCCTCCCACCATATTATGATGTTGCGCATGTTTTGGGCTCGATCCGAAATCAATAGGTGTGAGACACTGGACAATTCAAGTTCAACGGCAGTTCGTTCCTAAATGGAGTGGTTGGTGTATTCCATACTTCTAGCGATTGGATTTCACTCAAAACTCACCAAATGATTCCTCCCACCATAATATGATGTTGCCCAAGTTTTGGGCTCGATCCGAAATCAATAGGTGTGAGAAATTGGACAATTCAAGTTCAACGGCAGTTCGTTCCTAATTGGAGTGGTTGGTGTATTCCATACTTCTAGCGATTGGATTTCACTCAAAATCACCAAATGACTCCTCCCACCATATTATGATGTTGCCCAAGTTTTGGGCTCCATCCGAAATCAATAGGTGTGAGAAATTGGACAATTCAAGTTCAACGGCAGTTCGTTCCTAATTGGAGTGGTTGGTGTATTCCATACTTCTAGCGATTGGATTTCACTCAAAACTCACCAAACGACTCCACCCACCATATTATGATGTCGCCCAACTTTTGGGCTCGATCCGAAATCAATAGGTGTGAGAAATTGGACAATTCAAGTTCAACGGCAGTTCGTTCCTAATTGGAGTGGTTGGTGTATTCCGTACTTCTAGCGATTGGATTTCACTCAAAACTAACCAAATGACTCCTCCCACCATATTATGATGTTGCCCAAGTTTTGGGCTCGATCCGAAATCAATAGGTGAGAGAAATTGGACAATTCAAGTTCAACGGCAGTTCGTTCCTAATGGGAGTGGTTGGTGTATTCCATACTTCTGGCGATTGGATTTCACTCAAAACTCACCAAATGACGCCTGCCACCATATTACGATGTTGCACAAGTGTGGGGTTCCATCCGAAATCAATAGGTGTGAGAAATTGGACAATTCAAGTTCAACGGCAGTTCGTTCCTAATTGGAGTGGTTGGTGTATTCCGTACTTCTAGCGATTGGATTTCACTCAAAACTCACCTAACGACTCCACCCACCATATTATGATGTCGCCCAACTTTTGGGCTCGATCCGAAATCAATAGGTGTGAGAAATTGGACAATTCAAGTTCAACGGCAGTTCGTTCCTAATTGGAGTGGTTGGTGTATTCCGTACTTCTAGCGATTGGATTTCACTCAAAACTAACCAAATGACTCCTCCCACCATATTATGATGTTGCCCAAGTTTTGGGCTCGATCCGAAATCAATAGGGGTGAGAAATTGGACAATTCAAGTTCAACGACTGTTCGTTCCTAATTGGAGTGGTTGGTGTATTCCATACTTCTAGCGACAGGATTTCACTCAAAACTCACCAAATGACTCCTCCCACCATATTATGATGTTGCGCAAGTTTTGGGCCCGATCCGAAATCAATAGGTGTGAGACATTGGACAATTCAAGTTCAACGGCAGTTCGTTCCTAATTGGAGTGGTTGGTGTATTCCGTACTTCTAGCGATTGGATTTCCCTGAAAACTCACCAAATGACTCCTCCCAACATATTATGATGTTGCGCAAGTTTTGGGCTCGATCCGAAATCAATAGGTGTGAGAAATTGGACAATTCAAGTTCAACGGCAGTTCGTTCCTAATTGGAGTGGTTGGTGTATTCCGTACTTCTAGCGATTGGATTTCACTGAAAACTCACCAAATGACTCCTCCCAACATATTATGATGTTGCCCAAGTTTTGGGCTCGATCCGAAATCAATAGGTGTGAGAAATTGAACAATTCAAGTTCAACGGCAGTTCGTTCGTAATTGGAGTGGTTGGTGTATTCCATACTTCTAGCAATTGGATTTCACTCAAAACTCACCAAATGACTCCTCCCACCATATTACGATGTTGCACAAGTGTGGGGTTCCATCCGAAATCAATAGGTGTGAGAAATTGGACAATTCAAGTTCAACGGCAGTTCGTTCCTAATTGGAGTGGTTGGTGTATTCCATACTTCTAGTGGTTGGATTTCACTCAAAACTCAGCAAATGACTCCTCCCACCATATTATGATGTTGCCCAAGTTTTGGGCTCGATCCGAAATCAATAGGTGTTCCAAATTGGACAATTCAAGTTCAACGGCAGTTCGTTCCTAATTGGAGTGGTTGGTGTATTCCATACTTCTAGCGATTGGATTTCACTCAAAACTCACCAAACGACTCCACCCACCATATTATGATGTCGCCCAACTTTTGGGCTCGATCCGAAATCAATAGGTGTTCGAAATTGGACAATTCAAGTTCAACGGCAGTTCTTTCCTAATGGGAGTGGTTGGTGTATTCCATACTTCTGGCGATGGGATTTCACTCAAAACTTACCAAATGACTCCTCCCACCATATTATGATGTTGCCAAAGTTTGGGGCTCGATCCGAAATCAATAGGTGTGAGAAATTGGACAATTCATGTTCCACGGCAGTTCGTTCCTAAATGGAGAGGTTGGTGTATTTCGTACTTCTAGCGATTGGATTTCACTCAAAACTCAACAAATGACTCCTGCCACCATATTATGATGTTGCCCAAGTTTTGGGCTCGATCCGAAATCAATAGGTGTTCCAAATTGGACAATTGAAGTTGAACGGCACTTCGTTCCTAATTGGAGTGGTTGGTGTATTCCATACGTCTAGCGATTGGATTTCACTCAAAACTCACCAAATAACGCCTCCCACCATATTATGATGTTGCCCACGTTTTGGGCTCCATCCGAAATCAATAGGTATGAGAAATTGGACAATTCAAGTTCAACGGCAGTTCGTTCCAAATTGGAGTGGTTGGTGTATTGCATACTTCTAGCGATTGGATTTCACTCAACACTCACCAAATGACTCCTCCCACCATATTATGATGTTGCGCAAGATTTGGGCTCGATCCGAAATCAATAGGTGTGAGACATTGGACAATTCAAGTTCAACGGCAGTTCGTTCCTAAATGGAGTGGTTGGTGTATTCCATACTTCTAGCGATTGGATTTCTCTCAAAACTCACCAAATGACTCCTCCCACCATATTATGATGTTTCCCAAGTTTTGGGCTCGATCCGAAATCAATAGGTGTTCCAAATTGGACAATTCAAGTTCAACGGCAGTTCGTTCCAAATTGGAGTGGTTGGTGTATTCCATACTTCTAGCAATTGGATTTCACTCAAAACTCACCGAATGACTCCTCCCACCATATTATGATGTTGCCCAAGTTTTGGGCTCGATCCGAAATCAATAGGTGTCAGAAATTGGACAATTCAAGTTCAACGGCAGTTCGTTCCTAATTGGAGTGGTTGGTGTATTCCATACTTCTAGCGATTGGATTTCACTCAAAACTCACCAAATGTCTCCTCCCACCATATTATGGTGTTGCCCAAGTTTTGGGCTCGATCCGAAATCAATAGGTGTCAGAAATTGGACAATTCAAGTTCAACGGCAGTTCGTTCCTAATTGGAGTGGTTGGTGTATTCCATACTTCTAGCGATTGGATTTCATTTAAAACTCACCAAACGACTCCTCCCACCATAATATGATGTTGCCCAAGTTTTGGCCTCGATCCGAAATCAATAGGTGTTCGAAATTGGACAATTCAAGTTCAACGACAGTTCGTTCCTAATTGGAGTGGTTGGTGTATTCCATACTTCTAGCGATTGGATTTCACTCAAAACTCACCAAATGACTCCCACCATATTATGATGTTGCCCAAGTTTTGGGCTCGATCCGAAATCAATAGGTGTGAGAAATTGGACAATTCAAGTTCAACGGCAGTTCGTTCCTAATTGGAGTGGTTGGTGTATTCCATACTTCTAGCGATTGGATTTCACTCAAAACTCACCAAATGACTCCTCCCACCATATTATGAAGTTGCCCAAGTTTTGGGCTCGATCGGAAATCAATAGGTGTGAGCAATTCGACAATTCAAGTTCAACGGCAGTTCGTTCCTAATTGGAGTGGTTGGTGTATTCCATACTTCTAGGGATTGGATTTCACTCAAAACTCACCAAACGACTCCACCCACCATATTATGATGTCGGACCAACTTTTGGGCTCGATCCGAAATCAATAGGTGTGAGAAATTGGACAATTCAAGTTCAACGGCAGTTCGTTCCTAATTGGAGTGGTTGGTGTATTCCGTACTTCTAGCGATTGGATTTCACTCAAAACTAACCAAATGACTCCTCCCACCATATTATGATGTTGCCCAAGTTTTGGGCTCGATCCGAAATCAATAGGTGTGAGAAATTGGACAATTCAAGTTCAACGGCAGTTCGTTCCTAATTGGAGTGGTTGGTGTATTCTATACTTCTAGCGATTGGATTTCACTCAAAACTCACCAAATGACTCCTCCCACCATATTATGATGTTGCCCAAGTTTTGGGCTCGATCCGAAATCAATAGGTGTGAGAAATGGGACAATTCAAGTTCAACGGTAGTTCGTTCCTAATTGGAGTGGTTGGTGTATTCCATACTTCTAGCGATTGGATTTCACTCAAAACTCACCAAATGTCTCCTCCCACCATATTATGGTGTTGCCCAAGTTTTGGGCTCGATCTGAAATCAATAGGTGTCAGAAATTGGACAATTCAAGTTCAACGGCAGTTCGTTCCTAATTGGAGTGGTTGGTGTATTCCATACTTCTAGCGATTGGATTTCATTTAAAACTCACCAAACGACTCCTCCCACCATAATATGATGTTGCCCAAGTTTTGGCCTCGATCCGAAATCAATAGGTGTTCGAAATTGGACAATTCAAGTTCAACTGCAGTTCGTTCCTAATTGGAGTGGTTGGTGTATTCCTTCCTTCTAGCGATTGGATTTCACTCAAAACTCCCGTAATGACTCCGCCCACCATATTATGATGTTGCCCAAGTTTTGGGCTCGATCCGAAATCAATAGGTGTTCCAAATTGGACAATTCAAGTTCAATGGCCGTTCGTTCCTAGTTGGAGTGGTTGGTGTATTCCATACTTCTAGCGATTGGATTTCACTCAAAACTCACCAAATGACTCCACCCACCATATTATGATGTTGTCCAAGTTTTGGGCTCGATCCGAAATCAATAGGGGTGAGAAATTGGACAATTCAAGTTCAACGGCAGTTCGTTCCTAATTGCAGTGGTTGGGGTATTCCATACTTCTAGCGATTGGATTTCACTCAAAACTCACCAAACGACTCCTCCCATGATAATATGATGTTGCCCAAGTTGTGGGCTCGATCCAAAATCAATAGGTGTTCGAAATTGGACAATTCAAGTTCAACGGCAGTTCGTTCCTAATTGGAGTGGTTGGTATATTCCAAACCTGTAGCGATTGGATTTCACTCAAAACTCCCCAAATGACTCCTCCCACCATATTATGATGTTGCCCAAGTTTTGGGCTCGATCCAAAATCAATAGGTGTGAGAAATTGGACAATTCAAGTTCAACGGCAGTTCGTTCCTAATTGGAGTGGTTGGTGTATTCCATACTTCTAGCGATTGGATTTCACTCAAAACTCACAAAATGACTCCTCCCACCATGTTATGATGTTGCCCAAGTTTTGGGCTCGATCCGAAATCAATAGGTGTGAGAAATTGGATAATTCAAGTTCAACGGCAGTTCGTTCCAAATTGGAGTGGTTGGTGTATTCCATACTTCCAGCGATTGGATTTCACTCAAAACTCACCAAATGACTCCTCCCACCATATTATGATGTTGCCCAAGTTTTGGGCTCCATCCGAAATCAATAGGTGTTCCAAATTGGACAATTCAAGTTCAACGGCAGTTCGTTCCTAATTGGAGTGGTTGGTGTATTCCATTACCCTAGCGATTGGATTACACTCAAAACTCACCAAATGACTCCTCCCACCATATTATGATGTTGCACAAGTTTAGGGTTCGATCTGAAATCAATAGGTGTGAGAAATTGGACAATTCAAGTTCAACGGCAGTTCGTTCCTAATGGGAGTGGTTGGTGTATTCCACACTTCTAGCGATTGGATTTCACACAAAACTCACAAAATGACTCCCCCCACCATGTTATGATGTTGCCCAAGTTTTGGGCTACATCCGAAATCAATAGGTGTTCGAAATTGGACAATTCAAGTTCAACGGCAGTTCGTTCCTAATTGGAGTGTTTGGTGTATTCCATACTTCTTGCGATTGGATTTCACTCAAAACTCACCAAATGACTCCTCCCACCATATTATGATGTTGCCCAAGTTTTGGGCTCCATCCGAAATCAGTAGGTGTGAGAAATTGGACAATTGAAGTTCAACGGAAGTTCGTTCCTAATTGGAGTGGTTGGTGTATTCCGGACTTCTAGCGATTGGATTTCACTCAAAACTCACCAAGTGACTCCTCCCACCATATTATGATGTTGCCCTAGTTTCGGGCTCGATCCGAAATCAATAGGGGTGAGAAATTGGACAATTCAAGTTCAACGGCAGTTCGTTCCTAATTGGAGTGGTTGGTGTATTCCAAACTTCTAGCGATTGGATTTCACTCAAAACTCACCAAATGACTCCTCCCACCATATTATGATGTTGTCCAAGTTTTGGGCTCGATCCAAAATCAATAGGGGTGAGAAATTGGACAATTCAAGTTCAACGGCAGTTCGTTCCTAATTGCAGTGGTTGGGGTATTCCATACTTCTAGCGATTGGATTTCACTCAAAACTCACCAAACGACTCCTCCCATGATAATATGATGTTGCCCAAGTTGTGGGCTCGATCCAAAGTCAATAGGTGTTCGAAATTGGACAATTCAAGTTCAACGGCAGTTCGTTCCTAATGGGAGTGGTTGGTGTATTCCACACTTCTAGAGAATTGGATTTCACTCAAAACTCACCAAATGACTCCTCCCACCGTATTGTGATGTTGCCCTAGTTTTGGGCTTGATCCGAAATCAATAGGTGTGAGAAATTGGACAATTCAAGTTCAACGGCAGTTCGTTCCTAATTGGAGTGGTTGGTGTATTCCATACTTCTAGTGATTGGATTTCACTCAAAACTCACCAAATGACTCCTCCCACCATATTATGATGTTGCCCAAGTTTTGGGCTCGATCCGAAATCAATAGGTGTTCCAAATTGGACAATTCAAGTTCAACGGCAGTTCGTTCCGAATTGGAGTGGTTGGTGTATTCCATACTTCTAGCGATTGGATTTCACACAAAACTCACAAAATGACTCCCCCCACCATGTTATGATGTTGCCCAAGTTTTGGGCTCGATCCGAAATCAATAGGTGTTCGAAATTGGACAATTCAAGTTCAACGGCAGTTCGTTCCTAATTGGAGTGGTTGGTGTATTCCATACTTCTAGCGATTGGATTTCACTCAAAACTCACCAAATGACTCCTCCCACCATATTATGATGTTGCCCAAGTTTTGGGCTCGATCCGAAATCAGTAGGTGTTCGAAATTGTACAATTCAATTTCAACGGCAGTTCGTTCCTAATTGGAGTGGTTGGTGTATTCCATACTTCTAGCGATTGGATTTCACTCAAAACTCACCAAATGACTCCTCCCACCATATTATGGTGTTGCCCAAGTTTTGGGCTCAATCCGAAATCAATAGGTGTGAGAAATTGGACAATTGAAGTTCAACGGAAGTTCGGTCCTAATTGGAGTGGTTCGTGTATTCCATACTTCTAGCGATTGGATTTCACTCAAAACTCACCAAGTGACTCCTCCCACCATATTATGATGTTGCCCAAGTTTGGGGCTCGATCCGAAATCAATAGGGGTGAGAAATTGGACAATTCAAGTTCAACGGCAGTTAGTTCCTAATTGGAGTGGTTGGTGTATTCCATACTTCTAGCGATTGGATTTCTCTCAAAACTCACCAAATGACTCCTCCCACCATATTATGATGTTGCCCAAGTTTTGGGCACGATCCGAAATCAATAAGTGTTCGAAATTGGACAATTCAAGTTCAACGGCAGTTCGTTCCTAATGGGAGTGGTTGGTGTATTCCACACTTCTAGAGAATTGGATTTCACTCAAAACTCACCAAATGACTCCTCCCACCATATTATGATGTTGCCCAAGTTTTGGGCTAGATCCGAAATCAATAGGTGTTCCAAATTGGACAATTCAAGTTCAACGGCAGTTCGTTCCTAATTGGAGTGGTTGGTGTATTCCATACTTCTAGCGATTGGATTTCACTCAAAACTCACCAAATGACTCCTCCCACCATATTATGATGTTGCCCAAGTTTTGGGCTAGATCCGAAATCAATAGGTGTTCGAAATTGGACAATTCAAGTTCAACGGCAGTTCGTTCCTAATTGGAGTGGTTGGTGTATTCCATACTTCTAGCGATTGGATTTCACTCAAAACTCACCAAATGACTCCTCCCACCATATTATGGTGTTGCCCAAGTTTTGGGCTCGATCCGAAATCAGTAGGTGTGAGAAATTGGACAATTGAAGTTCAACGGAAGTTCGTTCCTAATTGGAGTGGTTGGTGTATTCCGGACTTCTTGCGATTGGATTTCACTCAAAACTCACCAAGTGACTCCTCCCACCATATTATGATGTTGCCCTAGTTTCGGGCTCGATCCGAAATCAATAGGGGTGAGAAATTGGACAATTCAAGTTCAACGGCAGTTCGTTCCTAATTGGAGCGGTTGGTGTATTCCATACTTCTAGCGATTGGATTTCACTCAAAACTCACGAAATGACTCCTCCCATCATATTATGATGTTGCACAAGTTTGGGGTTCCATATGAAATCAATAGGTGTTCCAAATTGGACAATTCAGGTTCAACGGCAGTTCGTTCCTAATTGGAGTGGTTGGTGTATTCCATACTTCTAGCGATTGGATTTCACTCAAAACTCACCAAATGACTCCTCCCACCATATTATGGTGTTGCCCAAGTTTTGGGCTCAATCCGAAATCAATAGGTGTGAGAAATTGGACAATTCAAGTTCAACGGAAGTTCGTTCCTAATTGGAGTGGTTCGTGTATTCCGTACTTCTAGCGATTGGATTTCACTCAAAACTCACCAAATGACTCCTATCACGATATTATGATGTTGCCCAAGTTTTGGGCTCGATCCGAAATCATTAGGTGTTCGAAATTGGACAATTCAATTTCAACGGCAGTTCGTTCCAAATTGGAGTGGTTGGTGTATTCCATACTTCTAGCGATTGGATTTCACTCAAAACTCCCCAAATGACTCCTCCCACCATATTATGGTGTTGCCTAAGTTTTGGGCTCAATCCGAAATCAATAGGTGTGAGAAATTGGACAATTGAAGTTCAACGGAAGTTCGTTCCTAATTGGAGTGGTTCGTGTATTCCATACTTCCAGCGATTGGATTTCACTCAAAACTCACCAAGTGACTCCTCCCACCATATTATGATGTTGCCCAAGTTTGGGGCTCGATCCGAAATCAATAGGGGTGAGAAATTGGACAATTCAAGTTCAACGGCAGTTCGTTCCTAATTGGAGTGGTTGGTGTATTCCATACTTCTAGCGATTGGATTTCACTCAAAACTCACCAAATGACTCCTCCACCATATTATGATGTTGCCCAAGTTTTGGGCACGATCCGAAATCAATAGGTGTTCGAAATTGGACAATTCAAGTTCAACGGCAGTTCGTTCCTAATTGGAGTGGTTGGTGTATTCCATACTTCTAGCGATTGGATTTCACCCAAAACTCACCAAATGACTCCTCCCACCATATTATGTTGTTGCCCAAGTTTTGGGCTCGATCCGAAATCAATAGGTGTTCGAAATTGTACAATTCAATTTCAACGGCAGTTCGTTCCTAATTGGAGTGGTTGGTGTATTCCATACTTCTAGCGATTGGATTTCACTCAAAACTCACCAAATGACTCCTCCCACCATATTATGATGTTGCCCAAGTTTTGGGCACGATCCGAAATCAATAGGTGTTCGAAATTGGACAATTCTAGTTCAACGGCAGTTCGTTCCTAATTGAATTGGTTGGTGTATTCCGTACTTCTAGCGATTGGATTTCACTCAAAACTCACCAAAAGACTCCTATCACGATATTATGATGTTGCCCAAGTTTTGGGCTCGATCCGAAATCATTAGGTGTTCGAAATTGGACAATTCAATTTCAACGGCAGTTCGTTCCTAATTGGAGTGGTTGGTGTCTTCCATACTTCTAGCGATTGGATTTCACTCAAAACTCACCAAATGACTCCTCCCACCATATTATGATGTTGCCCAAGTTGTAAGTTCGATCCGAAATCAATAGGTGTGAGAAATTGAAGAATTCAAGTTCAAAGGCAGTTCGTTCCTACTTGGAGTGGTTGGTGTATTCCATACTTCTAGCGATTGGATTTCACTCAAAACTCACCAAATGACTCCACCCACCATATTATGATGTTGCCCAAGTTTGGTGCTCGGTCCGAAATCAATAGGTGTGAGAAATTGGACAGTTCAAGTTCAAGGGAAGTTCGTTTCTAATTGGAGCGGTTGGTGTATTCTATACTTCTAGCGATTGGATTTCACGCAAAACTCACCAAATGACTCCTCCCACCATATTATGATGTTGCCCAAGTTTTGGAGTCGATCCGAAATCAATAGGTGTGAGAAATTGGACAATTCAATTTCAACGGCTGTTCGTTCCTAATTGGAGTGGTCGGTGTATTCCATACTTCTAGCGATTGGATTTCACTCAAAACTCACAAATGACTCCTCCCACCATATTATGATGTTGCCCAAGTTTTGGGATCGATCCGAAATCAATAGGTGTTCCAAATTGGACAATTCAAGTTCAACGGCAGTTCGTTCCTAATTGGAGTGGTTGGTGTATTCCATACTTCTAGCAATTGGATTTCACTCAAAACTCACCAAATGACTCCTCCCACCATATTATGATGTTGCCCAAGTTTTGGGCACGATCCGAAATCAATAGGTGTTCGAAATTGGACAATTCAAGTTCAAAGGCAGTTCGTTCCTAATGGGAGTGGTTGGTGTATTCCACACTTCTAGAGAATTGGATTTCACTCAAAACTCACCAAATAACTCCTCCCACCATATTATGATGTTGCCCAAGTTTTGGGCTAGATCCGAAATCAATAGGTGTTCCAAATTGGAGTGGTTGGTGTATTCCATACTTCTAGCGATTGGATTTCACTCAAAACTCACCAAATGACTCCTCCCACCATATTATGATGTTGCCCAAGTTTTGGGCTCGATCCGAAATCAATAGGTGTTCCAAATTGGACAATTCAAGTTCAACGGCATTTCGTTCCTAATTGGAGTGGTTATTGTATTCCATACTTCTAGCGATTGGATTTCACTCAAAACTCACCAAATGACTCCCCCCACCATGTTATGATGTTTCCCAAGTTTTAGGCTCGATCCGAAATCAATAGGTGTTCGAAATTGGACAATTCAAGTTCAACTGCAGTTCGTTCCTAATTGGAGTGGTTGGTGTATTCCATACTTCTAGCGATTGGATTTCACTCAAAACTCGCCAAATGACTCCTCCCACCATATTATGATGTTGCCCAAGTTTTGGGCTCGATCCGAAATCAGTAGTTGTGAGAAATTGGACAATTGAAGTTCAACGGAAGTTCGTTCCTAATTGGAGTGGTTGGTGTATTCCATACTTCTAGCGATTGGATTTCACTAAAAACTCACCAAATGACTCCTCCCACCATATTATGGTGTTGCCCAAGTTTTGGGCTCAATTCGAAATCAATAGGTGTGAGAAATTGGACAATTGAAGTTCAACGGCAGTTCGTTCCTAATTGGAGTGGTTCGTGTATTCCGTACTTCTAGCGATTGGATTTCACTCAAAACTCACCAAATGACTCCTATCACGATATTATGATGTTGCCCAAGTTTTGGGCTAGATCCGAAATCAATAGGTGTTCGAAATTGGACAATTCAAGTTCAACGGCAGTTCGTTCCTAATTGGAGTGGTTGGTGTATTCCATACTTCTAGCGATTGGATTTCACCCAAAACTCACCAAATGACTCCTCCCACCATATTATGTTGTTGCCCAAGTTTTGGGCTCGATCCGAAATCAATAGGTGTTCGAAATTGTACAATTCAATTTCAACGGCAGTTCGTTCCTAATTGGAGTGTTTGGTGTATTCCACACTTCTAGCGATTGGATTTCACTCAAAACTCACCAAATGACTCCTCCCACCATATCATGATGTTGCCCAAGTTTTGGGCACGATCCGAAATCAATAGGTGTTCGAAATTGGACAATTCAAGGTCAACGGCAGTTCGTTCCTAATTGGATTGGTTGGTGTATTCCGTACTTCTAGCGATTGGATTTCACTCAAAACTCACCAAATGACTCCTATCACGATATTATGATGTTGCCCAAGTTTTGGGCTCGATCCGACATCATTAGGTGTTCGAAATTGGACAATTCAATTTCAACGGCAGTTTGTTCCTAATTGGAGTGGTTGGTGTATTCCATACTTCTAGCGATTGGATATCACTCAAAACTCACCAAATGACTCCACCCACCATATTATGATGTTGCCCAAGTTTGGTGCTCGTTCCGAAATCAATAGGTGTGAGAAATTGGACAGTTCAAGTTCAAGGGAAGTTCGTTCCTAATTGGAGCGGTTGGTGTATTCTATACTTCTAGCGATTGGATTTCACGCAAAACTCACCAAATGACTCCTCCCACCATATTATGATGTTGCCCAAGTTTTGGAGTCGATCCGAAATCAATAGGTGTGAGAAATTGGACAATTCAATTTCAACGGCAGTTCGTTCCTAATTGGAGTGGTCGGTGTATTCCATACTTCTAGCGATTGGATTTCACTCAAAACTCACAAATGACTCCTCCCACCATATTATGATGTTGCCCAAGTTTTTGGATCGATCCGAAATCAATAGGTGTTCCAAATTGGACAATTCAAGTTCAACGGCAGTTCGTTCCTAATTGGAGTGGTTGGTATATTCCATACTTCTAGGGATTGGATTTCACTCAAAACTCACCAAATGACGCCTCCCACCATATTATGACGTTGCCCAAATTTTGCGCTCGATCCGAAATCAATAGGTGTTCCAAATTGGACAATTCAAGTTCAACGGCAGTTCGTTCCTAACAGGAGTGGTTGGTGTATTCCATACTTCTAGCGATTGGATTTCACTCAAAACTCACCAAATGACTCCTCCCACCATATTATGATGTTGCCCAAATTTTGGGCTCGATCCGAAATCAATAGGTGTGAGAAATTGGACAATTCAAGTTCAACGGCCGTTCGTTCCTAATTGGAGTGGTTGGTGTATTCCATACTTCTAGAGATTGGATTTCACTCAAAACTCACCAAATGACTCCACCCACCATATTATGATGTTGCCCAAGTTTGGGGCTCGATCCGAAATCAATAGATGTGAGAAATTGGACAATTTAAGTTCAGCGGCAGTTTGTTCAGACTTGGAGTGGTTGGTGTATTCCATACTTCTAGCGATTGGATTTCACTCAAAACTCACCAAATGACTCCTCCCACCATATTATGATGTTGCCCATGTTTTAGGGTCGATCCGAAATCAATAGGTGTGAGAAACTGGACAATTCAAGTTCAACGGCCGTTCGTTCCGAATTGGAGTGGTTGGTGTATTCCATACTTCTAGAGATTGGATTTCACTCAAAACTCACCAAATGACTCCACCCACCATATTATGATGTTGCCCAAGTTTTCGGCTCGATCCGAAATCAAAAGGTGTTCCAAATTGGACAATTCAAGTTCAACGGCAGTTCGTTCCTAACTGCAGTGGTTGGTGTATTCCATACTTCTAGCGATTGGATTTCACTCAAAACTCACCAAATGACTCCTCCCACCATATTATGATGTTGCCCAAATTTTGGGCTCGATCCGACATCAATAGGTGTTCCAAATTGGACAATTCAAGTTCAACGGCAGTTCGTTCCTAATTGGAGTGGTTGGTGTATTCCATACTTCTAGCGATTGGATTTCAATCCAAACTCACCAAATGACTCCTCCCACAGTATTATGATGTTGCCCAAGTTTGGGGCTCGATCCGAAATCAATAGATGTGAGAAATTGGACAATTTAAGTTCAGCGGCAGTTTGTTCAGACTTGGAGTGGTTGGTGTATTCCATACTTCTAGCGATTGGATTTCACTCAAAACTCACCAAATGACTCCTCCCACCATATTATGATGTTGCCCAAGTTTTGGGGTCGATCCGAAATCAATAGGTGTGAGAAACTGGACAATTCAAGTTCAACGGCCGTTCGTTCCTAATTGGAGTGGTTGGTGTATTCCATACTTCTAGAGATTGGATTTCACTCAAAACTCACCAAATGACTCCACCCACCATATTATGATGTTGCCCAAGTTTTCGGCTTGATCCGAAATCAATAGGTGTTCCAAATTGGACGATTCAAGTTCAACGGCAGTTCGTTTCTAATTGGAGTGGTTGGTGTATTCCACACTTCTAACGATTGGATTTCACTCAAAACTCCCCAAATGACTCCTCCCACCATATTATGACGTTGCCCAAGTTTGGGGCTCGATCCGAAATCAATAGGTGTGAGAAACTGGACAATTCAATTTCAACGGCAGTTCGTTCCTAATTGGAGTGGTCGGTGTATTCCATACTTCTAGCGATTGGATTTCACTCAAAACTCACAAATGACTCCTCCCACCATATTATGATGTTACCCAAGTTTTGGGCTCGATCCGAAATCAATAGGTGTGAGAAATTGGACAATTGAAGTTCAACGGAAGTTCGTTCCTAATTGGAGTGGTTGGTGTATTCAATACTTCTAGCGATTGGATTTCACTCAAAACTCACCAAATGACTCCTCCCACCATATTATGATGTTACCCAAGTTTTGGGCTCGATCCGAAATCAATAGGTGTGAGAAATTGGACAATTGAAGTTCAACGGAAGTTCGTTCCTAATTGGAGTGGTTGGTGTATTCAATACTTCTAAAGATTGGATTTCACTCAAAACTCACCAAGTGACTCCTCCCACCATATTATGATGTTGCCCAAGTTTTGGTCTCGATCCGAAATCAATAGGTGTTCGAAATTGTACAATTCAATTTCAACGGCAGTTCGTTCCTAATTGGAGTGGTTGGTGTATTCCATACTTCTAGCGATTGGATTTCACTCAAAACTCACCAAATGACTCCTCCCACCATATTATGATGTTGCCCAAGTTTTGGGCTCGACCCGAAATCAATTGAAGTGAGAAATTGGACAATTCAAGTTCAACGGCAGTTCGTTCCTCATTGGAGTGGTTGGTGTATTCCATACTTCTAGCGATTGGATTTCACTCAAAACTCACCAAATGACTCCTCCCACCATATTATGTTGTTGCCCAAGTTTTGGGCTCGATCCGAAATCAATAGGTGTGAGAAATTGGACAATTCAAGTTCAACGGCAGTTCGTTCCTAATTGGAGTGGTTGGTGTATTCCATACTTCTAGCGATTGGATTTCACTCAAAACTCACCAAATGACTCCTCCCACCATATTATGATGTTGCCCAAGTTTTGGGCTCGATCCGAAATCAATAGGTGTGAGAAATTGGACAATTCAAGTTCAACGGCAGTTCGTTCCTAATTGAAGTGGTTGTGTATTACACACTTCTAGCAAATGGATTTCACTCAAAACTCCCCAAATGACTCCTTCCACCATATTATGATGTTGCCCAAGTTGTAAGTTCGATCCGAAATCAATAGGTGTGAGAAATTGAACAATTCAAGTTCAAAGGCAGTTCGTTCCTACTTGGAGTGGTTGGTGTATTCCATACTTCTAGCGATTGGATTTCACTCAAAACTCACCAAATGATTCCACCCACCATATTATGATGTTGCCCAAGTTTGGGGCTCGGTCCGAAATCAATAGGTGTGAGAAATTGGACAGTTCAAGTTCAAGGGAAGTTCCTTCCTAATTGGTGTGGTTGGTGTATTCTATACTTCTAGCGATTGGATTTCACGCAAAACTCACCAAATGACTCCTCCCACCATATTATGATGTTGCCCAAGTTTTGGAGTCGATCCGAAATCAATAGGTGTGAGAAATTGGACAATTCAATTTCAACGGCAGTTCGTTCCTAATTGGAGTGGTTGGTGTATTCCATACCTCTAGCGATTGGATTTCACTCAAAACTCACAAATGACTCCTCCCACCATATTATGATGTTGCCCAAGTTTTGGGATCGATCCGAAATCAATAGGTGTGAGAAATTGGAAAATTCAAGTTCAACAGCAGTTCGTTCCTAATTGGAGTGGTTGGTGTATTCCATACTTCTAGCGATTGGATTTCACTCAAAACTCACCAAATGACTCCTCCCACCATATTATGTTGTTGCCCAAGTTTTGGGCTCGATCCGAAATCAATAGGTGTGAGAAATTGGACAATTCAAGTTCAACGGAAGTTCGTTCCTAATTGCAGTGGTTGGTATATTCAATACTTCTAGCGATTGGATTTCACTCAAAACTCACCAAATGACTCCTCCCACCATATTATGATGTTACCCAAGTTTTGGGCTCGATCCGAAATCAATAGGTGTGAGAAATTGGACAATTGAAGTTCAACGGAAGTTCGTTCCTAATTGGAGTGGTTGGTGTATTCAATACTTCTAACGATTGGATTTCACTCAAAACTCACCAAGTGACTCCTCCCATCATATTATGATGTTGCCCAAGTTTTGGTCTCGATCCGAAATCAATAGGTGTTCCAAATTGGACAATTCAAGTTCAACGGCAGTTCATTCCTAATTGGAGTGGTCGGTGTATTCCATACTTCTAGCGATTGGATTTCACTCAGAACTCACCAAATGACTCCTCCCACCATATTATGATGTTGCCCAAGTTTTGGTCTCGATCCGAAATCAATAGTTGTTCCAAATTAGACAATTCAAGTTCAACGACAGTTCGTTTCTAATTGGAGAGGTTGGGTATTCCATACTTCTAGCGATTGGATTTCACTCAAAACTCACTAAATGACTCCTCCCACCATATTATGATGTTGCCCAAGTTTTGGTCTCGATCCGAAATCAATAGTTGTTCCAAATTAGACAATTCAAGTTCAACGACAGTTCGTTCCTAATTGGAGTGGTTGGTTATTCCATACTTCTAGCGAATGGATTTCACTGAAAACTCGCCAAATGACTCCTCCCACCATATTATGATGTTGCCCAAGTTTGGGCCTCGATCCGAAATTAATAGATGTGAGAAATTGGACAATTCAAGTTCAACGGCAGTTCGTTCCTAGTTGGAGTGGTTGGTGTATTCCATACTTCTAGTGATTCGATTTCACTCAAAACTCACCAAATGACTCCTCCCACCATATTATGATGTTGCCCAAGTTTTGGGCTCGATCCGAAATCAATAGGTGTGAGAAATTGGACAATTCAAGTTCAACGGTAGTTCGTTCCTAATTGGAGTGGTTGGTGTATTCCATACTTCTAGCGATTGGATTTCACTCAAAACTAACCAAATGACTCCTCCCACCATATTATGATGTTGCCCAAGTTTTGGGCTTGATTCGAACTCAATAGGTGTGAGAAATTGGACAATTGAAGTTCAACGGAAGTTCGTTCCTAATTGGAGTGGTTGGTGTATTCCATACTTCTAGCGATTGGATTTCACTCAAAACCCACCAAGTGACTCCTCCCACCATATTATGATGTTGCCCAAGTTTTGGTCTCGAACCGAAATCAATAGGTGTTCCAAATTAGACAATTCAAGTTCAACGGCAGTTCGTTCCTAATTGGAGTGGTTGGTGTATTCCATACTTCTAGCGATTGGATTTCACTCAAAACTAACCAAATGACTCCTCCCACCATATTATGATGTTGCCCAAGTTTTGGGCTCGATCCGAAATCAACAGGTGTGAGAAATTGGACAATTCATGTTCAACGGCAGTTCGTTCCTAATTGGAGTGGTTGGTGTATTCCGTACTTCTAGCGATTGGATTTCACTCAAAACTCACCAAATGACTCCTCCCACCATATTATGATGTTGCCCAAGTTTTGGGCTCGATCCGAAATCAATAGGTGTGAGAAATTGGACAATTCAAGTTCAACGACAGTTCGTTCCTAATTGGGGTGGTTGGTGTATTCCATACTTCTAGCGATTGGATTTCACTCAAAACTCACCAAATGACTCCTCCCACTATATTATGATGTTGCCCAAGTTTTGGGCTCGATCTGAAATCAATAGGTGTGAGAAATTGGACAATTCAAGTTCAACGGCAGGTCGTTCCTAATTGCAGTGGTTGCTGTATTCCATACTTCTAGCGATTGGATTTCACTCAAAACTAACCAAATGACTCCTCCCACCATATTATGATGTTGCCCAAGTTTTGGGCTTGATTCGAACTCAATAGGTGTGAGAAATTGGACAATTTAAGTTCAACGGCAGGTCGTTCATAATTGGAGTGGTTGCTGTATTCCATACTTCTAGCGATTGGATTTCACTCAAAACTCACCAAATGACTCCTCCCACCATATTATGTTGTTTCACAAGTTTGGGGTTCCATCCGAAATCAATAGGTTTGAGAAATTGGACAATTCAAGTTCAACGGCAGTTCGTTCCTAATTGGAGTGCTTGGTGTATTCCATACTTCTAGCGATTGGATTTCACTCAATACTCACCAAATGACTCCTCCCACCATATTACGATGTTGCCCAAGTTTTGGGCTCGATCCGAAATCAATAGGTGTGAAAAATTGGACAATTCAAGTTCAACGGCAGTTCGTTCCTAATTGGAGTGGTTGGTGTATTCCACACTTCTAGCGATTGGATTTCACTCAAAACTCACCAAACGACTCCTCCCACCATATTATGATGTTGCCCAAGTTTTGGGCCCGATCCGAAATCAATAGGTGTGAGAAATTGGATAATTCAAGTTCAACGGCAGTTCGTTCCTAATTGGAGTGGTTGGTGTATTCCATACTTCTTGCGATTTGATTTCACTCAAAACTCACCAAATGACTCCTCCCACCATATTATGATGTTGTCCAAGTTTTGGGCTCGATCCGAAATCAATAGGTGTTCCAAATTGGACAATTCAAGTTCAACGGCACTTCGTTCCTAATTGGAGTGGTTGGTGTATTCCATACTTCTAGCGATTGGATTTCACTCAAAACTCACAAAATGGCTCCTCCCACCATATTATGATGTTGTCCAAGTTTTGGGCTCGATCCGAAATCAATAGGTGTTCCAAATTGGACAATTCAAGTTCAACGGCAGTTCGTTCCTAATTGGAGTGGTTGGTGTATTCCATACTTCTAGCGATTGGATTTCACTCAAAACTCACCAAATGACTCCTCCCACTATACTATGATGTTGCACAAGTTTTGGGCTCGATCCGAAATCAATAGGTATGAGAAATTGGACAATTCAAGTTCAATGGCAGTTCGTTCCTAATGGGAGTGGTTGGTGTATTCCATACTTCTAGCGATTGGATTTCACTCAAAACTCACCAAATGACTCCTCCCACCATATTATGTTGTTGCCCAAGTTTTGGGTTCCATCCGAAATCAATAGGTGTGAGAAATTGGACAATTCAAGTTCAACGGCAGTTCGTTCCTAATTGGAGTGGTTGGTGTATTCCATACTTCTAGTGATTGGATTTCACTCAAAACTCACCAAATGACTCCTCCCACCATATTATGATGTTGTCCAAATTTGGGCCCGATCCGAAATCAATAGGTGTGAGAAATTGGACAATTTAAGTTCAACGGCAGTTCGTTCCTAATTGGAGTGGTTGGTGTATTCCATACTTCTAGCGATTGGATTTCACTCAAAACTTACCATATGACTCCTCCCACCATATTATGATGTTGCCCAAGTTTTGGGCTCGATCCGAAATCAATAGGTGTTCCAAATTGGACAATTCAAGTTCAACGGCAGTTCGTTCCGAATTGTAGTGGTTGGTGTATTCCATAGTTCTAGCGATTGGATTTCACTCAAAACTCACCAAATGACTCCTCCCACCATATTATGTTGTTGCCCAAGTTTTGGGTTCCATCCGAAATCAATAGGTGTGAGAAATTGGACAATTCAAGTTCAACGGCAGTTCGTTCCTAATTGGAGTGGTTGGTGTATTCCATACTTCTAGTGATTGGATTTCACTCAAAACTCACAAAATGACTCCTCCCACCATATTATGATGTTGTCCAAGTTTTGGGCTCGATCCGAAATCAATAGGTGTTCCAAATTGGACAATTCAAGTTCAACGGCAGTTCGTTCCGAATTGTAGTGGTTGGTGTATTCCATAGTTCTAGCGATTGGATTTCACTCAAAACTCACCAAATGACTCCTCCCACCATATTATGATGTTGCCCAAGTTTTGGGCCCGATCCGAAATCAATAGGTGTGAGAAATTGGACAATTCAAGTTCAACGGCAGTTCGTTCCTAATTGGAGTGGTTGGTGTATTCCATACTTCTAGCGACTGGATTTCACTCAAAACCCACCAAATGACTCCTCCCACCATATTATGATGTTGCCCAAGTTTTGGGCTCGATCCGAAATCAATAGGTGTTCCAAATTGGACAATTCAAGTTCAACGGCAGTTCGTTCCGAATTGGAGTGGTTGGTGTATTCCATACTTCTAGCGATTGGATTTCACTCAATACTCACCAAATTACTCCTCCCACCATATTACGATGTTGCCCAAGTTTTGGGCTCGATCCGAAATCAATAGGTGTGAAAAATTGGACAATTCAAGTTCAACGGCAGTTCGTTCCTAATTGGAGTGGTTGGTGTATTCCACACTTCTAGCGATTGGATTTCAATCAAAACTCACCAAATGACTCCTCCCATCATATTATGATGTTGCACAAATTTGGGGTTCCATCAGAACTCAATAGGTGTGAGAAATTGGACAATTCAAGTTCAACGGCACTTCGTTCCTAATTGGAGTGGTTCGTGTATTACATACTTCTAGCGATTGGATTTCACTCAAAACTCACCAAATGACTCCTCCCACCATATTATGATGTTCCCCAAGTTTTGGGCTCGATCCGAAATCAATAGGTGTGAGAAATTGGACAATTCAAGTTCAACGGCAGTTCATTCCTAATTGGAGTGGTTGGTGTATTCCATACTTCTAGCGATTGGATTTCACTCAAAACTCACCAAATCACTCCTCCCACCATATTATGATGTTGCCCAGGTTTTGGGCTCGATCCGAAATCAACAGGTGTTCCAAATTGGACAATTCAAGTTCAACGGCAGTTCGTTCCGAATTGGAGTGGTTGGTGTATTCCATACTTCTAGCGATTTGATTTCACAGAAAACTCACCAAATGACTCCTCCCACCATATTACGATGTTGCCCAAGTTTTGGGCTCGATCCGAAATCAATAGGTGTGAGAAATTGGACAATTCAAGTTCAACGGCACTTCGTTCCTAATTGGAGTGGTTGGTGTATTCCATACTTCTAGCGATTGGATTTCACTCAAAACTCACCAAAAGACTCCTCCCACCATATTATGATGTTGCCCAAGTTTGGGGCTCGGTCCGAAATCAATAGGTGTGAGAAATTGGACAGTTCAAGTTCAAGGGAACTTCGTTCCTAATTGGAGTGGTTGGTGTATTCTATACTTCTAGCAATTGGATTTCACGCAAAACTCCCCAAATGACTCCTCCCACCATAATAAGATGTTGCCCAAGTTTTGGAGTCGATCCGAAATCAATAGGTGTGAGAAATTGGACAATTCAATTTCAACGGCAGTTCGTTCCTAATTGGAGTGGTTGGTGTATTCCATACTTCTAGCGATTGGATTTCACTCAAAACTCACAAATGACTCCTCCCACCATATTATGATGTTGCCCAAGTTTTGGGATCGATCCGAAATCAATAGGTGTTCCAAATTGGACAATTCAAGTTCAACGGCAGTTCGTTCCGAATTGTAGTGGTTGGTGTATTCCATAGTTCTAGCGATTGGATTTCACTCAAAACTCACCAAATGACTCCTCCCACCATATTATGATGTTGCCCAAGTTTTGGGCCCGATCCGAAATCAATAGGTGTGAGAAATTGGACAATTCAAGTTCAACGGCAGTTCGTTCCTAATTGGAGTGGTTGGTGTATTCCATACTTCTAGTGACTGGATTTCACTCAAAACCCACCAAATGACTCCTCCCACCATATTATGATGTTGCCCAAGTTTTGGGCTCGATCCGAAATCAATAGGTGTTCCAAATTGGACAATTCAAGTTCAACGGCAGTTCGTTCCGAATTGGAGTGGTTGGTGTATTCCATACTTCTAGCGATTGGATTTCACTCAATACTCACCAAATTACTCCTCCCACCATATTACGATGTTGCCCAAGTTTTGGGCTCGATCCGAAATCAATAGGTGTGAAAAATTGGACAATTCAAGTTCAACGGCAGTTCGTTCCTAATTCGAGTGGTTGGTGTATTCCACACTTCTAGCGATTGGATTTCAATCAAAACTCACCAAATGACTCCTCCCATCATATTATGATGTTGCACAAATTTGGGGTTCCATCAGAACTCAATAGGTGTGAGAAATTGGACAATTCAAGTTCAACGGCACTTCGTTCCTAATTGGAGTGGTTCGTGTATTACATACTTCTAGCGATTGGATTTCACTCAAAACTCACCAAATGACTCCTCCCACCATATTATGATGTTGCCCAAGTTTTGGGCTCGATCCGAAATCAATAGGTGTGAGAAATTGGACAATTCAAGTTCAACGGCAGTTCATTCCTAATTGGAGTGGTTGGTGTATTCCATACTTCTAGCGATTGGATTTCACTCAAAACTCACCAAATCACTCCTCCCACCATATTATGATGTTGCCCAGGTTTTGGGCTCGATCCGAAATCAACAGGTGTTCCAAATTGGACAATTCAAGTTCAACGGCAGTTCGTTCCGAATTGGAGTGGTTGGTGTATTCCATACTTCTAGCGATTTGATTTCACAGAAAACTCACCAAATGACTCCTCCCACCATATTACGATGTTGCCCAAGTTTTGGGCTCGATCCGAAATCAATAGGTGTGAGAAATTGGACAATTCAAGTTCAACGGCACTTCGTTCCTAATTGGAGTGGTTGGTGTATTCCATACTTCTAGCGATTGGATTTCACTCAAAACTCACCAAAAGACTCCTCCCACCATATTATGATGTTGCCCAAGTTTGGGGCTCGGTCCGAAATCAATAGGTGTGAGAAATTGGACAGTTCAAGTTCAAGGGAACTTCGTTCCTAATTGGAGTGGTTGGTGTATTCTATACTTCTAGCAATTGGATTTCACGCAAAACTCCCCAAATGACTCCTCCCACCATAATAAGATGTTGCCCAAGTTTTGGAGTCGATCCGAAATCAATAGGTGTGAGAAATTGGACAATTCAATTTCAACGGCAGTTCGTTCCTAATTGGAGTGGTTGGTGTATTCCATACTTCTAGCGATTGGATTTCACTCAAAACTCACAAATGACTCCTCCCACCATATTATGATGTTGCCCAAGTTTTGGGATCGATCCGAAATCAATAGGTGTTCCAAATTGGACAATTCAAGTTCAACGACAGTTCGTTCCTAATTGGAGTGGTTGGTGTATTCCATACTTCTAGCGATTGGATTTCACTCAAAACTCACCAAATGACTCCTCCCACCATATTATGACGTTGCCCAAATTTTGGGCTCGATCCGAAATCAATAGGTGTTCCAAATTGGACAATTCAAGTTCAACGGCAGTTCGTTCCTAACTGGAGTGGTTGGTGTATTCCATACTACTAACGATTGGATTTCACTCAAAACTCACCAAATGACTCCTCCCACCATATTATGATGTTGCCCAAATTTTTGGCTCGATTCGAAATCAATAGGTTTTCCAAATTGGACAATTCAAGTTCAACGGCAGTTCGTTCCTAATTGTAGTGGTTGGTGTATTCCATACTTCTAGCGATTGGATTTCACTCAAAACTCACCAAATGACTCCTCCCACTGTATTATGATGTTGCCCAAGTTTGGGGCTCGATCCGAAATCAATAGGTGTGAGAAATTGGACAATTTAAGTTCAACGGCAGTTTGTTCAGACTTGGAGTGGTTGGTGTATTCCATACTTCTAGCGATTGGATTTCACTCAAAACTCACCAAATGACTCCTCCCACCATATTATGATGTTGCCCAAGTTTTGGGCTCGATCCGAAATCAATAGGTGTGAGAAATTGGACAATTCAAGTTCAACGGCCGTTCCTTCCTAATTGGAGTGGTTGGTGTATTCCATACTTCTAGAGATTGGATTTCACTCAAAACTCACCAAATGACTCCTCCCACCATATTATGATGTTGCCCAAGTTTTCGGCTCGATCTGAAATCAATAGGTGTTCCAAATTGGACAATTCAAGTTCAACGGCAGTTCGTTCCTAATTGGAGTGGTTGGTGTATTCCATACTTCTAGCGACTGGATTTCACTCAAAACTCACCAAATGACTCCTCCCACCATATTATGATGTTGCCCAAGTTTTGGGCTCGATCCGAAATCAATAGGTGTGAGAAATTGGACAATTCAAGTTCAACGGCAGTTCGTTCCTAATTGGAGTGGTTGGTGTATTACATACTTCTAGCAATTGGATTTCACTCAAAACTCACCAAATGACTCCTCCCACCATATTATGATGTTGCCCAAGTTGTAAGTTCGATCCGAAATCAATAGGTGTGAGAAATTGAACAATTCAAGTTCAAAGGCAGTTCGTTCCTACTTGGAGTGGTTGGTGTATTCCATACTTCTAGCGATTGGATTTCACTCAAAACTCACCAAATGACTCCACCCACCATATTATGATGTTGCCCAAGTTTGGGGCTCGGTCCGAAATCAATAGGTGTGAGAAATTGCACAGTTCAAGTTCAAGGGAGGTTCGTTCCTAATTGGAGTGGTTGGTGTATTCTATACTTCTAGCGATTGGATTTCACGCAAAACTCACCAAATGACTCCTCCCACCATATTATGATGTTGCCCAAGTTTTGGAGTCGATCCGAAATCAATAGGTGTGAGAAATTGGACAATTCAATTTCAACGGCAGTTCGTTCCTAATTGGAGTGGTTGGTGTATTTCATACTTCTAGCGATTGGATTTCACTCAAAACTCACAAATGACTCCTCCCACCATATTATGATGTTGCCCAAGTTTTGGGATCGATCCGAAATCAATAGGTGTTCCAAATTGGACAATTCAAGTTCAACGGCAGTTCGTTCCTAATTGGAGTGGTTGGTGTATTCCATACTTCTAGCGATTGGATTTCACTCAAAACTCACCAAATGACTCCTCCCACCATATTATGACGTTGACCAAATTTTGGGCTCGTTCCGAAATCAATAGGTGTTCCAAATTGGACAATTCAAGTTCAACGGCAGTTTGTTCCTAACTGGAGTGGTTGGTGTATTCCATACTTCTAGCGATTGGATTTCACTCAAAACTCACCAAATGACTCCTCCCACCATATTATGATGTTGCCCAAATTTTGGGCTCGATCCGAAATCAATAGGTGTTCCAAATTGGACAATTCAAGTTCAACGGCAGTTCGTTCCTAATTGGAGTGGTTGGTGTATTACATACTTCTAGCAATTGGATTTCACTCAAAACTCACCAAATGACTCCTCCCACCATATTATGTTGTTGCCCAAGTTTGGGGCTCGATCCAAAATCAATAGGTGTTCCAAATTGGACAATTTAAGTTCAACGGCAGTTTGTTCCGAATTGTAGTGGTTGGTGTATTCCATACTTCTAGCGATTGGATTTCACTCAAAACTCACCAAATGACTCCTCCCACCATATTATGATGTTGCACAAGTTTGGGGTCCCATCCGAGATCAATAGGTGTGAGAAATTGGACAATTCAAGTTCAACGGCAGTTCGTTCCTAATTGGAGTGGTTGGTGTATTCCATACTTCTAGAGATTGGATTTCACTCAAAACTCACCAAATGACTCCTCCCGCCATATTATGATGTTGCCCAAGTTTTGGGTTCCATACGAAATCAATAGGTGTGAGAAATTGGACAATTCAAGTTCAACAGCAGTTCGTTCCTAATTGGAGTGGTTGGTGTATTCCATACTTCTAGCGATTGGATTTCACTCAAAACTCACCAAATGACTCCTCCCGCCATATTATGATGTTGCCTAAGTTTTGGGCTCGATCCGAAATCAATAGGTATGAGAAATTGGACAATTCAAGTTCAACGGCAGTTCGTTCCTAATTGGAGTGGTTGGTGTATTCCATACTTCTAGCGATTGGATTTCACTCAAAACTCACCAAATGACTCCTCCCGCCATATTATGATGTTGCCTAAGTTTTGGGCTCGATCCGCACTCAATAGGTGTGAGAAATTGGACAACTTAAGTTCAACGGCAGTTCGTTCCTAATTGGAGTGGTTGGTGTATTCCATACTTCTAGCGATTTGTTTTCACTCAAAACTCACCAAATGACTCCTCCCACCATATTATGATGTTGCCCAAGTTTTGGGCTCGATCCGAAATCAATAGGTGTTCCAAATTGGACGATTCAAGTTCAACGGCAGTTCGTTTCTAAATGGAGTGGTTGGTGTATTCCATACTTCTAACGATTGGATTTCACTCAAAACTCCCCAAATGACTCCTCCCACCATATTATGATGTTGCCCAAGGTTAGGGCTCGATCCGAAATCAATAGGTGTGAGAAATTGGACAATTCAAGTTCAACGGCATTTCGTTCCTAATTGGAGTGGTTGGTGTATTCCATACTTCTAGCGATTGGATTTCACTCACAACTCACCAAATGACTCCTCCCACCATATTATGATGTTGCCCAAGTTTGGGGCTCGATCCGAAATCAATAGGTGTGAGAAATTGGACAATTCAAGTTCAACGGCATTTCGTTCCTAATTGGAGTGGTTGGTGTATTCCATACATCAAGTGATTGGATTTCACTCAAAACTAACCAAATGACTCCTCCCACCATATTATGATGTTGCCCAAGTTTTGGGCACGATCCGAAATCAATAGGTGTTCGAAATTGGACAATTCAAGTTCAACGGCAGTTCGTTCCTAATTGGAGTGGTTGGTGTATTCCATACTTCTGGCGATTGGATTTCACTCAAAACTCACCAAATGACTCCTCCCACCATATTATGTTGTTGCTCAAGTTTTGGGCTCTATCCGAAATCAATAGGTGTTCAAAATTGTACAATTCAATTTCAACGGCAGTTCGTTCCTAATTGGACTGGTTGGTGTATTCCATACTTCTAGCGATTGGATTTCACTCAAAACTCACCAAATGACTCCTCCCACCATATTATGATGTTGCCCAAGTTTTGGGCTCGATCCGAAATCAATAGGTGTGAGAAATTGGACAATTCAAGTTCAACGGCATTTCGTTCCTAATTGGAGTGGTTGGTGTATTCCATACTTCTAGCGATTGGATTTCACTCAAAAGTCACCAAATGACTCCTCCCACCATATTATGATGTTGCCCAAGTTTTGGCCACGATCCGAAATCAATAGGTGTTCGAAATTGGACAATTCAAGTTCAACGGCAGTTCGTTCCTAATTGGAGTGGTTGGTGTATTCCATACTTCTAGCGATTGGATTTCACTCAAAACTCACCAAATGACTCCTCCCACCATATTATGATGTTGCCCAAGTTTTGGGCTCGATCCGAAATCAATAGGAGTGAGAAATTGGACAATTCAAGTTCAACGGCAGTTCGTTCCTAATTGGAGTGGTTGGTGTATTCCATACTTCTAGCGATTGGATTTCACTCAAAACTCACCAAATGACTCCTCCCACCATATTATGACGTTGCCCAAGTTTTGGGCACGATCCGAAATCAATAGGTGTGAGAAATTGGACAATTCAAGTTCAACGGCAGTTCGTTCCTAATTGGAGTGGTTGGTGTATTCCACACTTCTAGCGATTGGATTTCACTCAAAACTCACCAAATGACTCCTCCCACCATATTATGATGTTGCCCAAGTTTTGGGCTCGATCCGAAATCAATAGGTGTGAGAAATTGGACAATTGAAGTTCAACGGAAGTTCGTTCCTAATTGGAGTGGTTGGTGTATTCCATACTTCTAGCGATTGGATTTCACTCAAAACGCACCAAGTGACTCCTCCCACCATATTATGATGTTGCCCAAGTTTTGGTCTCGAACCGAAATCAATAGGTGTTCCAAATTAGACAATTCAAGTTCAACGGCAGTTCGTTCCTAATTGGAGTGGTTGGTGTATTCCATACTTCTAGCGATTGGATTTCACTCAATACTCACTAAATGACTCCTCCCACCATATTATGATGTTGCCCAAGTTTTGGTCTCGATCCGAAATCAATAGGTGTTCCAAATTAGACAATTCAAGTTCAACGACAGTTCGTTCCTAATTGGAGTGGTTGGGGTATTCCATACTTCTAGCGATTGGATTTCACTGAAAACTCACCAAATTACTCCTCCCACCATATTATGAAGTTGCCCAAGTTTTGGGCCCGATCCGAAATCAATAGGTGTGAGAAATTGGACAATTCAAGTTCAACGGCAGTTCGTTCCTAATTGGAGTGGTTGGTGTATTCCGTACTTCTAGAGATTGGATTTCACTCAAAACTCACCAAATGACTCCTCCCACCATATTATGAAGTTGCCCAAGTTTTTGGCTCGATCCGAAATGAATAGGTGTGCGAAATTGGACAATTCAAGTTCAACGGCAGTTCGTTCCTAATTGGAGTGGTTGGTGTATTCCATACTTCTAGCGAATGGATGTCACTCAAAACACCCTAAATGACTCCTCCCACCATATTGTGATGTTGCCCAAGTTTTGGTCTCGATCCGAAATCAATAGGTGTTCCAAATTGGACAATTCAAGTTGAACGGCAGTTCGTTCCTAGTTGGAGTGGTTGGTGTATTCCATACTTCTAGCGATTGGATTTCACTCAAAACTCACCAAATGACTCCTCCCACCATATTATGATGTTGCACAAGTTTGGGGTTCCATCCGAAATCAATAGGTGTGAGAAATTGGACAATTCAAGTTCAACGGCAGTTCGATCCTAATTGGAGTGGTTGGTGTGTTCCACACTTCTAGCGATTGGATTTCACTCAAAACTCACCAAATGACTCCTCCCACCATATTATGATGTTGCCCAAGTTTTGGGCTCGATCCGAACTCAATAGGTGTTCCAAATTGGACAATTTAAGTTCAACGGCAGTTCGTTCCTAATTGGAGTTGTTGGTGTATTCCATACTTCTAGCGATTGGATTTCACTCAAAACTCACCAAATAACTCCTCCCACCGTATTATGATGTTGTACAAGTTTGGGGTTCCATCCGAAATCAATAGGTGTGAGAAATTGGACAATTCAAGTTCAACGGAAATTCGTTCCTAATTGGAGTGGTTGGTGTATTCCATACTTCTAGCGATTGGATTTCACTCAAAACTCACCAAATGACTCCTCCCACCATATTATGATGTTGCCCAAGTTTTGGGCTCTATCCGAAATCAATAGGTGTGAGAAATTGGACAATTCAAGTTCAACGGCAGTTCGTTCCTAATTGGAGTGGTTGGTGTATTCCATACTTCTAGCGATTGGATTTCACTCAAAACTCACCAAATGACATCTCCCACCATATTATAAGGTTGCCCAAGTTTTGGGCTCGACCCGAAATCAATAGGTGTTCCAAATTGGACGATTCAAGTTCAACGGCAGTTCGTTTCTAAATGGAGTGGTTGGTGTATTCCATACTTCTAACGATTGGATTTCACTCAAAACTCCCCAAATGACTCCTCCCACCATATTATGATGTTGCCCAAGGTTAGGGCTCAATCCGAAATCAATTGGTGTGAGAAATTGGACAATTCAAGTTCAACGGCATTTCGTTCCTAATTGGAGTGGTTGGTGTATTCCATACTTCTAGCGATTGGATTTCACTCACAACTCACCAAATGACTCCTCCCACCATATTATGATGTTGCCCAAGTTTGGGGCTCGTTCCGAAATCAATAGGTGTGAGAAATTGGACAATTCAAGTTCAACGGCAGTTCGTTCCTAATTGGAGTGGTTGGTGTATTCCATACTTCTAGCGATTGGATTTCACTCAAAACTCACCAAATGACTCCTCCCACCATATTATGATGTTTCCAAAGTTTTGGGCTCGATCCGAAATCAATAGGTGTGAGAAATTGGACAATTCAAGTTCAACGGCAGTTCGTTCCTAATTGGAGTGGTTGGTGTATTCCATACTTCTAGTGATTGGATTTCACTCAAAACTCACCAAATGACTCCTACCACCATATTATGACGTTGCCCAAATTTTGGGCTCGATCCGAAATCAATAGGTGTTCCAACTTGGACAATTCAAGTTCAACGGCAGTTCGTTCCTAACTGGTGTGGTTGGTGTATTCCATACTTCTAGCGATTGGATTTCACTCAAAACTCACCAAATGACTCCTCCCACCATATTATGATGTTTCCCAAATTTTGGGCTCGATTCGAAATCAATAGGTGTTCCAAATTGGACAATTCAAGTTCAACGGCAGTTCGTTCCTAATTGGAGTGGTTGGTGTATTCCATACTTCTAGCGATTGGATTTCACTCAAAACTCACCAAATGACTCCTCCCACCATATTATGATGTTGCCCAAGTTTTGGGCTCGATCCGAAATCAATAGGTGTTCCAAATTGGACAATTCAAGTTCAACGGCAGTTCGTTCCTAATTAGAGTGGTTGGTGTATTCCATACTTCTAGCGATTGGATTTCACTCAAAACTCACCAAAAGACTCCTCCCACCATATTATGATGTTGCCCAAGTTTTGGGCTCGATCCGAAATGAATAGGTGTTCCAAATTGGACAATTCAAGTTCAATGGCAGTTCGTTCCTAATTGGAGTGGTTGGTGTATTCCATACTTCTAGCGATTGGATTTCACTCAAAACTCACCAAATGACTCCTCCCACCATATTATGATGTTGCCCAAGTTTTGGGCTCGATCCAAACACAATAGGTGTGAGAAATTGGACAATTTAAGTTCAACGGCAGTTCGTTCCTAATTGGAGTTGTTGGTGTATTCCATACTTCTAGCGATTGGATTTCACTCAAAACTCACCAAATGACTCCTCCCACCATATCATGATGTTGCCCAAATTTTGGGCTCGATCTGAAATCAAGAGGTGTGAGAAATTGGACAATTCAAGTTCAACGGCAGTTCGTTCCTAATTGGAGTGGTTGGTGTATTCCATACTTCTAGCGATTGGATTTCACTCAAAACTCACGAAATGACTCCTCCCATCATATTATGATGTTGCAAAAGTTTGGGGTTCCATCCGAAATCAATAGGTGTTCCAAATTGGACAATTCAGGTTCAACGGCAGTTCGTTCCTAATTGGAGTGGTTGGTGTATTCCATACCTCTAGCGATTGGATTTCACTCAAAACTCACCAAATGACTCCTCCCAACATATTATGATGTTGCCCAAGTTTTGGGCTCGATCCGAAATCAATAGGTGTGAGAAATTGGACAATTCAAGTTCAACGGCAGTTCGTTCCTAATTGGAGTGGTTGGTGTATTCCATACTTCTAGCGATTGGATTTCACTCAAAACTCACAGCATGACTCCTCCCAACATATTATGATGTTGACCAAGTTTTGGGCTCGATCCGAAATCAATAAGTGTTCCAAATTGGACAATTCAAGTTCAACGGCAGTTTGTTCCTAATTGGAGTGGTTGGTGTATTCCATAGTTCTAGCGATTCGATTTCACTCAAAACTCACCAAATGACTCCTCCCACCATATTATGATGTTGCCCAAGTTTTGGGCTCGATCCGAAATCAATAGGTGTTCCAAATTGGACAATTCAAGTTCAACGGCAGTTCGTTCCTAATTGGAGTGGTTGGTGTATTCCATACTTCTGGCAATTGGATTTCACTCAAATTTCACCAAATGACTCCTCCCACCATATTATGATGTTGCCCAAGTTTTGGGCTCGATCCGAAATCAATAGTTGTTCCAAATTGGACAATTCAAGTTCAACGGCAACTCGTTCCTAATTGGAGTGGTTGGTGTATTCCATACTTCTAGCGATTGGATTTCACTCAAAACTCACCAAATGACTCCTCCCACCATATTATGATGTCGCCCAAGTTTTGGGCTCGATCCGAAATCAATAGGTGTGAGAAATTGGACAATTCATGTTCAACGGCAGTTCGTTCCTAATTGGAATGGTTGGTATATTGCATACTTCTACCGATTGGATTTCACTCAAACCTCACCAAATGACTCCTCCCACCATATTATGATGTTGCCCAAGTTTGGGGCTCGATCCGAAATCAATAGGTGTTCCAAATTGGACAATTCAAGTTCAACGGCAGTTCGTTCCTAATTGGAGTGGTTGGTGTATTCCATACTTCTCGCGATTGGATTTCACTCAAAACTCACCAAATGACTCCTCCCACCATATTATGATGTTGCCCAAGTTTTGGGCTCGATCCGAAATCAATAGGTGTGGGAAATTGGACAATTCAAGTTCAACGGCAGTTCGTTCCTAATTGGAATGGTTGGTGTATTCCACACTTCTAGCGATTGGATTTCACTCAAAACTCACCAAATGACTCCTCCCAAAATATTATGATGTTCCCCAAGTTTTGGGCTCGATTCCAAATCAATAGGTGTGAGAAATTGAACAATTCAAGTTCAACGGCAGTTCGTTCCTAATTGGAGTGGTTGGTGTATTCCATACTTCTAGCGATTGGATTTCACTCAAAACTCACCAAATGACTCCTACCAACATATTATGATGTTGCCCAAGTTTTGGGCTCGATCCGAAATCAATAGGTGTGAGAAATTGGACAATTCAAGTTCAACGGCACTTCGTTCCTAATTGGAGTGGTTGGTGTATTCCATACTTCTAGCGATTGGATTTCACTCAAAACTCACAGCATGACTCCTCCCACCATATTATGATGTTGACCAAGTTTTGGGCACGATCCGAAATCAATAGGTGTTCCAAATTGGACAATTCAAGTTCAACGGCAGTTTGTTCCTAATTGGAGTGGTTGGTGTATTCCATAGTTCTAGCGATTCGATTTCACTCAAAACTCACCAAATGACTCCTCCCACCATATTATGATGTTGCCCAAGTTTTGGGCTCGATCCGAAATCAATAGGTGTTCCAAATTGGACAATTCAAGTTCAACGGCAGTTCGTTCCTAATTGGAGTGGTTGGTGTATTCCATACTTCTGGCAATTGGATTTCACTCAAAACTCACCAAATGACTCCTCCCACCATATTATGATGTTGCCCAAGTTTTGGGATCGATCCGAAATCAATAGTTGTTCCAAATTGGACAATTCAAGTCCAACGGCAACTCGTTCCTAATTGGAGTGGTTGGTGTATTCCATACTTCTAGCGATTGGATTTCACTCAAAACTCACCAAATGACTCCTCCCACCATATTATGATGTCGCCCAAGTTTTGGGCTCGATCCGAAATCAATAGGTGTGAGAAATTGGACAATTCAAGTTCAACGGCAGTTCGTTCCAAATTGGAATGGTTGGTATATTGCATACTTCTACCGATTGGATTTCACTCAAACCTCACCAAATGACTCCTCCCACCATATTATGATGTTGCACAAGTTTGGGGTTCCATCCGAAATCAATAGGTGTTCCAAATTGGACAATTCAGGTTCAACGGCAGTTCGTTCCTAATTGGAGTTGTTGGTGTATTCCATACTTCTCGCGATTGGATTTCACTTAAAACTCACCAAAAGACTCCTACCACCATATTATGGTGTTGCCCAAGTTTTGGGCTTGATCCGAAATCAATAGGTGTTCCAAATTGGACAATTCAAGTTCAACGGCAGTTCGTTCCTAATTGGAGTGGTTGGTGTATTCCATACTTCTCGCGATTGGATTTCACTCAAAACTCACCAAATGACTCCTCCCACCATATTATGATGTTGCCCAAGTTTTGGGCTCGATCCGAAATCAATAGGTGTGGGAAATTGGACAATTCAAGTTCAACGGCAGTTCGTTCCTAATTGGAATGGTTGGTGTATTCCACACTTCTAGCGATTGGATTTCACTCAAAACTCACCAAATGACTCCTCCCAAAATATTATGATGTTCCCCAAGTTTTGGACTCGATTCGAATTCGTTCCTAATTGGAGTGGTTGGTGTATTCCATACTTCTAGCGATTGGATTTCACTCAAAACTCACGAAATGACTCCTCCCATCATATTATGATGTTGCAAAAGTTTGGGGTTCCATCCGAAATCAATAGGTGTTCCAAATTGGACAATTCAGGTTCAACGGCAGTTCGTTCCTAATTGGAGTGGTTGGTGTATTCCATACTTCTAGCGATTGGATTTCACTCAAAACTCACCAAATGACTCCTACCAACATATTATGATGTTGCCCAAGTTTTGGGCTCGATCCGAAATCAATAGGTGTGAGAAATTGGACAATTCAAGTTCAACGGCAGTTCGTTCCTAATTGTTGTGGTTGGTGTATTCCATACTTCTAGCGATTGGATTTCACTCAAAACTCACGAAATGACTCCTCCCATCATATTATGATGTTGCACAAGTTTGGGGTTCCATCCGAAATCAATAGGTGTTCCAAATTGGACAATTCAGGTTCAACGGCAGTTCGTTCCTAATTGGAGTTGTTGGTGTATTCCATACTTCTCGCGATTGGATTTCACTTAAAACTCACCAAAAGACTCCTACCACCATATTATGGTGTTGCCCAAGTTTTGGGCTTGATCCGAAATCAATAGGTGTTCCAAATTGGACAATTCAAGTTCAACGGCAGTTCGTTCCTAATTGGAGTGGTTGGTGTATTCCATACTTCTAGCGATTGGATTTCACTCAAAACTCACCAAATGACTCCTCCCACCATATTATGATGTTGCCCAAGTGAGGGGCTCGATCCGAAATCAATAGGTGTGAGAAATTGGACAATTCAAGTTCAACGGCAGTTCGTTCCTAATTGGAATGGTTGGTGTATTCCACACTTCTAACGATTGGATTTCACTCAAAACTCACCAAATGACTCCTCCCAACATATTATGATGTTGCCCAAGTTTTGGGCTCGATACGAAATCAATAGGTGTGAGAAATTGAACAATTCGAGTTCAACGGCAGTTTGTTCCTAATTGGAGTGGTTGGTGTATTCCATACTTCTAGCGATAGGATTTCACTAAAAACTCACCAAATGACTCCTCCCATCATATTATGATGTTGCCCAAGTTTTGGGCTCGATCCGAAATCAACAGGTGTTCCAAATTGGACAATTCAAGTTCAACGGCAGTTCGTTCCTAATTGGAGTGGTTGGGGTATTCCATACTTCTCGCGATTGGATTTCACTTAAAACTCACCAAAAGACTCCTACCACCATATTATGGTGTTGCCCAAGTTTTGGGCTTGATCCGAAATCAATAGGTGTTCCAAATTGGACAATTCAAGTTCAACGGCAGTTCGTTCCTAATTGGAGTGGTTGGTGTATTCCATACTTCTAGCGATTGGATTTCACTCAAAACTCACCAAATGACTCCTCCCACCATATTATGATGTTGCCCAAGTGAGGGGCTCGATCCGAAATCAATAGGTGTGAGAAATTGGACAATTCAAGTTCAACGGCAGTTCGTTCCTAATTGGAATGGTTGGTGTATTCCACACTTCTAACGATTGGATTTCACTCAAAACTCACCAAATGACTCCTCCCAACATATTATGATGTTGCCCAAGTTTTGGGCTCGATACGAAATCAATAGGTGTGAGAAATTGAACAATTCGAGTTCAACGGCAGTTTGTTCCTAATTGGAGTGGTTGGTGTATTCCATACTTCTAGCGATAGGATTTCACTAAAAACTCACCAAATGACTCCTCCCATCATATTATGATGTTGCCCAAGTTTTGGGCTCGATCCGAAATCAACAGGTGTTCCAAATTGGACAATTCAAGTTCAACGGCAGTTCGTTCCTAATTGGAGTGGTTGGGGTATTCCATACTTCTCGCGATTGGATTTCACTTAAAACTCACCAAAAGACTCCTACCACCATATTATGGTGTTGCCCAAGTTTTGGGCTTGATCCGAAATCAATAGGTGTTCCAAATTGGACAATTCAAGTTCAACGGCAGTTCGTTCCTAATTGGAGTGGTTGGTGTATTCCATACTTCTAGCGATTGGATTTCACTCAAAACTCACCAAATGACTCCTCCCACCATATTATGATGTTGCCCAAGTTAGGGGCTCAATACGAAATCAATAGGTGTGAGAAATTGGACAATTCATGTTCAACGGCAGTTCGTTCCTAATTGGAGTGGTTGGTGTATTCCATACTTCTAGCGATTGGATTTCACTCAAAACTCACCAAATCACTCCTCCCACCATATTATGATGTTGCCCAAGTTTGGGGTTCCATACGAAATCAATAGGTGTTCCAAATTGGACAATTCAAGTTCAACGGCAGTTCGTTCCTAATTGGAGTGGTTGGTGTATTCCATACTTCTAGCGATTGGATTTCACTCAAAACTCACCAAATGACTCCTCCCACCATATTATGATGTTGCCCAAGTTAGGGGCTCGATCCGAAACCAATAGGTGTGAGAAATTGGACAATTCAAAATCAACGGCAGTTCGTTCCTAATTGGAGTGGTTGGTGTATTCCATACTTCTAGCAATTAGATTTCACTCAAAACTCACTAAATGACTCCTCCCACCATATTATGATGATGCCCAAGTTTTGGTCTCGATCCGAAATCAATAGTTGTTCCAAATTGGACAATTCAAGTTCAACGGCAGTTCGTTCCAAATTGGAGTGGTTGGTGTATTCTATACTTCTAGCGATTGGATTTCACTCAAAACTCACGAAATGACTCCTCCCATCATATTATGATGTTGCATAAGTTTGGGGTTCCATCCGAAATCAATAGGTGTGAGAAATTGGACAATTCAAAATCAACGGCAGGTCGTTCCTAATTGGAGTGGTTGGTGTATTCCATACTTCAAGCGATTGGATTTCACTCAAAACTCACCAAATGACTCCTCCCACCATATTACGATATTGCCCAAGTTTTGGGCTCGATCCGAAATCAATAGGTGTTCCAAATTGGACAATTCAAGTTCAACGGCAGTTCGTTCCTAATTGGAGTGGTTGGTGTATTCCATACTTCTCGCGATTGGATTTCACTCAAAACTCACCAAATGACTCCTCCCAACATATTACGATGTTGCCCAAGTTTTGGGCTCGATCCGAAATCAATAGGTGTGAGAAATTCAACAATTCAAGTTCAACGGCAGTTCGTTCCTAATTGTAGTGGTTTGTGTATTCCATACTTCTAGCGATTGGATTTCACTCAAAACTCACCAAATGACACCTCCCACCATATTACGATGTTGCCCAAGTTTTGGGCTCGATCCGAAATCAATAGGTGTTCCAAATTGGACAATTCAAGTTCAACGGCAGTTCGTTCCTAATTGGAGTGGTTGGTGTATTCCATACTTCTAGCGATTGGATTTCACTCAAAACTCACGAAATGACTCCTCCCATCATATTATGATGTTGCACAAGTTTGGGGTTCCATACGAAATCAATAGGTGTGAGAAATTGGACAATTCAGGTTGAACGGCAGTTCGTTCCTAATTGGAGTGGTTGGTGTATTCCATACTTCAAGCGATTGGATTTCACTCAAAACTAACCAAATGACTCCTCCCACCATATTATGATGTTGCCCAAGTTTTGGGCTCGATCCGAAATCAATAGGTGTTCGAAATTGTACAATTCAATTTCAACGGCAGTTCGTTCCTAATTGGAGTGGTTGGTGTATTCCATACTTCTAGCGATTGGATTTCACTCAAAACTCACCAAATGACTCCTCCCACCATATTATGATGTTGCCCAAGTTTTGGGCTCGATCCGAAATCAATAGGTGTTCCAAATTGGACAATTCAAGTTCAACGGCAGTTCGTTCCTAATTGGAGTGGTTGGTGTATTCCATACTTCAAGCGATTGGATTTCACTCAAAACTCAGCAAATGACTCCTCCCCCCATATTATGATGTTGCCCAAGTTTTGGGCTCGATCCGAACTCAATAGGTGTGAGAAATTGGACAATTCAATTTCAACGGCAGTTCGTTCCTAATTGGAGTGGTTGGTTTATTCCACACTAGTAGCGACTGGATTTCACTCAAAACTCCACAAATGACTCCTCAAACCATATTATGATGTTGCCCAAGTTTTGGGCTCGATCTGAAATCAATAGGTGTTCCAAATTGGACATTTCAAGTTCAACGGCAGTTCGTTCCTAATTGGAGTGGTTGGTGTATTCCATACTTCTAGAGATTGGATTTCACTCAAAACTCACCAAATGACTCCTCCCAACATATTACGATGTTGCCCTAGTTTTGGGCTCGATCCGAAATCAATAGGTGTGAGAAATTCAACAATTCAAGTTCAACGGCAGTTCGTTCCTAATTGTAGTGGTTTGTGTATTCCATACTTCTAGCGATTGGATTTCACTCAAAACTCACCAAATGACACCTCCCACCATATTACGATGTTGCCCAAGTTTTGGGCTCGATCCGAAATCAATAGGTGTTCCAAATTGGACAATTCAAGTTCAACGGCAGTTCGTTCCTAATTGGAGTGGTTGGTGTATTCCATACTTTTAGCGATTAGATTTTACTCAAAACTCACAAAATGGCTCCTCCCAACATATTATGATGTTGCCCATGTTTTGGGCGTGATCCCAAATCAATAGGTGTTCCGAATTGGACAATTCAAGTTCAACGGCAGTTCGTTCCTAATTGGAGTGGTTGGTGTATTCCATACTTCTAGCGATTGGATTTCACTCAAAACTCACTAAATGACTCCTCCCACCATATTATGATGTTGCCCAAGTTTTGGTCTCGATCCGAAATCAATCGGTGTTCCAAATTGGACAATTCAAGTTCAACGGCAGTTCGTTCCTAATTGGAGTGGTTGGTGTATTCCATACTTCTAGCGATTGGATTTCACTCAAAACTCACTAAATGACTCCTCCCCCCATATTATGATGTTGCCCAAGTTTTGGTCTCGATCCGAAATCAATAGGTGTTCCAAATTGGACAATTCAAGTTCAACGGCATTTCGTTCCTAATTGGAGTGGTTGGTGTATTCCATACTTCTAGCGATTGAATTTCACTCAAAACTCACCAAATGACTCGTCCCATCATATTATAATGTTCCCCACGTTTTGGGCTTGATCCGAAATCAATAGGTGTGAGAAATTGGACAATTCAAGTTCAACGGCAGTTCGTTCCTAATTGGAGTGGTTGGTGTATTCCATAGCTCTAGCGATTGGATTTCACTCAAAACTCAGCAAATGAATCCTCCCACCATATTATGATGTTGCCCAAGTTTTGGGCTCGATCCGAAATCAATAGGTGTGAGAAATTGGACAATTTAAGTTCAACAGCAGTTCGTTCCTAATTGGAGTGGTTGGTGTATTCCATACTTCTAGCGATTGGATTTCACTCAAAACTCACGAAATGACTCCTTCCATCATATTATGATGTTGCACAAGTTTGGGGTTCCATCCGAAATCAATAGGTGTGAGAAATTGGACAATTCAATTTCAACGGCAGATCGTTCCTAATTGGAGTGGTTGGTGTATTCCATACTTCTAGCGATTGGATTTCACTCAAAACTCACCAAATGAATCCTCCCACCATATTATGATGTTGCCCAAGTTAGGGGCTCGATCCGAAATCAATAGGTGTGAGAAATTGGACAATTCAAGTTCAACGACAGTTCGTTCCTAATTGGAGTGGTTGGTGTATTCCATACTTCTAGCGATTGGATTTCACTCAAAACTCACTAAATGACTCCTCCCACCATATTATGATGTTGCCCAAGTTTTGGTCTTGATCCGAAATCAATAGGTGTGAGAAATTGGACAATTCAAGTTCAACGGCAGTTCGTTCCTAATTGGAGTGGTTGGTGTATTCCATACTTCTAGCGATTGGATTTCACTCAAAACTCACCAAATGACTCCTCCCAACATCTTATGTTGTTGCCCAAGTTTTGGGCTCGATCCGAAATCAATAGGTGTGAGAAATTGAACAATTCAAGTTCAACGGCAGTTCGTTCCTAATTGTAGTGGTTGGTGTTTTCCATACTTCTAGCGATTGGATTTCACTCAAAACTCACCAAATGACTCCTCCCACCATATTACGATGTTGCCCAAGTTTTGGGCTCGATCCGAAATCAATAGGTGTTCCAAATTGGACAATTCAAGTTCAACGGCAGTTCGTTCCTAATTGGAGTGGTTGGTGTATTCCATACTTCTCGCGATTGGATTTCACTCAAAACTCACCAAATGACTCCTCCCACCATATTACGATGTTGCCCAAGTTTTGGGCTCGATCCGAAATCAATAGGTGTTCCAAATTGGACAATTCAAGTTCAACGGCAGTTCGTTCCTAATTGGAGTGGTTGGTGTATTCCATACTTCTAGCGATTGGATTTCACTCAAAACTCACGAAATGACTCCTCCCATCATATTATGATGTTGCACAAGTTTGGGGTTCCATACGAAATCAATAGGTGTGAGAAATTGGACAATTCAGGTTGAACGGCAGTTCGTTCCTAATTGGAGTGGTTGGTGTATTCCATACTTCTAGCGATTGGATTTCACTCAAAACTCACGAAATGACTCCTCCCATCATATTATGATGTTGCATAAGTTTGGGGTTCCATCCGAAATCAATAGGTGTGAGAAATTGGACAATTCAAAATCAACGGCAGGTCGTTCCTAATTGGAGTGGTTGGTGTATTCCATACTTCAAGCGATTGGATTTCACTCAAAACTCACCAAATGACTCCTCCCACCATATTACGATATTGCCCAAGTTTTGGGCTCGATCCGAAATCAATAGGTGTTCCAAATTGGACAATTCAAGTTCAACGGCAGTTCATTCCTAATTGGAGTGGTTGGTGTATTCCATACTTCTCGCGATTGGATTTCACTCAAAACTCACCAAATGACTCCTCCCAACATATTACGATGTTGCCCAAGTTTTGGGCTCGATCCGAAATCAATAGGTGTGAGAAATTCAACAATTCAAGTTCAACGGCAGTTCGTTCCTAATTGTAGTGGTTTGTGTATTCCATACTTCTAGCGATTGGATTTCACTCAAAAGTCACCAAATGACACCTCCCACCATATTACGATGTTGCCCAAGTTTTGGGCTCGATCCGAAATCAATAGGTGTTCCAAATTGGACAATTCAAGTTCAACGGCAGTTCGTTCCTAATTGGAGTGGTTGGTGTATTCCATACTTCTAGCGATTGGATTTCACTCAAAACTCACGAAATGACTCCTCCCATCATATTATGATGTTGCACAAGTTTGGGGTTCCATACGAAATCAATAGGTGTGAGAAATTGGACAATTCAGGTTGAACGGCAGTTCGTTCCTAATTGGAGTGGTTGGTGTATTCCATACTTCAAGCGATTGGATTTCACTCAAAACTAACCAAATGACTCCTCCCACCATATTATGATGTTGCCCAAGTTTTGGGCTCGATCCGAAATCAATAGGTGTTCGAAATTGTACAATTCAATTTCAACGGCAGTTCGTTCCTAATTGGAGTGGTTGGTGTATTCCATACTTCTAGCGATTGGATTTCACTCAAAACTCACCAAATGACTCCTCCCACCATATTATGATGTTGCCCAAGTTTTGGGCTCGATCCGAAATCAATAGGTATTCCAAATTGGACAATTCAAGTTCAACGGCAGTTCGTTCCTAATTGGAGTGGTTGGTGTATTCCATACTTCAAGCGATTGGATTTCACTCAAAACTCAGCAAATGACTCCTCCCCCCATATTATGATGTTGCCCAAGTTTTGGGCTCGATCCGAACTCAATAGGTGTGAGAAATTGGACAATTCAATTTCAACGGCAGTTCGTTCCTAATTGGAGTGGTTGGTTTATTCCACACTAGTAGCGACTGGATTTCACTCAAAACTCCACAAATGACTCCTCAAACCATATTATGATGTTGCCCAAGTTTTGGGCTCGATCTGAAATCAATAGGTGTTCCAAATTGGACATTTCAAGTTCAACGGCAGTTCGTTCCTAATTGGAGTGGTTGGTGTATTCCATACTTCTAGAGATTGGATTTCACTCAAAACTCACCAAATGACTCCTCCCAACATATTACGATGTTGCCCTAGTTTTGGGCTCGATCCGAAATCAATAGGTGTGAGAAATTCAACAATTCAAGTTCAACGGCAGTTCGTTCCTAATTGTAGTGGTTTGTGTATTCCATACTTCTAGCGATTGGATTTCACTCAAAACTCACCAAATGACACCTCCCACCATATTACGATGTTGCCCAAGTTTTGGGCTCGATCCGAAATCAATAGGTGTTCCAAATTGGACAATTCAAGTTCAACGGCAGTTCGTTCCTAATTGGAGTGGTTGGTGTATTCCATACTTTTAGCGATTAGATTTTACTCAAAACTCACAAAATGGCTCCTCCCAACATATTATGATGTTGCCCATGTTTTGGGCGCGATCCCAAATCAATAGGTGTTCCGAATTGGACAATTCAAGTTCAACGGCAGTTCGTTCCTAATTGGAGTGGTTGGTGTATTCCATACTTCTAGCGATTGGATTTCACTCAAAACTCACTAAATGACTCCTCCCACCATATTATGATGTTGCCCAAGTTTTGGTCTCGATCCGAAATCAATCGGTGTTCCAAATTGGACAATTCAAGTTCAACGGCAGTTCGTTCCTAATTGGAGTGGTTGGTGTATTCCATACTTCTAGCGATTGGATTTCACTCAAAACTCACTAAATGACTCCTCCCCCCATATTATGATGTTGCCCAAGTTTTGGTCTCGATCCGAAATCAATAGGTGTTCCAAATTGGACAATTCAAGTTCAACGGCATTTCGTTCCTAATTGGAGTGGTTGGTGTATTCCATACTTCTAGCGATTGAATTTCACTCAAAACTCACCAAATGACTCGTCCCATCATATTATAATGTTCCCCACGTTTTGGGCTTGATCCGAAATCAATAGGTGTGAGAAATTGGACAATTCAAGTTCAACGGCAGTTCGTTCCTAATTGGAGTGGTTGGTGTATTCCATAGCTCTAGCGATTGGATTTCACTCAAAACTCAGCAAATGAATCCTCCCACCATATTATGATGTTGCCCAAGTTTTGGGCTCGATCCGAAATCAATAGGTGTGAGAAATTGGACAATTTAAGTTCAACAGCAGTTCGTTCCTAATTGGAGTGGTTGGTGTATTCCATACTTCTAGCGATTGGATTTCACTCAAAACTCACGAAATGACTCCTTCCATCATATTATGATGTTGCACAAGTTTGGGGTTCCATCCGAAATCAATAGGTGTGAGAAATTGGACAATTCAATTTCAACGGCAGATCGTTCCTAATTGGAGTGGTTGGTGTATTCCATACTTCTAGCGATTGGATTTCACTCAAAACTCACCAAATGAATCCTCCCACCATATTATGATGTTGCCCAAGTTAGGGGCTCGATCCGAAATCAATAGGTGTGAGAAATTGGACAATTCAAGTTCAACGGCAGTTCGTTCCTAATTGGAGTGGTTGGTGTATTCCATACTTCTAGCGATTGGATTTCACTCAAAACTCACTAAATGACTCCTCCCACCATATTATGATGTTGCCCAAGTTTTGGTCTTGATCCGAAATCAATAGGTGTGAGAAATTGGACAATTCAAGTTCAACGGCAGTTCGTTCCTAATTGGAGTGGTTGGTGTATTCCATACTTCTAGCGATTGGATTTCACTCAAAACTCACCAAATGACTCCTCCCAACATCTTATGTTGTTGCCCAAGTTTTGGGCTCGATCCGAAATCAATAGGTGTGAGAAATTGAACAATTCAAGTTCAACGGCAGTTCGTTCCTAATTGTAGTGGTTGGTGTTTTCCATACTTCTAGCGATTGGATTTCACTCAAAACTCACCAAATGACTCCTCCCACCATATTACGATGTTGCCCAAGTTTTGGGCTCGATCCGAAATCAATAGGTGTTCCAAATTGGACAATTCAAGTTCAACGGCAGTTCGTTCCTAATTGGAGTGGTTGGTGTATTCCATACTTCTCGCGATTGGATTTCACTCAAAACTCACCAAATGACTCCTCCCACCATATTACGATGTTGCCCAAGTTTTGGGCTCGATCCGAAATCAATAGGTGTTCCAAATTGGACAATTCAAGTTCAACGGCAGTTCGTTCCTAATTGGAGTGGTTGGTGTATTCCATACTTCTAGCGATTGGATTTCACTCAAAACTCACGAAATGACTCCTCCCATCATATTATGATGTTGCACAAGTTTGGGGTTCCATACGAAATCAATAGGTGTGAGAAATTGGACGATTCAGGTTCAACGGCAGTTCGTTCCTAATTGGAGTGGTTGGTGTATTCCATACTTCAAGCGATTGGATTTCACTCAAAACTCACCAAATGACTCCTCCCACCATATTATGATGTTGCCCAGGTTTTGGGCTCGATCCGAAATCAATAGGTGTTCCAAATTGGACAATTCAAGTTCAACGGCAGTTCGTTCCTAATTGGAGTGGTTGGTGTATTCCACACTTCTAGCGATTGGATTTCACTCAAAACTCACTAAATGACTCCTCCCACCATATTATGATGTTGCCCAAGTTTTGGGCTTGATCCGAAATCAATAGGTGTTCCAAATTGGACAATTCAAGTTTAGCGGCAGTTCGTTCCTAATTGGGGTGGTTGGTGTATTCCATACTTCTAGCGATTGGATTTCACTCAAAACTCACCAAATGACTCCTCCCCCCATATTATGATGTTGCCCAAGTTTTGGGCTCGATCCGAACTCAATAGGTGTGAGAAATTGGACAATTCAATTTCAACGGCAGTTCGTTCCTAATTGGAGTGGTTGGTTTATTCCACACTAGTAGCGATTGGATTTCACTCAAAACTCACCAAATGACTCCTCAAACCATATTATGATGTTGCCCTAGTTTTGGGCTCGATCTGAAATCAATAGGTGTTCCAAATTGGACAATTCAAGTTCAACGGCAGTTCGTTCCTAATTGGAGTGGTTGGTGTATTCCGTACTTTTAGCGATTAGATTTCACTCAAAACTCCCCAAATGACTCCTCCCAACATATTATGATGTTGCCCATGTTTTGGGCTCGATCCGAAATCCATAGGTGTTCCAAATTGGACAATTCAAGTTCAACGGCAGTTCGTTCCTAATTGGAGTGGTTGGTGTATTCCATACTTCTAGCGATTGGATTTCACTCAAAACTCACCAAATGACTCCTCCCAACATCTTATGTTGTTGCCCAAGTTTTGGGCTCGATCCGAAATCAATAGGTGTGAGAAATTGAACAATTCAAGTTCAACGGCAGTTCGTTCCTAATTGTAGTGGTTGGTGTTTTCCATACTTCTAGCGATTGGATTTCACTCAAAACTCACCAAATGACTCCTCCCACCATATTACGATGTTGCCCAAGTTTTGGGCTCGATCCGAAATCAATAGGTGTTCCAAATTGGACAATTCAAGTTCAACGGCAGTTCGTTCCTAATTGGAGTGGTTGGTGTATTCCACACTTCTCGCGATTGGATTTCACTCAAAACTCACCAAATGACTCCTCCCACCATATTACGATGTTGCCCAAGTTTTGGGCTCGATCCGAAATCAATAGGTGTTCCAAATTGGACAATTCAAGTTCAACGGCAGTTCGTTCCTAATTGGAGTGGTTGGTGTATTCCATACTTCTAGCGATTGGATTTCACTCAAAACTAACGAAATGACTCCTCCCATCATATTATGATGTTGCACAAGTTTGGGGTTCCATACGAAATCAATAGGTGTGAGAAATTGGACGATTCAGGTTCAACGGCAGTTCGTTCCTAATTGGAGTGGTTGGTGTATTCCATACTTCAAGCGATTGGATTTCACTCAAAACTCACCAAATGACTCCTCCCACCATATTATGATGTTGCCCAGGTTTTGGGCTCGATCCGAAATCAATAGGTGTTCCAAATTGGACAATTCAAGTTCAACGGCAGTTCGTTCCTAATTGGAGTGGTTGGTGTATTCCACACTTCTAGCGATTGGATTTCACTCAAAACTCACTAAATGACTCCTCCCACTATATTATGATGTTGCCCAAGTTTTGGGCTTGATCCGAAATCAATAGGTGTTCCAAATTGGACAATTCAAGTTCAACGGCAGTTCGTTCCTAATTGGGGTGGTTGGTGTATTCCATACTTCTAGCGATTGGATTTCACTCAAAACTCACCAAATGACTCCTCCCCCCATATTATGATGTTGCCCAAGTTTTGGGCTCGATCCGAACTCAGTAGGTGTGAGAAATTGGACAATTCAATTTCAACGGCAGTTCGTTCCTAATTGGAATGGTTGGTTTATTCCACACTAGTAGCGATTGGATTTCACTCAAAACTCACCAAATGACTCCTCAAACCATATTATGATGTTGCCCTAGTTTTGGGCTCGATCTGAAATCAATAGGTGTTCCAAATTGGACAATTCAAGTTCAACGGCAGTTCGTTCCTAATTGGAGTGGTTGGTGTATTCCATACTTTTAGCGATTAGATTTCACTCAAAACTCCCCAAATGACTCCTCCCAACATATTATGATGTTGCCCATGTTTTGGGCTCGATCCGAAATCCATAGGTGTTCCAAATTGGACAATTCAAGTTCAACGGCAGTTCGTTCCTAATTGGAGTGGTTGGTGTATTCCATACTTCTAGCGATTGGATTTCACTCAAAACTCACCAAATGAATCCTCCCACCATATTATGATGTTGCCCATGTTTTGGGCGCGATCCGAAATCAATAGGTGTTCCAAATTGGACAATTCAAGTTCAACGGCAGTTCATTCCTAATTGTAGTGGTTGGTGTATTCCATACTTCTAGCGATTGGATTTCACTCAAAACTCACCAAATGACTCCTCCCACCATATTACGATGTTGCCCAAGTTTTGGGCTCGATCCGAAATCAATAGGTGTTCCAAATTGGACAATTCAAGTTCAACGGCAGTTCGTTCCTAATTGGAGTGGTTGGTGTATTCCATACTTCTAGCGATTGGATGTCACTCAAAACTCACCAAATGACTCCTCCCACCATATTATGATGTTGCCCAAGTTTTGGGCTCGATCCGAAATCAATAGGTGTTCCAAATTGGACAATTCAAGTTCTACGGCATTTCGTTCCTAATTGGAGTGATTGGTGCATTCCATACTTCGAGCGATTCGATTTCACTCAAAACTCACCAAATGACTCCTCCCACCATATTCTGATGTTGCACAAGTTTGGGGTTCGACCCGAAATTAATAGGTGTGAGAAATTGCACAATTCAAGTTCAACGGATGTTCGTTCCTAATTGGAGTGGTTGGTGTATTCCATACTTCTAGAGATTGGATGTCACTCAAAACTCCCCAAATGACTCCTCCCACCATATTATGATGTTGCCAAAGTTTTTGGCTCGATCCGAAATCAATAGGTGTTCCAAATTGGACAATTCATGTTCAACGGCATTTCGTTCCTAATTGGAGTGATTGGTGTATTCCATACTTCGAGCGATTGGATTTCACTCAAAACTCACCAAAAGACTCCTCCCACCATATTATGTTGTTGCTCAAGTTTGGGGTTCGATCCAAAATCAACAGGTGTGAGAAATTGGACAATTCAATTTCAACGGCAGTTCTTTCCTAATGGGAGTGGTTGGTGTATTCCATACCTCTAGCGATTGGATTTCCCTCAAAACTCACCAAATGAGTCCTCCCACCATATTATGATGTTGCCCAAGTTTTGGGCTCGATCCGAACTCAATAGGTGTGAGAAATTGGACAATTAAAGTTCAACGGCAGTTCGTTCCTAATTGGAGTGGTTGGTGTATTCCATACTTCTAGCGATTGGATTTCACTCAAAACTCAGCGAATGACTCCACCCACCATATTATGATGTTGCACAAGTTTGGGGTTCGATCTGAAATCAACAGGTGTGAGAAATTGGACAATTCAAGTTCAACGGCAGTTCGTTCCTAATTGGAGTGGTTGGTGTATTCCATACTTCTAGCGATTGGATTTCACTCAAAACTCACCAAATGAATCCTCCCACCATATTATGATGTTGCCCATGTTTTGGGCGCGATCCGAAATCAATAGGTGTTCCAAATTGGACAATTCAAGTTCAACGGCAGTTCGTTCCTAATTGTAGTGGTTGGTGTATTCCATACTTCTAGCGATTGGATTTCACTCAAAACTCACCAAATGACTCCTCCCACCATATTACGATGTTGCCCAAGTTTTGGGCTCGATCCGAAATCAATAGGTGTTCCAAATTGGACAATTCAAGTTCAACGGCAGTTCGTTCCTAATTGGAGTGGTTGGTGTATTCCATACTTCTAGCGATTGGATGTCACTCAAAACTCACCAAATGACTCCTCCCACCATATTATGATGTTGCCCAAGTTTTGGGCTCGATCCGAAATCAATAGGTGTTCCAAATTGGACAATTCAAGTTCTACGGCATTTCGTTCCTAATTGGAGTGATTGGTGCATTCCATACTTCGAGCGATTCGATTTCACTCAAAACTCACCAAATGACTCCTCCCACCATATTCTGATGTTGCACAAGTTTGGGGTTCGACCCGAAATTAATAGGTGTGAGAAATTGCACAATTCAAGTTCAACGGATGTTCGTTCCTAATTGGAGTGGTTGGTGTATTCCATACTTCTAGAGATTGGATGTCACTCAAAACTCCCCAAATGACTCCTCCCACCATATTATGATGTTGCCAAAGTTTTGGGCTCGATCCGAAATCAATAGGTGTTCCAAATTGGACAATTCATGTTCAACGGCATTTCGTTCCTAATTGGAGTGATTGGTGTATTCCATACTTCGAGCGATTGGATTTCACTCAAAACTCACCAAAAGACTCCTCCCACCATATTATGTTGTTGCTCAAGTTTGGGGTTCGATCCAAAATCAACAGGTGTGAGAAATTGGACAATTCAATTTCAACGGCAGTTCTTTCCTAATGGGAGTGGTTGGTGTATTCCATACCTCTAGCGATTGGATTTCCCTCAAAACTCACCAAATGAGTCCTCCCACCATATTATGATGTTGCCCAAGTTTTGGGCTCGATCCGAACTCAATAGGTGTGAGAAATTGGACAATTAAAGTTCAACGGCAGTTCGTTCCTAATTGGAGTGGTTGGTGTATTCCATACTTCTAGCGATTGGATTTCACTCAAAACTCAGCGAATGACTCCACCCACCATATTATGATGTTGCACAAGTTTGGGGTTCGATCTGAAATCAACAGGTGTGAGAAATTGGACAATTCAAGTTCAACGGCAGTTCGTTCCTAATTGGAGTGGTTGGTGTATTCCATACTTCTATCGATTGGATGTCACTCAAAACTCACCAAATGACTCCTCCCAACATATTATGATGTTGCCCAAGTTTTGGGCTCGATCCGAAATCAATAGGTGTTCCAAATTGGACAATTCAAGTTCAACGGCATTTCGTTCCTAATTGGAGTGGTTGGTGTATTCCATACTTCTAGCGATTGGATTTCACTCAAAACTCACCAAATGACTCCTCCCACCATATTACCATGTTGCCCAAGTTTTGGGCTCGATCCGAAATCAATAGGTCTTCCAAATTGGACAATTCAAGTTCAACGGCAGTTCGTTCCTAATGGGAGTGGTTGGTGTATTCCATACCTCTAGCCATTGGATTTCCCTCAAAGCACACCAAATGAGTCCTCCCACCATATTATGCTGTTTCCCAAGTTATGGCCTCGATCCGAAATCAATAGGTCTTCCAAATTGAACAATTCAAATTCAACGGCAGTTTGTTCCTAATTGGAGTGCTTGGTGTATTCCATACTTATAGCGATTGGATTTCACTCAAAACTCACCAAATGACTCCTCCCACCATATTATGATGTTGCCCAAGTTTTGGGCTCGATCCGAAATCAAAAGGTGTGAGAAATTGGACAATTAAAGTTCAACGGCATTTCGTTCCTAATTGGAGTGGTTGGTGTATTCCATACTTCTTGCGATTGGATTTTACTCAAAACTCACCAAATGACTCCTCCCACCATATTATGATGTTGCCCAAGTTTTGGGCTCGATCAGAAATCAATAGGTGTGAGAAATTGGACAATTCAATTTCAACGGAAGTTCGTTCCTAATTGGACTGGTTGGTGTATTCCATACTTCTAGCGATTGGATTTCACTCAAAAGTCACCCAATGACTCCTCCCACCATATTATGATGTTGCCCAAGTTTTGGGCTCGATCCAAATCAATAGGTGTTCCAAATTGGACAATTCACGTTCAACGGCAGTTCGTTCATAATTGGAGTGGTTGGTGTATTCCATACATCTAGCGATTGGATTTCACTCAAAACTCTCCAAATGACTCCTCCCACCATATTATGATGTTGCACAAGTTTGGGGTTCGATCCGAAATCAATAGGTGTGAGAAATTGCACAATTCAAGTTCAACGGCAGTTCGTTCCTAATGGGAGTGGTTAGTGTATTCTATACTTCTAGCGATTGGATTTCACTCAAAACTCACCAAATGACTCCTCCCACCATATTATCATGTTGCCCAAGTTTTGGGCTCGATCCGAAATCAATAGGTCTTCCAAATTGGACAATTCAAGTTCAACGGCAGTTCGTTCCTAATTGGAGTGGTTGGTGTATTCCATACTTCTAGCGATTGGATTTCACTCAAAACTCACCAAATGACGCCTCCCACCATATTATGATGTTGCACAAGTTTGGGGTTCGATCCGAAATCAACAGGTGTGAGAAATTGGACAATTCAAGTTCAACGGCAGTTCGTTCCTAATGGGAGTGGTTGGTGTTTTCCATACCTCTAGCGATTGGATTTCCCTCAAAACTCACCAAATGAGTCCTCCCACCATATTATGATGTTGCCCATGTTTGGGCTCGATCCGAAATCAATAGGTGTGAGAAATTGGACAATTCAAGTTCAACGGCAGTTCGTTCCTAATTGGAATGGTTGGTGTATTCCATACTTCTAGCGATTGGATTTCACTCAAAACTCACCCAATGACTCCTCCCACCATATTATGATGTTACCCAAGTTTTGGCCTCGATCCGAAATCAATAGGTGTTCCAAATTGGACAATTCAAGTTCAACGGCAGTTCGTTCCTAATTGGAGTGGTTGGTGTATTCCATACTTCTAGCGATTGAATTTCACTCAAAACTCACCAAATGACTCCTCCCACCATATTATGATGTTGCCCAAGTTTTGGGCTCGATCCGAAATCAATAGGTGTGAGAAATTGGACAATTCAAGTTCAACGGCAGTTCGTTCCTAATTGGAGTGGTTGGTGTATTCCATACTTCTAGTGATTGGATTTCACTCAAAACTCACCAAATGACTCCTCCCACCATATTACGATGTTGCCCAAGTTTGGGGCTCGATCCGAAATCAATAGGTGTTCCAAATTGGACAATTCAAGTTCAACGGCAGTTCGTTCGTAATTGGAGTGGTTGGTGTATTCCATACTTCTAGCGATTGAATTTCACTCAAAACTCACCAAATGACTCCTCCCACCATATTATGATGTTGCCCAAGTTTTGGGCTCGATCCGAAATCAATAGGTGTGAGAAATTGGACAATTCAAGTTCAATGGCAGTTCGTTCCAAGTTGGAGTGGTTGGTGTATTCCATACTTCTAGCGATTGGATTTCCCTCAAAACTCACCAAATGACTACTCCAACAATATTATGATGTTGCCCAAGTTTTGGGCTCGATCCGAACTCAATAGGTGTGAGAAATTGGACAATTCAAGTTCAACGGCAGTTTGTTCCTAATTGGAGTGGTTGGTGTATTCCATACTTCTAGTGATTGGATTTCACTCAAAACTCACCAAATGACTCCTCCCACCATATTACGATGTTGCCCAAGTTTGGGGCTCGATCCGAAATCAATAGGTGTTCCAAATTGGACAATTCAAGTTCAACGGCAGTTCGTTCCTAATTGGAGTGGTAGGTGTATTCCATACTTCTAGCGATTGGATTTCACTCAAAACTCACCAAATGACTCCTCCCACCATATTGTGATGTTGCCCAAGTTTTGGGTTCGATCCGAAATCAATAGGTGTTCCAAATTGGACAATTCAAGTTCAACGGCAGTTCGTTCCTAATTGGAGTGGTTGGTGTATTCCATACTTCTACCGATTGGATTTCCCTCAAAACTCACCAAATGACTACTCCAACAATATTATGATGTTGCCCAAGTTTTGGGCTCAATCCGAAATCAATAGGTGTGAGAAATTGGACAATTCAAGTTCAATGGCAGTTCGTTCCAAGTTGGAGTGGTTGGTGTATTCCATACTTCTAGCGATTGGATTTCCCTCAAAACTCACCAAATGACTACTCCAACAATATTATGATGTTGCCCAAGTTTTGGGCTCTATCCGAACTCAATAGGTGTGAGAAATTGGACAATTCAAGTTCAACGGCAGTTTGTTCCTAATTGGAGTGGTTGGTGTATTCCATACTTCTAGCGATTGGATTTCACTGAAAACTGTCCAAATGACTCCTCCCACCATATTATGATGTTGCCCAAGTTTTGGGCTCGATCCGAACTCAATAGGTGTGAGAAATTGGACAATTCAAGTTCAACGGCAGTTCGTTCCTAATTGGAGTGGTTGGTGTATTCCATACTTCTAGTGATTGGATTTCACTCAAAACTCACCAAATGACTCCTCCCACCATATTACGATGTTGCCCAAGTTTGGGGCTCGATCCGAAATCAATAGGTGTTCCAAATTGGACAATTCAAGTTCAACGGCAGTTCGTTCGTAATTGGAGTGGTTGGTGTATTCCATACTTCTAGCGATTGAATTTCACTCAAAACTCACCAAATGACTCCTCCCACCATATTATGATGTTGCCCAAGTTTTGGGCTCGATCCGAAATCAATAGGTGTGAGAAATTGGACAATTCAAGTTCAATGGCAGTTCGTTCCAAGTTGGAGTGGTTGGTGTATTCCATACTTCTAGCGATTGGATTTCCCTCAAAACTCACCAAATGACTACTCCAACAATATTATGATGTTGCCCAAGTTTTGGGCTCGATCCGAACTCAATAGGTGTGAGAAATTGGACAATTCGAGTTCAACGGCAGTTTGTTCCTAATTGGAGTGGTTGGTGTATTCCATACTTCTAGTGATTGAATTTCACTCAAAACTCACCAAATGACTCCTCCCACCATATTATGATGTTGCCCAAGTTTTGGGCTCGATCCGAAATCAAGAGGTGTGAGAAATTGGACAATTCAAGTTCAACGGCAGTTCGTTCCTAATTGTAGTGGTTGGTGTATTCCGTACTTCTAGCGATTGGATTTCACTCAAAACTCACCAAATGACTCCTCCCACCATATTATGATGTTGCCCAAGTTTTGGGCTCGATCCGAAATCAATAGGTGTGAGAAATTGAGCAATTCAAGTTCAACGGCAGTTCGTTCCTAATTGGAGTGGTTGGTGTATTCCATACTTCTAGTGATTGGATTTCACTCAAAACTCACCAAATGACTCCTCCCACCATATTACGATGTTGCCCAAGTTTGGGGCTCGATCCGAAATCAATAGGTGTTCCAAATTGGACAATTCAAGTTCAACGGCAGTTCGTTCGTAATTGGAGTGGTTGGTGTATTCCATACTTCTAGCGATTGAATTTCACTCAAAACTCACCAAATGACTCCTCCCACCATATTATGATGTTGCCCAAGTTTTGGGCTCGATCCGAAATCAATAGGTGTGAGAAATTGGACAATTCAAGTTCAATGGCAGTTCGTTCCAAGTTGGAGTGGTTGGTGTATTCCATACTTCTAGCGATTGGATTTCCCTCAAAACTCACCAAATGACTACTCCAACAATATTATGATGTTGCCCAAGTTTTGGGCTCGATCCGAACTCAATAGGTGTGAGAAATTGGACAATTCAAGTTCAACGGCAGTTTGTTCCTAATTGGAGTGGTTGGTGTATTCCATACTTCTAGCGATTGGATTTCACTGAAAACTGTCCAAATGACTCCTCCCACCATATTGTGATGTTGCCCAAGTTTTGGGTTCGATCCGAAATCAATAGGTGTTCCAAATTGGACAATTCAAGTTCAACGGCAGTTCGTTCCTAATTGGAGTGGTTGGTGTATTCCATACTTCTAGCGATTGAATTTCACTCAAAACTCACCAAATGACTCCTCCCACCATATTGTGATGTTGCCCAAGTTTTGGGTTCGATCCGAAATCAATAGGTGTTCCAAATTGGACAATTCAAGTTCAACGGCAGTTCGTTCCTAATTGGAGTGGTTGGTGTATTCCATACTTCTAGCGATTGGATTTCCCTCAAAACTCACCAAATGACTACTCCAACAATATTATGATGTTGCCCAAGTTTTGGGCTCAATCCGAAATCAATAGGTGTGAGAAATTGGACAATTCAAGTTCAATGGCAGCTCGTTCCAAGTTGGAGTGGTTGGTGTATTCCATACTTCTAGCGATTGGATTTCCCTCAAAACTCACCAAATGACTACTCCAACAATATTATGATGTTGCCCAAGTTTTGGGCTCGATCCGAACTCAATAGGTGTGAGAAATTGGACAATTCAAGTTCAACGGCAGTTTGTTCCTAATTGGAGTGGTTGGTGTATTCCATACTTCTAGCGATTGGATTTCACTGAAAACTGTCCAAATGACTCCTCCCACCATATTATGATGTTGCCCAAGTTTTGGGCTCGATCCGAACTCAATAGGTGTGAGAAATTGGACAATTCAAGTTCAACGGCAGTTCGTTCCTAATTGGAGTGGTTGGTGTATTCCATACTTCTAGCGATTGGATTTCACTCAAAACTCACCAAATGACTTCTCCCACCATATTATGATGTTGCCCAAGTTTGGGGCTCGATCCGAAATCAATAGGTGAGAGAAATTGGAAAATTCAAGTTCAACGGCAGTTCGTTCCTAATTGGAGTGGTTGGTGTATTCCATACTTCTAGCGATTGGATTTCACTGAAAACTCACCAAATGACTCCTCCCAACATATGATGTTGTTGCCCAAGTTTTGGGCTCGATCCGAAATCCGTAGGTGTGAAAAATTGAGCAATTCAAGTTCAACGGCAGTTCGTTCCTAAATGGAGTGGTTGGTGTATTCTGTACTTCTAGCGATTGGATTTCACTCAAAACTCAACAAATGACTCCTCCCACCATGTTATGACGTTGCCCAAGTTTGGGGCTCGATCCGAAATCAATAGGTGTTCCAAATTGGACAATTCAAGTTCAACGCCAGTTCGTTCCTAATTGGAGTGGTTGGTGTATTCCATGCTTCTAGCGATTGGATTTCACTCAAAACTCACCAAATGACTCCTCCCACCATATTATGATGTTGCCCAAGTTTGGGGCTCGATCCGAAGTCAATAGGTGTGAGAAATTGGACAATTCAAGTTCAACGGCAGTTCGTTCCTAATTGGAGTGGTTGGTGTATTCCATACTTCTAGCGATTGGATTTCAGTCAAAACTCACCTAATGACTCCTCCCACTATAATATGACGTTGCACAAGTTTGGGGTTCGATCCGAAATCAATAGGTGTGAGAAATTGGACAATTCAAGTTCAACGGCAGTTCGTTCCTAATGGGAGTGGTTGGTGTATTCCATAATTCTAGCGATTAGATTTCACTCAAAACTCACCAAATGACTCCTTCCACCATATTATGATGTTGTCCAAGTTTTGGGCTCGATCCGAAATCAATAGGTGTGAGAAATTGGGCAATTTAATTTCAACGGCAGTTCGTTCCAAAATTGAGTGGTTGGTGTATTCCATACTTCTAGCGATTGGATTTCACTCAAAACTCACCAAATGACTCCTCCCACCATTTTATGATGTTGCCCATGTTTTGGGCTCGATCCGAAATCAATAGGAGTGAGAAATTGGACAATTCAAGTTCAACGGCAGTTCGTTCCTAATTGGAGTGGTTGGTGTATTTCATACTTCTAGCGATTCGATTTCACTCAAAACTCACCAAAGGACTCCTCCGACCATATTATGATGTTGCCCAAGTTTTGGGCTCGATCCGAAATCAATAGGCGTGAGAAATTGGACAATTCAAGTTCAATGGCAGTTCGTTCCTAATTGGAGTGGTTGGTGTATTCCATTCTTCTAGCGATTGGATTTCACTCAAAACTCACCAAATGACTCCTCCCACCGTATTATGATGTTGCACAAGTTTGGGGTTCCATCCGAAATCAATAGGTGTGAGAAATTGGACAATTCAAGTTCAACGGCAGTTCGTTCCTAATTGGAGTGGTTGGGGTATTCCATACTTCTAGCGATTGGATTTCACTCAAAACTCACCAAATGACTCCTCCCACCATATTATGGTGTTGCCCAAGTTTTGGGCTCGATCCGAACTCAATAGGTGTTCCAAATTGGACAATTTAAGTTCAACGGCAGTTCGTTCCTAATTGGAGTTGTTGGTGTATTCCATACTTCCAAATATTGGATATCACTCAAAACTCACCAAATGACTCCTCCCACCATATTATGATGTTGCCCAAGTTTTGGGCTCGATCCGAAATCAATAGTTGTTCCAAATTGGACAATTCAAGTTCAACGGCAGTTCGTTCCTAATTGGAGTGGTTGGTGTATTCCATACTTCTAGCGATTGGATTTCACTCAAAACTCACCAAATGACTCCTCCCACCATATTATGATGTTGCCCAAGTTTTGGGCTCGATCCGAATTCAATAGGTGTGAGACATTGGAAAATTCAAGTTCAACGGCAGTTCTTTCCTAAATGGAGTGGTTGGTGTATTCCATACTTCTACAGATTGGATTTCACTCAAAACTCACCAAATGACTCCGCCCACCATATTATGATGTTGCCCAAGTTTTGGGCTCGATCCGAAATCAATAGGTGTTCCAAATTGGACAATTCAAGTTCAACGGCAGTTCGTTCCTAATTGGAGTGGTTGGTGTATTCCATACTTCTAGCGATTGGATTTCACTCAAAACTCACCAAATGACTCCTCCCACCATATTATGATGTTGCACAAGTTTTGGGCTCGATCCGAAATCAATAGGTGTTCTAAATTGGACAATTCAAGTTCAACGGCAGTTCGTTCCTCATTGGAGTGGTTGGTGTATTCCATACTTCTAGCGATTGGATTTCACTCAAAACTCACCAAATGACTCCTCCCACCATATTATGATGTTGCACAAGTTTTGGGCTCGATCCGAAATCAATAGGTGTTCTAAATTGGACAATTCAAGTTCAACGGCAGTTCGTTCCTCATTGGAGTGGTTGGTGTATTCCATACTTCTAGCGATTGGATTTTACTCAAAACTCACCAAATGACTCCTCCCACCATATTATGATGTTGCCCAAGTTTTGGGCTCGATCCGAAATCAATAGGTGTTCCAAATTGGACAATTCAAGTTCAACGGCAGTTCGTTCCTAATTGGAGTGGTTGGTGTATTCCGTACTTCTAGCGATTGGATTTCACTCAAAACTCACCAAATGACTCCTCCCACCATAATATGATGTTGTACAAGTTTGGGGTTCTATCCGAAATCAATAGGTGTGAGAAATTGGACAATTCAAGTTCAACGGCAGTTCGTTCCTAATGGGAGTGGTTGGTGTATTCCTTACTTCTAGCGATTGGATTTCACTCAAAACTCGCCAAATGACTCCTCCCACCATATTATGATGTTGCCCAACTTTTGGGCTCGATCCGAAATCAATAGGTGAGAGAAATTGGACAATTCAAGTTCAACGGCAGTTCGTTCCTAATGGGAGTGGTTGGTGTATTCCATACTTCTGGCAATTGGATTTCACTCAAAACTCACCAAATGACTCCTCCCACCATATTATGATGTTGCCCAAGTTTTGGGCTCGATCCGAAATCAATAGGTGTTCGAAATTGGAGAATTCAAGTTCAACAGCAGTTCGTCCCTAATTGCAGTGGTTGGTGTATTCCATACCTCTATCGATTGGATTTCACTCAAAACTCACCAAATGACTCCTCCCACCATATTATGTTGTTGCCCAAGTTTTGGGCTCAATCCGAAATCAATAGGTGTTCCAAATTGGACAATTCAACTTCAACGGCAGTTTGTTCCTAATTCGAGTGGTTGGTGTATTCCATACTTCTAGCGATTGGATTTCACTCAAAACTCACCAAATGACTCCTCCCACCATATTATGATGTTGCCCAAGCTTTGGGCTCGATCCGAAATCAATAGGTGTGAGAAATTGGACAATTCAAGTTCAACGGAAGTTCGTTCCTAATTGGAGTGGTTGGTGTATTCCATACTTCTAGCGATTGGATTTCACTCAAAACTCACCAAATGACTCGTCCCACCATATTATGATGTTACCCAAGTTTTGGAATCGATCCGAAATCAATAGGTGTGAGAAATTGGAAAATTCAAGTTCAACGGCAGTTCGTTCCTAATTGGAGTGGTTGGTGTATTCCATACTTCTAGCGATTGGATTTCACTTAAAACTCACCAAATGACTCCACCCACCATATTATGATGTTGCCCAAGTTTTGGGCTCGATCCGAAATCAATAGGTGTTCCAAATTGGACAGTTCAAGTTGAACGGCAGTTCGTGCCTAATTGGAGTGGTTGGTGTATTCCATACCTCTAGCGATTGGATTTCACTCAAAACTCACCAAATGACTCCACCCACCATATTATGATGTTGCACAAGTTTGGGGTTCGATCCGAAATCAATAGGTGTGAGATATTGGACAATTCAAGTTCAACAGCAGTTCGTTCCTAATGGGAGTGGTTGGTGTATTCCACACTTCTAGCGATTGGATTTCACTCAAAACTCACCAAATGACTCGTGCCACCATATTATGATGTTACCCAAGTTTTGGGCTCGATACGAAATCAATAGGTGTGACAAATTGGACAATTCAAGTTCAACGGCAGTTCTTTCCTAATTGGAGTGGTTGGTGTATTCCCTCCTTCTAGCGATTGGATTTCACTCAAAACTCACCTAATGACTCCGCCCACCATATTATGATGTTGCCCAATTTTTGGGCTCGATCCGAAATCAATAGAAAATTGGACAATTCAAGTTCAACGGCAGTTCGTTCCTAGTTGGAGTGGTTGGTGTATTCCATACTTCTAGCGATTGGATTTCATTCAAAACTCACCTAATGACTCCGCCCACCATATTATGATGTTGCCCAAGTTTTGGGCTCGATCCGAAATCAATAGGTGTTCCAAATTGGACAATTCAAGTAAAACGGCAGTTCGTTCCTAGTTGGAGTGGTTGGTGTATTTGTTGTTAATTATTATGTTAACTCGCAATTGTACGGGGCAATTAGTAATATAGCAAGACAAGTACGAGGTCGTACCCACGAAGACTGAGAAGTTCAAATTAGTTATGTACGTAGATTACCGAATTCAAGAAGTTAGGAAGTTAAGTCTAAAACAGAAATTAAAGTGAGAGTGATTGTGATTGTGAAAGGAAGTGAGCAAACTGAAATTGCAAATGAAAGCAAATAAACAAGTGTAACAAAGAGTGGTTTTAAGAGTTGGAAAACAGATTTGGAGACTAGGGCATTCGAATCACCATAACAATTCAATTCTGGGTTATATGGAGTCAAGTGACAAGTCTAATTCAGATTCAAAGATTGATTCTAGCTAAAGTATGATTAGGCCATGGTGTTTGGTCCTAACCTTGTGTTCCTAATTCCCTAATTTGATCATTTGTTGTCTAACCTAAAATTAAGCATTAGGAACCCATTAAGCATAGAAGAACAATTTAAACAACCAAGCATGTATCTAATCCCTGTTGTCGAATGTCCATACATACTCTTCCTATTCATAGTTCAATTCGAATTAAAGCATGGTGTCTACTCTTAATTCAAACCAAGATAGTTAACAAACAAGTTCTAATGGTGATCAATCATTCAAACAAGCATGTTAACTTATAAGCATAATGAATAAGAACATGAATCATGAATCAAACTTGAAACTCCAAACTTATAAACCCAGAATATTCATGTTAGGTTACATCGAAGCCCTAGTTATGGATTTAGCTACTCATAATGGAAAAGAAACTAAAATAGAAATGGGAAAACATAATGAATGCCATAAGAGTAGAAAAACCCTTTTCTGAAGTTCTTGTAGTGTCCAATGCTTCTCCAAGAGCTTCTCCACGTCTAGAAGGATGTATGAAGGATATGGAGGTGATTTGAGATGACCTTGAGTGAGTGGTGATGGCTGAGAAAGAGGAAATTCGTAGGGAAATGGAAGGGAGGTTTTCTGGAGCTGTTTTGGTGATTTTGGGGCAGTTTAGAGTATTGGGTTGATTGCTTGAGTGTTTGGGGTTGTGAGAATGTATGAGGATGATTTCTGGATGATGGAAGTGTGGAGGATAGCTGAAGTGAATTTTGTAGCTTGAAGACTCCTCTATTTATAGGGCTAAGAGGGAGGAACATCATGATGAAATCCAACACCACCATTCCTCATTTAATACAACCCATAACTCCCACTTTATCTTGTCTATGTTAGTGTGGTTGGAATCAATCCCATCCCATACTTCTTTTGCTGCACCTCAAGCTTTCTTCACATGGGATCAAAGGTGATCAATTGTGGCTGCCTTTTGCTGCCAACCCATGTGGTCTTCTTTTGGTTGTTGAACAAAAACGAGTCTTCTGAACCAGACTTGGTGTAGGAAGGCCAGAGGTTTCAAAACGTATCCAATGGGGCTCAAATGTGGATATGTTATAGTAGACACCCATTGGAACAACTTCTATGAAGAAAGTATTCCCATCGGAGCAGTAGAAGTATGCGTTTTGGGCCTTACAATTTGGCTGCCGAACAGAGACTGGAGTTGACTTCATTTCATTTATGCTTTACATGCATGCACATGCTTTCTCTATAATAACTCCAGCATGTACCAACTTGATCCTTTAGACTTTCATAGCTGGAATGCCTCCCCACTTCACTCATTATGTTGGATCCAAAGTCAGTTGCAGCATGGGTGAGGCACATGACAAAGCTGGCAGCTGCAAATCCTCCTGAGCAGGGTTGAGTGTTGGGTGGGCTGAGCACTCCACAAATGTCCAATTGGGCTGAAATTTGGATATGTTGTACTAGACACCCATTGGAACAAGTTTCATGAAGATCTTCACCTCATCCAAGCCCCATAGCATTCTGATCCAAGGCCAAGAAGCTGACCTACGAAATTGGGCTGGAAAGGAGTTGTAGCCAAAATGTGTTTGTCTTTAAGCCCTTCTTCCATTCACCCAAATCAAGCCTTAACATGCATGGATTGCATCATTTCCTATCCAAAGTCATCATTGTTACCTAAATGTCAATTAACTGAAAGATAAACACAAAAAGGATTAAAAGCACAAGTTTAACTCAAAAACATAACCAAATCATAAGCTAGAAGGGTACAAAATGATATACAATTATGAACCGATCAAATACCCCCAAACCTAGATTTTGCTAGTCCTCGAGCAAAACAACACAAAACAAAGTTAAAAACAAAAAGTTAACTAAACCACTTTCGTAGGTAACTCGATTGCATTGAGCGTATGCAACAAGCCTTTAAACCTCTAGGCATCCCTAGTAGGAGGAGTTGTGTCTCCTGAGGGTTTAACAGAAACGATACCCACAAACGCATTACTAACTCTACAAAACAAAGTGGTTAGTAAAACTTGAAATCAACTAATGAGAACGAAAGAAAACTTTAGTCATACCTCCAACACTGTAGAGTTGCCAAGATAGGTGATCAATCAGTGTGTAATGTGGAAGCTATAGCTCAAAGGCACACGGTTTCAAAGCAAGCACACTCAAACCTTGAATAAAGAACATGCTTCGACTCTAATTCTCACAGATAACACTCAATCACTCAGAACCAATGGTTTTATTCTCTCAAACAAGCTTAAGTGAGAATATGAAATAGAAGCACAATATTTGGTTAGATCTCATGAAGGGAATCAAATACTAAGAATAGAGATACACACATACCTACCAGCACCCATGAATACATCCTCAAAGATCAGCTAGGTCTTTCACAAGGTTTGTAATGAAAGGTAAGGTTAGGGGAAATGGAAGAATTGGAAGGAAAAACAGGTAACTGAAGAACATACCAAGGTTGCATTCTTCATTGATCTGCAAGGTAGCATTGACTTATAATGGCATGGCTGCAAACTTCATGGTACCACCTGGCATAGACTTTATTTATTTATATATTTTTTTTTATATATTTTTTTTACACTTAGATCAAATCGAAACACTTTCATCTTCGTTGATTTGATCTGCATCTTCATTAACTTCATTGCACAGAATCACACCATCTTTCATTTAGGCACATGGCAGCAACTTCCTTGCTTCAAACTTTATCTTGGCACACCTTGGTATATTTCTAAGCTATAGGGTATGGCTACAATAGGTGAAGTATCTCAGATTGAGATACAAAGGTAGGGAAATGATGAGGGTGATAGAAGAAAAGGCTTTAAGTGTTTGGCTTCAAGAGGGTTGATGGAACACACATATAGGTAGGGTGAAAAGAAAGCACATCGAATGGTTATGCACACATAGCCTAGCATCACTTCAATGAGTTCATTCATGAATGAGAGCAAGCACATGATATCTGCAAAAGAGAATCATCCTTAGTATTCAATCAAAATGGAATAATGAGATCATTTAGAGTGAAATGAAGAAAATAAATTGGGATGAGAAATAGAAATAGTTTAAACCCTCTCAAGAAAGCAATTGGGCTCAATATAGCTCACTAGGGTAGTCTCCACTATTCTCCTTCGAGAATTTGAGCATGGTACTTTAGCCACCAGAATTCTAGGAGCCAAAGCTTTGTGAAGTGCAAAATTCTGATATGAAAACCTCAATGGCAGCTCCATAGCATCGATTGTATGACATTAAAAAAAAAAAAATTAGTGACAAATGAACGAAAATTGAAAACACAAATGAATGAAATTTGAAAACCTTCCCCCCAGACCTGAATTGAACATTGTCCTCAATGTTAAAGCAAAGTAAAGATGATTGAGAACAAGTAAATGATAAAGGGAAAAGTTAAGAAAAAGTTAAGAAGAAAAAAAAAACACAAATATACAAGCAACTCACGGATGACCAGTTAAGGGCCTCAGAAAACACAGCCAGGGGATCCGGGAAGGTTGGAGGGGTCACAATGGTCCCGCTTAAAACCCAAACTTCTTAGACACCGAAGGTGTCGCCTAAAGAACTCCTAGACACTGTATTGACGGAGGTGCTCACTGGGGTTACCAAAAGTTAGCTCATATGAAAAAAAAAAATTATTTAAAGAAACAGAAACTTAAAATGACTAAAATAAAAACAAAACAAGTAAAGAGAAAGGATAGAAATGCTCCCCCTTGATGCGATTAGGTCGATTGCTACCAAGCACCTTCTTCTTGAACACATGGGTTGCCTCCCAAGAAGCGCCTTAGTTACTGTCTTGGCAAGACATTATGTGATCAGCTAAGTTGATGGTACAAAGGGAAGTTGATCCACCACATGGCCTGTTTGAATGCCAGCTGAGATTCCCTCATAGAATGGCTTTAAACGTTGTCCATTTACTTTGAAAGTTGAGCCGTCTTTAGGGTTTTGAATCTCCACAGCTCCATAGGGAGAAACATTGACCACGGTGAATGGGCCTTGCCATCTAGACTTCAATTTTCCTGGAAAGAGACGCAATCGTGAGTTAAACAAAAGAACTGACATACCTTTGGAGAACTCTTTCCGTTGAATGTTTCTGTCATGGTAACTCTTGGTTCGTTCTTTGTAAAGCTTTGCATTCTCATAAGACTCATGTCTAATTTCTTCCAATTCATTGAGCTGAAACTTTCTTGCATGGCCTGCCTTGTCTAGATCAAAATTTAACTTCTTGATGGCCCAAAAAGCATTGTGTTCAAGCTCCATTGGCAGGTGACAAGCTTTCCCAAACACAAGACGATAAGGGCTCATCCCAATGGGAGTCTTATATGCAGTCCTATAAGCCCATAATGAATCATTGAGCTTGGCTGCCCAATCTTTCCTTGTATTGTTCACCACCTTCTCCAGGATGTGCTTAATTTCTCTATTGCTTATTTCCACTTGACCAGAAGTTTGCGGATGATATGGTGTAGAGACTCGATGGGTGATGTTGTACTTCTTCATGAGTGCTTCGAATGGCTTGTTACAGAAGTGGCTGCCTCCATCACTAATGACAGCCCTTGGAGTACCAAACCTTGTGAAAATATTATCCTTCAAGAACTTGAGCACCACCTTATGATCATTGGTTTTGGTGGCTATGGCTTCCACCCATTTAGACACATAATCAACAGCAACAAGTATGTAAGTACAACCAAAGGAAGATGGGAATGGTCCCATGAAATCAATACCCCACACATCGAAGAGCTCCACAACAAGTATGCTATTCAATGGCATTTCGTTCCTGCGACTTATGTTCCCCATCCTTTGACACCTATCACACTTAACACAAAAATTAAACGCATCTTTGAATAGAGTGGGCCAAAAGAAACCAGATTGGAGAATTTTAAGTGCTGTTTTCTTAGCTCCAAAGTGACCTCCACAAGCCAATTCGTGGCTATGCCTAAGTATGCTTTCTTGCTCTTCTTCTGGAACACATCTTCTGATGAGTTGATCCGGGCAATGCTTGAATAAGAAAGGTTCATCCCAGACATAATGTTTCACCATGGAAAAGAACTTCTTCTTGTCCTGAGAAGTTAGATCATTTCTAAGAACACCACAAGCAAGATAATTAACAAAATCAGCATACCATGGTTCTTTGACTTGGGCAGCATATAGTTGTTCATCAGGGAAAGTCTCATTCAAGGGTAGCACATCTTCTCCTTTTTCTTCAACCACAATTCTGCTCAAATGATCAGCTACCACATTCTCACATCCCTTCTTGTCTCGAATTTCCAAATCGAACTCTTGCAGCAAGAGAATCCATCTAATCAAGCGTGGTTTGGCGTCCTTCTTAGTGAGCAAGTATCTAAGAGCTGCATGGTCAGAATAAACAATTACTTTAGAACCAACAAGATAAGAACGAAATTTTTCTAAAGCAAAAACCACAGCAAGGAACTCCTTCTCTGTTGTGGAGTAGTTGATTTGAGCATCATTCAAGGTCCGGCTAGCATAATGAATCACATGGGGGAGTTTGTTCTTCTTTTGACCTAAAACTGCACCAATAGCAAAGTCAGAGGCATCACACATTATTTCAAATGGTAAAGACCAATCTGGAGCTATGATAATAGGGGCTGAAGTTAGCTCCCTCTTCAAGGTAGTAAAGGCTTCCATGCAAGCTTCATTAAACTCAAAAACAGCATCCTTAGCAAGGAGATTACACAATGGCCTTGTAATGCTTGAGAAATTTTTGATGAACCTTCTATAGAATCCAGCATGACCTAGAAAGCTTCTAATTCCTTTCACAGAGGTAGGGGGTGGCAGATTTGAGATGAGATCGATCTTGGCTTTATCCACTTCAATTCCCTTGCTTGAAATCACATGGCCTAGCACAATGCCTTGTCTCACCATGAAGTGACACTTCTCCCAATTCAAAATCAGATTTGTTTCCTGGCATCTTTTAAGCACTAGAGACAAGTGGTGAAGACAATTATCAAAAGAGGAACCAAAAACTGAAAAATCATCCATAAATACCTCAATGAATCGTTCCACCATATCTGAAAAGATTGACATCATGCATCTTTGGAAAGTTGCTGGGGCATTGCACAAACCGAATGGCATCCTTCTATAAGCAAACGTACCAAATGGGCATGTGAATGTGGTTTTCTCTTGGTCTTCCGGAGCAATGGGAATTTGATTATAACCTGAAAAACCATCAAGAAAACAATAGTAAGCATGGCCAGATAAACGTTCAAGCATTTGATCAATAAAAGGCAAGGGGAAATGATCTTTTCTAGTGGATGTGTTCAACTTCCTGTAATCAATGCAAACTCTCCAACCAGTGATAGTTCGTGTAGGAACTATCTCATTCTTCTCATTCTTCACAACGGTGATTCCGGACTTCTTCGGAACAACTTGTACAGGGCTCACCCACTTAGAATCTGAAATTGGGTAGATGATTCCTACATCGAGTAGCTTTAAAACTTCAGCTCTAACCACCTCTTTCATGTTGGGATTTAGCCTCCTTTGGGCATCACGGGATGGTTTGCTGTCTTCTTCCATTAGAATCCGGTGCATGCACATGCTTGGACTAATTCCTTTGATGTCTGCTATGGTCCACCCAATGGCTGTTTTATGCTCTTTTAGAACCTTAATTAAGCTCTCTTCTTCTTGTGAGGTGAGACCTGCAGCAATTATAACAGGGAGAGTTTTGTTAGCACCCAAATAAGTATATTTAAGATGATTGGGCAGTGGTTTAAGTTCTAGCTTTGGTGGGGTGATAATGGATGGCTCCAATTTCGTGGATGATGGTCCAAGAGGCTCGAGTGGTGGCCTAAAGGATGGTGGGTATGGTTGAAACACTTCTAAGGCAGCCACCACTTCTTGGAACTCCGGTTCACAAAGATCTTCCTCTTCTTGTGTTAAGACAGCTTCTAGAGCATCATTAGACTTTCTCTGCAAAATTTTGGAAGAAACCTCATGATCCACAACATCAATTGAAAAGCAAGAATCAAGAGAGATAGAAGGTTGAGATAGAGCATTAAGCATTTTAAATTCAACAGTTTCACCCAGAACAGTCATGGAAAGGGTGCTATCTTTCACTTTGATAACTGTGTCTGCAGTGGCCATGAATGGCCTGCCTAGGAGAATGCGATCAACATGATCTCCATTTGGATTGTCTTCCATGTCCATCACTACAAAATCAGCAGGGAGAATTAGTGTATTAACTTGAACTAAAATATCTTCTACAATACCTTTTGGATATTTTATAGAATGATCAGCTAGTTCAAGTCGTATTGAAGTCTTCTTCATCCCTTCTAAGCCAAGCTTTTGATACAATGAATATGGCATTAGGTTGACACTTGCTCCCAAGTCCAACATGGCTCTTCCAACCTTATTGCCTCCAATGTTAATGGGAATGTCAAAGCTGCCAGGATCAACTAGTTTTGGTGGAAGCTTCCTTTGCAACACAGCACTTACATTCTGGTCAAGCTTTACATCTTCATTTGGAGCGAAATTGAGCTTGTGAGTTTTCAAGTCCTTGATGAACTTTCCATATGCAGGAATCTGTTCAATAACATCAAGCAAAGGCAAATTGATATTAACTTTACTCAAAATATCATAAATCTCTTTAAAAGCCTTATCTTGCTTTGCTTTCTTAAGACGGCCTGGAAATGGAATCGGTGGAACATATGGAGCGGGTGGCACGTATCTATCTTCTTGAAGATGTGGTGGCACAAATTTGTCATCTCTCTTATGCAATTGGAATTGTTTGGATTCCTGAGAATCTGATTTGGCATTAGGAGCAGATTGAGAAGTTTTGAGATGTTCCCCTTCTGTAGCCGTGGTCTCCTCCTCTTCATCTTCTACAATCACAACATCATTTGAAAGATTAGAATCAACTTTACTATCAATGATCTTACCTGATCTGAGCACATGAATGGCCTTGGCTTCTTGGTTCTTTGGATTGATCTCGGTTTGGCTTGGCCATTTCCCAGGTGCTCTTTGAGTTATTTCAGCAGCTAATTGGCCTATTTGAACTTCCAATTTGGCAATGGCAGCTTGTGTAGTTTGCTGGAAATTGGAATGGTTGATTGCCATCTGCTTAACTATATCCTCCAATGATGATGTTTGTTGTGGCTTTTGGAATGAAGGGGGATTGGCTTGATTCTGAGTATTCCTCCATGAAAAGTTTGGATGATTCCTCCAACCTGGATTATAACTTTGAGAGTATGGATCATTTCTTGGACCTTGGTTGTAGGAATTTACCAACTTAGCTTGCTCTTGCACAAATTCTGGATATCCAGCCCCAAGTGGACAAGCTATGGTAGCATGGTCAGGAGTTTCGCAAATACTACACACTTCCTTCGGAGGGCTTCTTGAGTTTAATGCAAGAAGAGCATCTAGCTTTTGTTCCAGTTTTGAAATCTGCACACTAGAAGCATCATTAGAACCACTAATAACACGTTTACCTCTTGTATCCGTATGTTGGGTCTCCATTGCTATCTCCTCAAAGAGTTCATATGTTTCTTCTGGAGTTTTGGTTTTAAAAGAACCACCTGCAAAATTGGTGACTATATTATGACTAGAAGGGGTTAGTCCTTTATAAAACATACGCATTTGAAGCTTCAATGGAATCCCATGATGAGGACATTGGTTGAGCAGCCCATTGAATCTCTCCCATGCTTCACAAAACGATTCATCATCTTGCTGTGCAAATAACAAGATCTTATCCCTAAGCATGTCGGTCTTTTGCGTGGGGAAGTATTTCTCCAAGAACTTCTTTTGAATGGCAGCCCATGTAGTGAGTGAACCAGGCTTCAAAGAATTCAACCAATATTTCGCCTTATCCTTCAAAGTGTATGGAAACACTCTCATTCGAAGTTGATCTTCTGTCACACCTGTCAAGGGAAAAGAACTGACAACATTAAAAATATCCTTTATATGAGTTAATGGATCTTCATTAGGTAAACCATAAAAGGAAGGCAGCATATTAAGATGAGAAGATTTAAGCTCATAATTTCGAGCTACAGTGGGCAGCAAAATGCTTGAAGGAGATGCTGGAATTGTTGGGATATCAAGTTCTCCCATGAACTCATTGGCAGCCATCTCTTCTTCTTCTTCTTGGTCTGAACTTGCTTCCGAATTTGAAGGTGAAGAACCAGGAAGTTCAGTGTGGAGAGCAATACTTGTAAATGTGGCAAGAGCTTGCTCTTTTGCAGTTGACAACTCTCTTTCTAGACGATTATGAACTTCAAAGATCACCCGGTTGGGTTGCAACGATGGTCCTGCGTTCAAAGATCTGGAGCGTTGGAACGAAAACCTCACTTGTTCAAGGAACGGTCTTTTAGACATAAACTACCTGAAACAGAAAATTAGATTAATTAGAAACACTAAAAAGAATAGGGTAACCTTGGGCACATAACCAGGGAAGAACTTTCGTTCAGTCCCCGGCAACGGCGCCAAAATTTGTTGTTAATTATTATGTTAACTCGCAATTGTACGGGGCAATTAGTAATATAGCAAGACAAGTACGAGGTCGTACCCGCGAAGACTGAGAAGTTCAAATTAGTTATGTACGTAGATTACCGAATTCAAGAAGTTAGGAAGTTAAGTCTAAAACAGAAATTAAAGTGAGAGTGATTGTGATTGTGAAAGGAAGTGAGCAAACTGAAATTGCAAATGAAAGCAAATAAACAAGTGTAACAAAGAGTGGTTTTAAGAGTTGGAAAACAGATTTGGAGACTAGGGCATTCGAATCACCATAACAATTCAATTCTGGGTTATATGGAGTCAAGTGACAAGTCTAATTCAGATTCAAAGATTGATTCTAGCTAAAGTATGATTAGGCCATGGTGTTTGATCCTAACCTTGTGTTCCTAATTCCCTAATTTGATCATTTGTTGTCTAACCTAAAATTAAGCATTAGGAACCCATTAAGCATAGAAGAACAATTTAAACAACCAAGCATGTATCTAATCCCTGTTGTCGAATGTCCATACATACTCTTCCTATTCATAGTTCAATTCGAATTAAAGCATGGTGTCTACTCTTAATTCAAACCAAGATAGTTAACAAACAAGTTCTAATGGTGATCAATCATTCAAACAAGCATGTTAACTTATAAGCATAATGAATAAGAACATGAATCATGAATCAAACTTGAAACTCCAAACTTATAAACCCAGAATATTCATGTTAGGTTACATCGAAGCCCTAGTTATGGATTTAGCTACTCATAATGGAAAAGAAACTAAAATAGAAATGGGAAAACATAATGAATGCCATAAGAGTAGAAAAACCCTTTTCTGAAGTTCTTGTAGTGTCCAATGCTTCTCCAAGAGCTTCTCCACGTCTAGAAGGATGTATGAAGGATATGGAGGTGATTTGAGATGACCTTGAGTGAGTGGTGATGGCTGAGAAAGAGGAAATTCGTAGGGAAATGGAAGGGAGGTTTTCTGGAGCTGTTTTGGTGATTTTGGGGCAGTTTAGAGTATTGGGTTGATTGCTTGAGTGTTTGGGGTTGTGAGAATGTATGAGGATGATTTCTGGATGATGGAAGTGTGGAGGATAGCTGAAGTGAATTTTGTAGCTTGAAGACTCCTCTATTTATAGGGCTAAGAGGGAGGAACATCATGATGAAATCCAACACCACCATTCCTCATTTAATACAACCCATAACTCCCACTTTATCTTGTCTATGTTAGTGTGGTTGGAATCAATCCCATCCCATACTTCTTTTGCTGCACCTCAAGCTTTCTTCACATGGGATCAAAGGTGATCAATTGTGGCTGCCTTTTGCTGCCAACCCATGTGGTCTTCTTTTGGTTGTTGAACAAAAACGAGTCTTCTGAACCAGACTTGGTGTAGGAAGGCCAGAGGTTTCAAAACGTATCCAATGGGGCTGACATTTGGATATGTTATAGTAGACACCCATTGGAACAACTTCTATGAAGAAAGTATTCCCATCGGAGCAGTAGAAGTATGCGTTTTGGGCCTTACAATTTGGCTGCCGAACAGAGACTGGAGTTGACTTCATTTCATTTATGCTTTACATGCATGCACATGCTTTCTCTATAATAACTCCAGCATGTACCAACTTGATCCTTTAGACTTTCATAGCTGGAATGCCTCCCCACTTCACTCATTATGTTGGATCCAAAGTCAGTTGCAGCATGGGTGAGGCACATGACAAAGCTGGCAACTGCAAATCCTCCTGAGCAGGGTTGAGTGTTGGGTGGGCTGAGCACTCCACAAATGTCCAATTGGGCTGAAATTTGGATATGTTGTACTAGACACCCATTGGAACAAGTTTCATGAAGATCTTCACCTCATCCAAGCCCCATAGCATTCTGATACAAGGCCAAGAAGCTGACCTACGAAATTGGGCTGGAAAGGAGTTGTAGCCAAAATGTGTTTGTCTTTAAGCCCTTCTTCCATTCACCCAAATCAAGCCTTAACATGCATGGATTGCATCATTTCCTATCCAAAGTCATCATTGTTACCTAAATGTCAATTAACTGAAAGATAAACACAAAAAGGATTAAAAGCACAAGTTTAACTCAAAAACATAACCAAATCATAAGCTAGAAGGGTATAAAATGATATACAATTATGAAACGATCAGTATTCCATACTTCTAGCGATTGGATTTCACTCAAAACTCACCAAACGACTCCTCCCACCATATTATGATGTTGCCCAAGTTTTGGGCTCGATCCGAAATCAATAGGTGTGAGAAATTGGACAATTCAAGTTCAACGGAAGTTCGTTCCTAATTGGAGTGGTTGGTGTATTCCATACTTCTAGCGATAGGATTTCACTCAAAACTCACCAAATGACTCCTCCCACCATATTAGGATGTTGCCCAAGTTTTGGGCTCGATCCGAAATCAATAGGTGTTCCAAATTGGACAATTCAAGTTCAACGGAAGTTCGTTCCTAATTAGAGTGGTTGGTGTATTCCATACTTCTAGCGATTGGATTTCACTCAAAACTCACCAAATGACTCCTCCCACCATATTATGATGTTGTCCAAGTTTTGGGCTCGATCCGAAATCAATAGGTGTGAGAAATTGGACAATTCAAGTTCAACGGCAGTTCGTTCCTAATTGGAGTGGTTGGGGTATTCCATACTTCTAGCGATTGGATTTCACTCAAAACTCACCAAACGACTCCTCCCACCATAATATGATGTTGCCCAAGTTTTGGGCTCGATCCGAAATCAATAGGTGTTCGAAATTGGACAATTCAAGTTCAACGGCAGTTCGTTCCTAATTGGAGTGGTTGGTGTATTACATACTTCTAGCGATTGGATTTCACTCAAAACTCACCAAACAACTCCTCCCACCATATTATGATGTTGCCCAAGTTTTGGGCTCGATCCGAAATCAATAGGTGTTCCAAATTGGACAATTCAAGTTCAACGGAAGTTCGTTCCTAATTAGAGTGGTTGGTGTATTCCATACTTCTAGCGATTGGATTTCACTCAAAACTCACCAAATGACTCCTCCCACCATATTATGATGTTGTCCAAGTTTTGGGCTCGATCCGAAATCAATAGGTGTGAGAAATTGGACAATTCAAGTTCAACGGCAGTTCGTTCCTAATTGGAGTGGTTGGGGTATTCCATACTTCTAGCGATTGGATTTCACTCAAAACTCACCAAACGACTCCTCCCACCATAATATGATGTTGCCCAAGTTTTGGGCTCGATCCGAAATCAATAGGTGTTCGAAATTGGACAATTCAAGTTCAACGGCAGTTCGTTCCTAATTGGAGTGGTTGGTGTATTCCATACTTCTAGCGATTGGATTTCACTCAAAACTCACCAAACTCCTCCTCCCACCATATTATGATGTTGCCCAAGTTTTGGGCTCGATCCGAAATCAATAGGTGTTCCAAATTGGACAATTCAAGTTCAACGGCAGTTCGTTCCAAATTGGAGTGGTTGGTGTATTCCAAACCTGTAGCGATTGGATTTCACTCAAAACTCCCCAAATGACTCCTCCCACCATATTATGAACTTGCCCAAGTTTTGGGCTCGATCCGAAATCAATAGGTGTGAGAAATTCGACAATTCAAGTTCAACGGCAGTTTGTTCCTAATTGGAGTGGTTGGTGTATTCCATACTTCTAGCGATTGGATTTCACTCAAAACTCATCAAATGACTCCCACCACCATATTATGATGTTGCCCAAGTTTTGGGCTCGATCCGAAATCAATAGGTGTTCGAAATTGGAAAATTCAAGTTCAACGGCAGTTTGTTCCTAATTGGAGTGGTTGGTGTATTCCATACTTCTAGCGATTGGATTTCACTCAAAACTCACCAAATGACTCCACCCACCATATTATGATGTTGCCCAAGTTTTGGGCACGATCCGAAATCAATAGGTGTTCCAAATTGGACAATTCAAGTTCAACGGCAGTTCGTTCCTAGTTGGAGTGGTTGGTGTATTCCATACTTCTAGCGATTGGATTTCACTCAAAACTCACCAAATGACTCCTCCCACCATATTATGATGTTGTCCAAGTTTTGGGCTCGATCCGAAATCAATAGGTGTGAGAAATTGGACAATTCAAGTTCAACGAAAGTTCGTTCCTAATTGGAGTGGTTGGTGTATTCCACACTTCTAGCGATAGGATTTCACTCAAAACTCACCAAATGACTCCTCCCACCATATTAGGATGTTGCCCAAGTTTTGGGCTCGATCCGAAATCAATAGGTGTTCCAAATTGGACAATTCAAGTTGAACGAAAGTTCGTTCCTAATTGGAGTGGTTGGTGTATTCCATACTTCTAGCGATTGGATTTCACTCAAAACTCACCAAATGACTCCTCCCACCATATTATGATGTTGCCCAAGTTTTGGGCTCGATCCGAAATCAATAGGTGTGAGAAATTGGATAATTCGAGTTTAACGGCAGTTCGTTCCTAATTGGAGTGGTTGGTGTATTCCATACTTCTAGCGATTGGATTTCACTCAAAACTAACCAAATGACTCCTCCCACCATATTATGATGTTGCCCAAGTTTTGGGCTCGATCCGAAATCAATAGGTGTTCGAAATTGGACAATTCAAGTTCAACGGCAGTTCGTTCCTAATTGGGGTGGTTGGTGTATTCCATACTTCTAGCGATTGGATTTCACTCAAAACTAACCAAATGTGTCCTCCCACCATATTATGATGTTTCCCAAGTTTTGGGCTCGATCCGAAATCAATAGGTGTGAGAAATTGGACAACTGAAGTTCAACGGAAGTTCGTTCCTAATTGGAGTGGTTGGTGTATTCCAAACCTCTAGCGATTGTATTTCACTCAAAACTCCCCAAATGACTCCTCCCACCATATTATGAAGTTACCCAAGTTTTGGGCTCGATCGGAAGTCAATAGGTGTGAGCAATTGGACAATTCAAGTTCAACGGCAGTACGTTCCTATTTGGAGTGGTTGGTGTATTCCATACTTCTAGCGATTGGATTTCACTCAAAACTCCCCAAATGACTCCCCCCACCATGTTGGATTTCACTCAAAACTCCCCAAATGACTCCCCCCACCATATTATGATGTTGCCCAAGTTTTGGGATCGATCCGAAATCAATAGGTGTTCGAAATTGGACAATTCAAGTTCAACAGCAGTTCGTTCCTAATTGGAGTGGTTGGTGTATTCCATACTTCTAGCGATTGGATTTCACTCAAAACTAACCAAATGACTCCTCCCACCATATTATGATGTTGCCCAAGTTTTGGGCTCGATCCGAAATCAATAGGTGTTCCAAATTGGACAATTCAAGTTCAACGGAAGTTCGTTCCTAATTAGAGTGGTTGGTGTATTCCATACTTCTAGCGATTGGATTTCACTCAAAACTCACCAAATGACTCCTCCCACCATATTATGATGTTGTCCAAGTTTTGGGCTCGATCCGAAATCAATAGGTGTGAGAAATTGGACAATTCAAGTTCAACGGCAGTTCGTTCCTAATTGGAGTGGTTGGGGTATTCCATACTTCTAGCGATTGGATTTCACTCAAAACTCACCAAACGACTCCTCCCACCATAATATGATGTTGCCCAAGTTTTGGGCTCGATCCGAAATCAATAGGTGTTCGAAATTGGACAATTCAAGTTCAACGGCAGTTCGTTCCTAATTGGAGTGGTTGGTGTATTCCATACTTCTAGCGATTGGATTTCACTCAAAACTCACCAAACTCCTCCTCCCACCATATTATGATGTTGCCCAAGTTTTGGGCTCGATCCGAAATCAATAGGTGTTCCAAATTGGACAATTCAAGTTCAACTGCAGTTCGTTCCAAATTGGAGTGGTTGGTGTATTCCAAACCTGTAGCGATTGGATTTCACTCAAAACTCCCCAAATGACTCCTCCCACCATATTATGAACTTGCCCAAGTTTTGGGCTCGATCCGAAATCAGTAGGTGTGAGAAATTCGACAATTCAAGTTCAACGGCAGTTTGTTCCTAATTGGAGTGGTTGGTGTATTCCATACTTCTAGCGATTGGATTTCACTCAAAACTCATCAAATGACTCCCACCACCATATTATGATGTTGCCCAAGTTTTGGGCTCGATCCGAAATCAATAGGTGTTCGAAATTGGAAAATTCAAGTTCAACGGCAGTTTGTTCCTAATTGGAGTGGTTGGTGTATTCCATACTTCTAGCGATTGGATTTCACTCAAAACTCACCAAATGACTCCACCCACCATATTATGATGTTGCCCAAGTTTTGGGCACGATCCGAAATCAATAGGTGTTCCAAATTGGACAATTCAAGTTCAACGGCAGTTCGTTCCTAGTTGGAGTGGTTGGTGTATTCCATACTTCTAGCGATTGGATTTCACTCAAAACTCACCAAATGACTCCTCCCACCATATTATGAAGTTGTCCAAGTTTTGGGCTCGATCCGAAATCAATAGGTGTGAGAAATTGGACAATTCAAGTTCAACGAAAGTTCGTTCCTAATTGGAGTGGTTGGTGTATTCCACACTTCTAGCGATAGGATTTCACTCAAAACTCACCAAATGACTCCTCCCACCATATTAGGATGTTGCCCAAGTTTTGGGCTCGATCCGAAATCAATAGGTGTTCCAAATTGGACAATTCAAGTTGAACGAAAGTTCGTTCCTAATTGGAGTGGTTGGTGTATTCCATACTTCTAGCGATTGGATTTCACTCAAAACTCACCAAATGACTCCTCCCACCATATTATGATGTTGCCCAAGTTTTGGGCTCGATCCGAAATCAATAGGTGTGAGAAATTGGACAATTCGAGTTTAACGGCAGTTCGTTCCTAATTGGAGTGGTTGGTGTATTCCATACTTCTAGCGATTGGATTTCACTCAAAACTAACCAAATGACTCCTCCCACCATATTATGATGTTGCCCAAGTTTTGGGCTCGATCCGAAATCAATAGGTGTTCGAAATTGGACAATTCAAGTTCAACGGCAGTTCGTTCCTAATTGGGGTGGTTGGTGTATTCCATACTTCTAGCGATTGGATTTCACTCAAAACTAACCAAATGTGTCCTCCCACCATATTATGATGTTTCCCAAGTTTTGGGCTCGATCCGAAATCAATAGGTGTGAGAAATTGGACAACTGAAGTTCAACGGAAGTTCGTTCCTAATTGGAGTGGTTGGTGTATTCCAAACCTCTAGCGATTGTATTTCACTCAAAACTCCCCAAATGACTCCTCCCACCATATTATGAAGTTACCCAAGTTTTGGGCTCGATCGGAAGTCAATAGGTGTGAGCAATTGGACAATTCAAGTTCAACGGCAGTACGTTCCTATTTGGAGTGGTTGGTGTATTCCATACTTCTAGCGATTGGATTTCACTCAAAACTCCCCAAATGACTCCCCCCACCATGTTGGATTTCACTCAAAACTCCCCAAATGACTCCCCCCACCATATTATGATGTTGCCCAAGTTTTGGGATCGATCCGAAATCAATAGGTGTTCGAAATTGGACAATTCAAGTTCAACAGCAGTTCGTTCCTAATTGGAGTGGTTGGTGTATTCCATACTTCTAGCGATTGGATTTCACTCAAAACGCACCAAATGACTTCCCCCACCATATTATGATGTTGCCCAAGTTTTGGGCTAGATCCGAAATCAATAGGTGTTCGAAATTGGACAA